>NC_036454.1:1356631-1682881 GCF_002775205.1 Xiphophorus maculatus
GACATTTATAATAATCACTATGAACAGAGTCGCACATTCAGGTGGAACTAATCCGTCTAACTATTTAGAAATGACTATTTCTGTCCTAATCAATACTAGCAAAGACGATTTAAATGAAATGAATTTAAAAAACGACGGACAGTGCAGACGGGAGGAGACGCCATGTTTAACCTCTGACCCCGGTTTCAAACAATGTGTTTATTCTGCTACTTTGGTCATTTTGATTCAAAATAATGTTTTTATATAATACTGTGTTTTATTTCACACAAGTATTATTTCATGTTTGAAATATTTTCATTTTTCACTTTTTTAAGCATTTTAGAACAATTTGTAGAACATTTTTACAATAACAGCAATTTTACAACATCAATGATTAAATGTCAATAATGGACGATGTCAACATCCATTATGTGTGTGTGAGTGTGTGTGTGGGCACGAAAGACCATGTTTCTTGAAACTAGGTGGCTAACCAAGCTAGCTAACATTACTGTCTGTATTCTATTATGCTATGTGTCTTTATTTATCCATCCATCAGGTCTACAGGTAAGGTCTACCTGAGCAGCTCTGAGCAGCTGCAGCAGGTGTAAACCCAGCTAGCGTCTTAGGCCTCATGTTGCGTTTAAAGGCGGCTCGGAAAAACGGGTTACGACGTGTTAATAACGGATTAAACAGATTTAACTGCTGAAAAAGAGGGACATAGGGCACAGATATGGGGAGTGCAGACGCACCTACTGTATCAAACCGATACAGGAATCACAGAGTCGGCAACTTTAAGGTAAAAACAACAACCAGCTTCCAGTCCGGGGAGGAACGGCTGATGCCCCCAAACCCCCCAATGCGAGAAGGACCTCGCTGCAGCAAACAGAAAGGGGCGGGGACAGACCTTTCCGTCAGTCCCATACCTTATTTGGAAATGGGACTATTGCATTCCGGAAATGAAGGGGGCGCTATTTTCATAATCACTAGTATAAATACCTTAAGACGCGAGTTAAGAGGAAAGGAAGAAGAAAGGAAGAAGTTAGAGGTTGTTCCACTGGTGTTCGGCTCACGATCAACAATGCAAAACTCACAAAGTCAACAAAAGGTATTTTTACCTTCTTACATTTTTTCACATAGTAAATCAATACGCTTTTCTAGATTAGGTTGAAAATACAATTAACAGCTGTAAACTAGTGAAATTCGTAATTCATACAGGGGAAGGCTAATTTTAGCATGTAGCATAGCTAGTTATTATCCCGCAGGGCACCATTAGATAAAAATAGAAAAGTAGATCCATCCATCCATCCATCCATCTTCTTCCGCTTATCCGAGGTCGGGTCGCGGGGGTAGCAGCTTCAGAAGGGAGGCCCAGACTTTCCTCTCCCCAGCCACTTCTTCTAGCTCTTCCGGGGGAATCCCGAGGCGTTCCCAGGCCAGCCGAGAGACATAGTCCCTCCAGCGTGTCCTGGGTCTTCCCCGGGGCCTCCTCCCGGTGGGACGTGCCCGGAACACCTCACCAGGGAGGCGTCCAGGAGGCATCCTGACCAGATGCCAGAGCCACCTCAACTGGCTCCTCTCGATGTGAAGGAGCAGCGGCTCTACTCTGAGTCCCTCCTGGATGACTGAGCTTCTCACCCTATCTCTAAGGGAGAGCCCAGCCACCCTACGGAGAAAACCCATTTCGACCGCTTGTATCTGCGATCTCGTTCTTTCGGTCATGACCCAAAGCTCATGACCATAGATGAGGGTGGGAACGTAGATCGACCGGTAAATCGAGAGCTTCTCTTTTTGGCTCAGCTCTCTCTTCACCACGACGGACCGGTACAACGCCCGCTTGACAGCAGACGCTGCACCAATCCGCCTGTCGATCTCCCGCTCCCTTCTTCCCCCATTCGTGAACAAGATCCCGAGATACTTGAACTCCTCCACTTGGGGCAGGACACCCCCCCTGACCCGGAGAAGGCACTCTACCCTTTTCCGGCTCAAGACCATGGCCTCGGATTTGGAGGCACTGATCCCCATCCCGGCCGCTTCACACTCGGCTGCGAACCGCTCCAGCGAGAGCTGCAGATCACGATCTGATGAAGCCAAAAGGACCACATCGTCTGCGAAAAGCAGAGATGAGATCCTAAGGCCACCAAATCGGATCCCCTCAACACCTTGGCTGCGCCTAGAAATTCTGTCCATGAAAGTGATGAACAGAATCGGTGACAAAGGGCAGCCCTGGCGGAGTCCAACTCTCATCGGAAACGAGCCCGACTTACTGCCGGCAATGTGGACCAGACTCTGACACCGGTCATACAGAGACCTGACAGCCCGTATCAAAGGGCCCGGTACCCCATACTCCCGGAGAACCCCCCACAGGGCTCCCCGAGGGACACGGTCGAACGCCTTCTCCAAGTCCACAAAACACATGTAGACTGGTTGGGCGAACTCCCATGCACCCTCCAGGACCCTGCCGAGGGTGTAGAGTGGTGTTATACATGTAGATAACATGTATAATTGAGAAATGTGTTTTATGCTCAAACTTTATTTTTTATTTTCATTATACAGATCCACGTATCTATTTGCAACATGAACATAAATATTTCTGTCCCTTTGCTCATACAAGCTACAGATCCATTTAGCACAAACTGCTATGGTTCAACATAACGGTATGTATAACTACACTTGAAAAATATAAAATATTTTTTACATACTTATCAGTTTTCTACTGTTTCTCTTTTATTTTTAAAGGTTAATCTTTTTTAAATATGTTGTGTACACCAATGTTAAATTTCTGGAAAGTCTAATATATTTTATAAACTAACAGCAGCCATTATAGTTGGGTGTAGTACCCAGATGTGATAATATAATGACGAGTAGCACAACTTCAGTATAGTTTTAGTAAGTAACTGCAATAAACTACACTAGTAAGAGTAACAAAGTATTTGGTGAAATGGCTATTATTAACTACCGTTTTACTGATCATAATGTGCAATGTGATTTTTTATTTTGTTTTTTTCAGATGCCTCTGAATGTTCTTGAAGCTGTTCTCCAGGAGGTGGCGCTAGCACAGGGAGACTCAGCCTACCTCACCTTGGCATCGACCTGCAGGTGCTTTGAAGCCGTTGAGTCTGAGCCAGTTTTCAGGAAGAAGACTCACTTTGCTTGGCTGGATGGTAAGGACCTTTGACTTTTTTTACCTAAAACATGTGAAATTAGATTTCAACTACATGAAATTGATTTTTCATTAACAGGTGAGATCAACTGGGGAAAATTTTCAGAAACATTCAAGGCAGAAAACCGGATTCCTTTTGCGGTTGTAACGTGTTCCTCCTGCCACCGGTAATATAAAGACTGTGGGCTTCACCGGCGATGGAAGACGAGGAGAGTACCCTGGTAACTACTGTGATGGCCAACCTGGACACTGCACTGGCTGTCAATACTGAATGCAAGGAGAATATTAGTTGCTTTCCACAGTCTTTCACACATTTCAGTTGTCACACATTGTTAGTTTTTTTTGTGACAGGCCATTTTAAATCATTTCTGCTGAAGAATATTTGCCTTTTGACGTGTGCAGTCATCCTTTTTAATAATGTGTTCTTTCAATATTATTTACATTTTTGAATGTTCCTTTTCTTGTAGCTCAGTTGATTTACATTATTTAGTTTTCATAGAAATGGTGCCGTTTCCACACAAAGTTACATTGTGGCTGTAATTTGTTGGAGAGAGTAGAACCAATAAAGTAGTTGTAAATATATTGTAACAGCGTTGTTTAACAATAGGATAACCTTGTTTTAAAAAGTTTAAATGCAAGCAAAGCTAATAACTTGCAATATTTCATATGTGTAAATACAATGTTTCCTATACTTTTGGAACAATGACTGGAATCAAATTTTCTTTACAAACCTGACATACAGCTAAGTTTATGTTTTAACAGAATCAACTGTTGGGCTTTTTGTAATAAAGTAGCACATACAGAAACATATTGTTCAGTTACAAAGTCATAATACAAACATAAGATTAAAGGTATCCTGACTTTATGAAGAGAGATGAGCCCGGCGCCGTTAGGCTGGGATGGAGACACCTGATCAGGTGATTGGCTGAGCAGGTGAGATGAAGACAGTTATAGTTAGAAATTACACATTGGTTTAATTTATGTAACCAGTGACTTTATTCAAAAAGGTTTTCATATAGAAAAAAGATCATTCTCTCTGGCAGTTACCAGCGCAGTGTCTACTGCCGGGGTCCGAGCCCCAAAGATTATTTCTTGTCAAATAAACTTTCTAAAACTTTCTCTCTGTGTGAGTCTTTCCAGGCTGAAGCTACATTTAAAGTTTTAATTAATCTCTTTGGGTTTTGCAACAATTGGATATTTAAGGTCTTTATTTTATGAATCGATTGCAATTGATAGAATTGATATGGAATTTATAAATGGAATAGTGGGACACCAGTCAGTTTACTGGTTGAACTGGAGTCCTTATAGCAAAAGTTTCCAATGAGACATTATGGTAAACAATGATAATAACTGAGCCAGGTCAGCTATTAGTTTATATGGCTATGGTTTATAGAATCAACCAAAAATATTCTAGTTTTCTGAGTGGCACTTGTTAGAAGTTCAGAAGTCTTTTGGTTTGTTTGTAAATTATATTCACAATGTGAATAATAAGAAAAATATTTGGCAAATAAACAACAAAAGTGCTCTGTGAATGGACGTACTAAGTTGGCCAAAATTGTTGACTAAATGTTTTACTGACCAAACCTCTTTTCCATCTAGTTCTTATTTAATAAGCCAGAGGCTATTATATTTTAGATTGTAACTTATTTATTTTAAGAGTACCATTCACAACATCAAAATATATTATTTGAACTTCATTTGTTTTTATCTGTTTTCTTAATCTGTGACGGACAGGCGATCTGTCCAGGGTCAGCAGCCCTCATGACCCACTATAGGGATAATTCATGATAATTAATGGATGGATAAATGTGCTCTTAATGTAATGTACATTTGTCTCCAAAATATTGATTTGATTCATGTTTTATTACTTTTGTTTGAGATAGATAGGGTGTAAGGATAGATAAATACATCTCCATAATGTTTCCTTATTGTTGCTTATTCTAGATTGTTTGTTACTAATATCATTTTAAATAAAGATTTAATAAAGATTTAAAAATAAAAAGGGACTTACCACGTGACAGACATACCACGTGACATATCACGTTATGTAGCCATTTCTTTACTATTTAATTTGTATTTTAATGTTGAAAGTCTTCTTGGGTTTTAAAAGGCGTTGTCAAATAAAATACGTTATTATTAGTATAATTATTATAACACGGTCGGTACAGGAAATAGTGTCACTAGCGCCCCCTTCATTTCCGGAATGAAATAGTCCCATTTCCATATAAGGTATGAGACTGACAGCGGTCCGGCCCCGCCCCTCTCTGTTTGCTGCAGCAGGTGGACTTGTCCAATGCTGCCGGGCCTGGACCAGATCTGGACCAGATCTGGACCAGATCTGGATCAGATCTGGACCAGATCTGGATCAGATCTGGACCAGATCTGGATCAGATCTGGATTCAGTTCACATCTACTGTAGAACCAGCTTATTAAAATAAAGAAAACTTCTGCAAAACGAAGAGGAATAAATTCTACAGGAAGTTTCTATTGAAAACGTAAAAATAGCCAATTATTTCCAATCTATTGATGAAAAATCAATATCGCCAGGTGGCGGTAATGAGCCGTTGTCTTGGTTACCATCCACTACCAAACAGGAAGAAGAAGAAGAAGAAGAAGAAGAAGAAGAAGAAGAAGAAGAAGAAGTAGTGGCCGGTCTGCAGCTGCTAAGAGACGGGACCAGCCGAACCGGTACCTGGATGACGTCAGCAGGGGACCCGCAGAGCCGCGAGCAGGATTAAAGGCAAGTCTCGCGAGAGTAGAAAGTTGACCCGGCAGAACCGAACCGTACCGAATCGCTGCTGGTCCAGACAGGATCTGATCCTGGTGGACGGAATGGTTCGGTTCATCATGAAGAACCGGTCCAGTTCAGAGAGCACAGCACTGATCCGGCTCAGAACGGAACCGGGTTCTAAAGTTCAGTTTTCATTCCGGAGTTCAAACTGGATCCTCTTCAGAAAGTTCGGTTCTGAACCTCCTCCAGAGCCCCTTGGGCCGTTTGAAAAGTCAGAACCGTCCATCTTGGTTCTGGTGCCGGTCCGACAAGAGGACGATCTGTTCTGAACTTCAGAATCTGAAGAGTTCTGCTACTGCCGGACCTCCAGCCCGGTCCAGAAGTTCTGAGCCCTCCGAGCTCTTTGGAGCCATGAAGTTCTGGTTCTGTTTCAGCAACTGGTTCTGCTAGGTTGACGGTTCTGGTTCTGACCCATTTAGGCGCCAGCCATGCTGCATCTCCCCCTGATGGTGACGGCCCGGCTGGACCTGGTTCTGGTTCTAGTGACCCTGCTGTCTCTGTGGACCCGGCTGAGCGGGCTGGGCTACCCCGGCGCCGTGGTGTGAGTGTCCGCTGCGTACGGTCCGGTCCCGGTCCCGGTCGCGGTCCCGGAGCCGGAACCAGAACCTCTGTGTGTGTGCAGGTTCGATGAGGTCTACTACGGCCAGTTCCTCTCTCTCTACATGAAGAGAACGTTCTTCATCGACGACAGCGGCCCGCCGCTAGGCCACGCCCTCCTGGCTCTGGGAGGTGAGTTACCATGGCAACGGGCTGCCGCCACGCAGCGGGGCTCGCGACTCACTTCCTGTTCTTCCTGTTGCAGCTTACCTGGGCGGCTTCGACGGGAACTTTGTCGGGAACCGAATTGGAGCAGGTACCATCAGAACCGGTCAGGGGAAACCAGTTAGAGGATGGATGGATGATGCAGGGCCGGGTTTAGGAGGATATGGGCCCCTGGGCTTGAGCCAAGGGGCGGGCCCCATGTAATCATGGTTACACACACACACACACACACACACATATATATAAATAAATTTTATATATATATATAAAAACCTACAAGGTGTCAATAATCAGCCACTGTGGGCGGGGCTGAGTAAT
Organism: Xiphophorus maculatus; assembly: GCF_002775205.1. NCBI lineage: Eukaryota > Metazoa > Chordata > Actinopteri > Cyprinodontiformes > Poeciliidae > Xiphophorus > Xiphophorus maculatus. The sequence goes on from NC_036454.1 coordinate 1,363,642, forward strand.
GGCCCCGCCCACCAGGTCGACTCCCTTGCAGGTTTCCTCATGTTGACGAGGGTTAGGGTTAGGTTCTGTTTAAATTCTTTTTAAACAGAAATCATCCAGTCGGGTCTTTTAAAAATCATCCTGAGAATTTTGCTGCTTTCTTTTGAACCTCAGTGTGTCTGTAGAACAGCTGCTAGCTAATAAATGTTGAGACAAAATAACAAACTAAACATATTTAGTAGTTATTAAAGAAACACGGGAACATCTTGAATATTCCTCAGAAAGACGTTCTCTATTCATTCTCTATGTACTGAATTTATTTATCCTTCATATCTTTTATCTCTCAAATCTCTTTCAAATTTTATCAACTGAATCTTTCTCTCTAATTATCAGGTTTATAATAATTAGAAGCTCAGACAGTCAGGGTCAATATTTCCCCTCTGACAGCCAAACCTGGTCAAACCTTTGGTTTATCTGTCAGGACATTTAGCTGTTTTGTACCCTTTGACCTTCGCCTGTAGCAGTAGGACATTTCCTCCCGCCGCTGCTAGCTGGAGGCTAATGCTGCGTTCACACCAAACGCGTTTAGAGCGTCAGGCGCGTCTGCTTTACATTCAACGTCTATGTGGAGCATCAGACGCGTCAAACGCTCCAAACGGTTCGAATCCGCTGTGGTGGCGCAGCGGGTTAGCACCCCCCACGTTTGGAGGCCTTAGACCCGCGGACGTCGCGGGTTCGACTCCCGGTCCCGACGACCTCTGCCGCATGTCCTCCTTCAAAAAATGGCGCCGGCTCAGCTGGCTGCCTGCAGATGCAGCTCCTGTCGTGTGCTGTAACTGCGAAATAATTTCCCTGCTGGGATGAATAAAATAAAAAAAAAAGAATCGCGCTGCAACGGCCCTCGACGCCTGACGCTCAAAACGTGTTTGGTGTGAACGCAGCAACAAGCTGGTTCCGCTTTTTACAGTTCGCACTGAGTGAGCAGAGCAGGCGATTTGCTGTTTTCTTGCTCTTTAAATCGTTCTGTTGCTTTTTTTCCAGTCACAGAAACTCGTTTCAAAGCATCGCTGACTTTAGCATCGCTGACTTTAGCATCGCTAACAGCCGTGGCGGTTTGGATGTCTCACCGCACGGTGCTGGCTTTCAAAGCGCCATCTGGAGAGGAATCGTTTCAGATTTTTTGTAAACCTTCCGCCGTCTGTAACACCTCAGGCACCAGATCAGACCCAGATCCAGGTTCTGGTGGACCGTAGAGCTGCTGCTAGCAAGGCTATCGTTTAAGAAGCGGAGAGGGACGGTGGTTCTGTTCCATGTTCAACATTAGGTTTAAAAAATCCTGTTGGCTCAGATATTTCCTTCACCACCTCTCTGTGTTATTCTTTGGTTCCTGCACTCCGCTGTCATACTTTCTGTTGTCCACCATCGTGAGAAATCCCTCCATGAAGCTCCGCCCCAAAGCGTAAGACGCGTCCAACTTGGACCAATAACAATCAAGCATTCATGATGGACGTTGGCCAGAATGTCCAACGTTGGACGTTGGCCAGACGTTGGACATTGGCCAACGTTCAACGTCCAACGTTGGGTCAGAACAGATCAGACATTCTTTCAACACCACCATCAAAATCCTCTAATCCAGGCTGGGATGGATGGATGGATGATGGATGGATGGATGATGGATGGATGGATGAATGATGGATGGATGGATGGATGAATGATGGATGGATGATGGCTGGATGAATGATGGATGGATGATGGCTGGATGAATGATGGATGAATGATGGCTGGATGAATGATGGATGAATGATGGATGAATGATGGATGAATGATGGCTGGATGAATGATGGATGGATGATGGATGAATGATGGATGGATGATGGATGAATGATGGATGGATGATGGATGAATGATGGATGGATGATGGATGAATGATGGATGGATGATGGATGGATGATGGATGAATGATGGCTGGATGAATGATGGATGGATGATGGATGAATGATGGATGAATGATGGCTGGATGAATGATGGATGGATGATGGATGAATGATGGCTGGATGAATGATGGATGAATGATGGATGGATGATGGATGGATGATGGATGGATGTCCTGCTGCTGCGGTCGGAGGTCTGTGGATTGTTCTTCTTCTCTGGTTTTGTCCAGCCTCTCTAATGAATGAGGTGCGTTGGTTTTGTGTCTCAGCGTATCCCTGCAGCCTCAGTGTGTGGAGCCTCCGGCTGCTGCCGGCTCTGGGTGGAGCTCTCTGCGTCCCGCTGGGTTACCTGCTGACTCTGGAGCTCAGGTGTTCTCACCTGTCGGCCCTGGGAGCCGCTCTGCTGCTGCTGCTGGGTGAGTCTTCAGGACCCGGCCGGCTCGTGGTGCGTTCAGGACCCGGCCGGGTCGTGGCGCGTTCAGGGCCTATGAGGATCACCTGATGTGAGCGTTTCTATGGTTTCAGAGAACTCTCTGATCGTCCAATCACGCTTCATGTTGCTGGAGTCTTTGCTCATTTTCTTCGTCCTGCTGGCGTTCTTCTCATACCTCCGCTTCCACAACGCCCCCGGCAGGTGAGTACCGCCTGTAACCTTTGACCCCGACCCCAAGGGATCAGCTCTCACCATCATCTCCTCCTCTTCCTCAGGTGCTGGTCCAGGTACGGCTGGCTCCTCCTCTCAGGTGTGTCGTGTGCGGCTGCTGTTGGGTGAGGACCTCTCTGCCACATGCCAGCGTCATGCTTAGCATAGCATGTCTAGCATAGCATGTCTTGTTTAGTATGTTTAGCGTAGCGTGTTTAATGTGACCTTTGACCTCGGCAGGGTGAAGTACACGGGCCTGTTCTCCTACCTGTTGCTGCTGGGCGTGGCCTCGCTGAACAGCTGGAAGCTAATTGGAGACCGGGCCCAGAGTCATGTGAGTCCAGAAGGTTCTGTCTGACCCGGTTCTGTTTGACCCGGTTCTGTCTGACCCGGTTCTCTCCGTGTGTGTGGAGCAGATGAGTGTGTGTGTTCAGTGTGGTTGGAAGGTTCTGTGCCTGTTGGTGGTTCCGGTTCTGCTCTACGTGTTCTGGTTCTACGTCCACCTGAGCGTCCTCCAGCGCAGCGGACCACATGACCAGCTGATGAGCTCCGCCTTTCAGGCCAGCCTACAGGTAGCCCCGCCCTCTCACCTGGCTCAGGTGTTCCTCAGCAGGAACCGACTGGAGGGTCCTGCCTGTTAGCCGCTATAGCTACTAGCTGCTATAGCTGCTAGCCGCTGTTAGCAGACATAGCTGCTAGCCGCTGTAGCTGTGAGCTGCTAATGAGCTATCCAGTGCAGGATGAGCAGAAATCTGTCAAATGTTTGTAGCTTCTTGTCTGATTTCTATAAACTTTTTAAAATTAAATCTCAGAAACTTGCCAATGTTTTGATGTGTAAAAAGTAAAAATATTTGTACATAAATCTGTATACAGTTTGGTTTCTGTCTGTACACTAAACGCATTTTTGAAAATGTTGGTCAATAATTTAATTCCACTGTTTTCTGCCTCACTGCCTGAAATGTTTCCTGGATGTTGTGAATATGAACCACATGAGGCAGTCGGTCGTTTTTAACCGTCACAAACAGAAACACTTATTTTCTGACTTTAATCACTCTCTGTGTGGACTGCACCCGTTGCCATGGAAACCGACAGACCGAGATCTTAGCTCTGCTGGTGATCTGCGTGAAGCGAAACACAGACTGCAGCTCAGCTACATGTTAGCTAGCATAGCGGACCGACTTCGCAAAGTCTCTATATTTTATAAAACTTTTCCTGACCTGTGAAAGGTCAAACCAGCAGGACATTTCCCCGACCCGACGTTCCTGACTCGATCCGAAGCGACGATGACTCACCCGACGTCCAGTCCGATCACAGATCAATGGTTCTGATTGATCGGCAGCTGGTGGACTGCTTGTCCGTTTCAGGGCGGTCTCTCCAGGGTCACGCGGGGTCAGCCCCTGCAGGTGGCGTTCGGTAGTCAGGTGACCTTACGGAGCTCCGCCCCCCGGCCCGTCCCCTGCTGGCTCCACTCACACAAAGCCAACTATCCAATCAGGTGCCGCCGGCTCGACCCTGCAGCCAATCAGAAGCCTCTGAGGACAAAATGGTAACTTCCTGTTTCTGTGTTCAGGTATGAAAATGGGCGGGGCAGCTCCCACCAGCAGCAGGTGACCTGCTACGCCTTCAAGGACGTCAACAACTGGTGGATCATCAAGGACCCGGCCAGGTAGGTCAGAACCGGAGCAGAACCAGGTTGGGTTCTGCAGGTCCCAGCAGGTGTGTCTCAGACAGGAGCTGGTGGTGGACTCTCCGCCCCGACCCGTGCGACACGGTGACATCATCCAGCTGGTTCATGGGATGACATCACGCCTCCTCAACAGGTACGCAGCTCACCTGCTGTGATGTCACTCTGCTGCCGTCAGCGCTGACCTTCTTCTTCTTCTGCGGTAGCCACGATGTGGCCGCGCCCATGAGTCCGCACGCGCAGGAGGTTTCCGGATACATAGACTTCAACGTTTCCATGGCAACCCAGAACCTGTGGAGGCTGGTGAGTCCGACCGAACCGAACCGGACCGCACCAGGGACACTTTACTCTGAGTTAAGGAGGGGGAGGAGCCACAGGACAGAGCAGAGCAAGATTGATCCTCTGGCTGAACCAGACGCTAAGCTAGATGCTAGTTCAGCTTTACCTCCAGTTGCACCAGTAATGACCAGCAGGAACACCTACCGAGCCCGGTTCTGGTTCTGCTGAGCCTGGTCTTTGTGTTTTGCCTTCAGGAGATCTACAACAGGGAGGCGGAGTCAGAGGAGTGGAAGACGATCGTCTCTGAGGTCCGATTGGTCCACCTCAACACTTCAGCTGTCCTCAAGGTCCTCACAGGAAGTGATGTCACCGCAGTGGCTGAGCAGAGCATCAGGTTAACCTGTGTGTGTGTGTGTGTGTGTGTGTGTGTGTGTGTGTGTGTGTACAGCTGAGCGGCCTGCCTCTCCCAGACTGGGGTTTCCGTCAGATGGAGGTCGTGGCGGAGAAGCTGCTGAAGGCTCACAGCGGCAGCCTGGGCTGGACGGTGGAGGAGCACCGATACGGAACCAGTACGACCCGCAGAACCCGCAGAACCGAGTCTAGATAGTCAGCTATCAGTCTGTCACAACATGGAGTCCAGATTCCTTCAATAACATGGAGCAACAGTGGAGAGGAAAACTCCTGCTAACCCGACTAAAAACAGACTGAATATAATGAATGAATAAAGCTTAAAGTGACATGATAACAAAACGTTGTGATATCAGAAAATGTTCTGATCTCAATGCTAACTGCAAACACCTTGTGTTAGCGACTGGAGCTCTGCGACGCTACGCTTTCCTTTCTGGTTAGCGTTAGCTGGTTAGCTACCAGCAGCTGTCTCTCTCCTCCTCACCAGTTTGCTCCTCATCGCCATCTTTCTTTCTCGGGTTCACACTCTGAGGCACAGGAGTCAAACTCCAGGCCTCCAGTCGCAGTCCTGCAGGTTTTAGATGAGCCACAGGTACAAACCACTGGAATGAAACGGCTTCATTTCCTCCTCCTGGTGTGGATCGGTTCTCCAGAACCTTAATGACCTCATTATTCTGTTCAGGTGCAGCAGAGGCTCATCTAAAGGTTGCAGGACTGCGGCCCTTGAGGACTGGAGTTTGAGACCCCTACTCTAAGGACTGAGCTTTTCTGACTGTTCCAGCTGGACGGAGCTAGCACTGTAGCAGCTAGCATACGTCCTTTACCCAGGATGCATTGCAGCATAAACAACATAGTTGATTCCTGTGTTTAAATCTGAAACAAATATTCTCAGATAAAGTCTGTGGTTACAACTATCCTAGATCTCTAAACACAGAGAGACAGGGTCAAAGGTCAACATCCCCATCTATAGAGAAAAGAACATGAAGGTTTGGGGAGCAGCAGCTGATGGCCTCGTGTAGTGACATCACTATCTCCCATGATGCATCACCTGCAGGTCAGGAGCAGAAGGAGCGGGAGGCGGAGCTTCACTCTCCGACACACATCGACGTCGACAGAAAAATCTCCTTCTGGTCCAAATTCACGGAGCTCCAGGTATGACCATGAACGCATCACGGCGATGTCACTCCCAGGTGATGCTGTGATCCCTCTGATGATGTCATACTGTGATGTCACTGCAGTGGAAGATGCTGACCGTGAAACAGGAAGAGTCTGAACACAAGTACAGCTCCGCCCCTTTAGAGTGGATCACCATGGAAACCAACATCGCCTACTGGCTGCACCCCTCGTCCAATGTAACACACACACACACTCAGAAATACACACACACAGTATTTGGTCCTGATCTCTGATTGGCCGGCTGTGTTTCAGGCTCAAATCCATCTGATTGGTAACCCAGTGTCATGGGGCGTGGCCAACCTCAGCCTGCTGGCCTATCAGCTGCTGGTGGTGCTGTACCTGCTGAGGAGGAGGCGGGGCTTCAAAGACCTACCTGATGGTACAGTTTCCTGGCAGGTTCTGCTGTTTGGCCCGGTTCTGATGCGGTTCTGACCCGGTTCCGACGTGTTGCGTCTGCAGATGCGTGGCAGCGGTTTGCGTCTGTGGGCCTGCTCTGCGGCGGCGGCTGGGCGGTGAACTTCCTGCCCTTCCTGCTGATGGAGCGGACTCTCTTCCTGTACCACTACCTGCCCGCCCTCTGCTACCTCTACCTGCTGAGCCCCGCCCTGCTGGAGCACATACACACTCACCTGCTCAGGTACGCACACGCAGAGACGGGGAACGTTGGAGACAGCAGGTGGCGGAGAACATGGAGGACATGCTAACTCCACCCACTCAGCTTTAGCTTTGCCTTTACTTTGAAAGGCTGCTCTTCTGCTTCCTGTGGACAGTGATGGCTCTGTTTCTGTCTGCAGCAGTGGGACGTCCCGCCACGTGCTGAGCGTCTGCACGGCGGCTGTCCTGATGTCCATCTTCCTGTCCTACTGGACCTTCTGTCCTCTGACCTACGGGAACCCCGAGCTGACAGCCAATCAGCTGCAGGCGCTGAAGTGGAGAGACAGCTGGGACATCCTGTACCGCCGCCGCTGAGACACTGACACTGGTCTTTACGAGCCAATCCCGAATGCACCATCAGCTTTAGTCATGTGACCTGATGATGTAACAGTAATTGCTGATAAAGCAGTAAGAGCTGAGTATTAAAACATTGTGCTTTTATTTTGAAAGAGACACACTTCCTGTCGGTCAACAGACTGGAGTGTCTGAGTCTGCTCAGTAAGGACAGATCATCCATCCATCATCCATCCATCAGTTCATCATCCATCAGTTCAATCAATCAATCAATCAATCAATCAATCAATCAATCAATCAATCAATTAATCAATCAATCAAATGTTATTTGTATAGCACATTTCAGCAGCAAGACATTTCAAAGAGCTTTACATCATAACAAACTGACTTTGTAACTGTCTTTATGTGGCTCTGGAGGTTCAGGTCAGAGTCCATCACTACTCCCAGGTTTCGGGCTGATCGCTGGTTTTTAGTTGTAATAACTGAAGCTGTGCATTGACTCTAGATCTATAGCTCTAGATCTATGACTATATATCTTTAACTCTAGATCTATGACTCTATATTTATAACTCTAGATCTATGACTCTAGATCACAGGTCTCAAACTCCAGGCCTCGAGGGCCGCTGTCCTGCAGTTTTTAGATGTGCCACAAGTACAAACCACTGGAATGAAATGACTTAATGACCTCCTCCTTGTGTAGATCAGTTCTCCAGAGCCTTAATGACCTAATTATTCTGTTCAGGTGGTGCAGCAGAGGCTCATCTAAAAGTTGCAGGACAGCGGCCCTTGAGGACTGGAGTTCGACACCCCTGCGATAGATGTTCCTCTTTAGGTCCAACAATAATAACTTCAGTTTTGTTTCTGTTCAGCTGGAGAAAGTTTTGGCACATCCACACATTTATCTGTTCTAAGCATCTGTTCAGTGATTGGATGGGGTCAAAGGTCACCTGGTGACATCGTAATGTAGAGCTGTGTGTCATCTGCATAGTTATGGTAGCTAATATTATTTCCTGTTATAACCTGAGCTAGTGGGAGCATATAAATATTGAATAAGAGGGGTCCTAGGATTGAACCTTGGGGTACCCCACATGTGACCTTTGACCTCTTTGATGAGAAGAGGTCAAACTCTCCAGTCGATTCAGTAATATGTCATGGTCAACACTGAGGTCCAACAGAACCAGCACTGTGGTTCTGCCACAGTCCGTATTTATATGGATGTCATTGAACACTTTGACTAGGCCAGTCTCTGTGCTGTGGTAACCATGGAAACCAGACTGGAAGGAGTCAAAGCGGTTGGTTATAGTTAGGAAGCTAGTTAATTGTTTACACAGCTTTTTCAATAACTTTGCTGATGAATGGGAGGTCAGAGGTCAGAGGTCGGCCTGTAATTCTGCAGTAGTGATTTGTCCAGATTGTTCTTTTTTATCAGTGGTTTGATTACTGCTGTTTTCAAAGCCTGGGGGAAAACGCCTGATGAGAGCGATGAGTTACTATCTGGATCAGATCAGCAGCAATAACAGGCAGGACTTTCTTAAAGAAATGTTCTAGAGTTATAGATCTAGGACATCCAGACAGCAGGAACTGGAGCTTATTGACTTATAATTTCCTGTAGGGTTTTATAATTAAGTAGTTGAAATTGGGTCATTTTTCCTGTATTTGTTTTGTTTGGGTTCAGCATTGGTTCTGACTTTATAGTGGATGTTCAGATTAATAATCCTATTTTATTAATTTTCTCTGAGAAGAAGCTGGAAAACTGGTTGCAGGCGGCAAAACATTGGAAATCAGGCGGTAACGTCACAGGAGGGTTTGTGATTCTGTCAACTGTTGCAAATAAAGCTGGAGCATTGTTAATGTTTTTGTTTATGACATCTGCAAAGAAAGTCTCTCTTGCATGTTTTAGTGTTAAATGATAGTTACGTAGACTTTCCTTATAGATGTCACAATGAACGTGAAGTTGAGTTTTACGCCATTTTCGTTCTGCCCTACGGCAGAGTTGTCTTGCAGATCTACTGTAACTGTTTGTGTATTTCTCCATGGAGATTTCTTTTTACCAGACACAACCTTCATTTTAATGGAATCAATAATATCTGAGACTTTAGACTGAAAATCTTTTACCAACTTATCTACATCATTACAGCTTAAGGGTGAGGAAGAAGAGTAGATTTGATTAAAAGTTTCTGCTGTGTTTTCAGTGAGAGAACGTTTTGTGATGGTTGCTGTTTGTCCAAGTGGGTTAAAAGATAAAGAACTTTCAAAGATAACAGGAAGTGATGCGACAGGCGACATCAGTTACAGAGACATTGGAAATATTCACAGCCTTACTGATAACCAGGTCCAGTGTGTGTCCTTGAGTGTGTGTTGCTTGTTTGACATGTTGTGTTAAACCAAAAGTCTCTAAAATATTAGCGAGCTTTTTTGCCCCTCTGTCTTGGGGGTTGTCAACATGAATGTTGAAATCACAGACAATTATTAAACAATCATAATCAATAGATATAAGAGATAGAAGTTCATTCAAGTCAGTAAAGAAATTTTCCACAAAAGTTGGAGTTTTGTATAGAGTTACAGTCAAAGTTCGTTTGTGGCCTTTAACCTCAATTCCAAGATACTCAAAGAGGTGAAGTGACCCAAAGAGATTTTACTACAGTTTATGGTATTCTTAAATATTGAAGCCACGCCTCCTCCTTTTTTATGTTTTCTATTCTCACTGAAGAAATTGTAGTTAGGAGGCGCAGATTCAATTAGTACGATCGATTCATTCATCCATCCATCCATCCATCCATCAGTTCATCATCCATCCATCCATCAGTTCATCATCCATCCATCCATCCATCCATCCATCCATCCATCCATCCATCCATCAGTTCATCATCCATCCATCCATCCATCCATCCATCAGTTCATCATCCATCCATCCATCCATCCATCCATCCATCCATCCATCCATCCATCCATCCATCAGCACCTTTGGGTGAATGTAAACCTGAATCTATGGACTCTGGACTTGCTGAGCGTTTTGCAGGTACTGGACATTCAACCAGCCCGGTTCTGAACTCTACAACATGTTCAAGCTTTTCTAAGGGAGTTGCTATGAATCGGATCAGAACCAATGCTGAGACATAACAAAACCAGAACCCTGTCTTTATCCGTGGCCAAGATAATATTTTGCTTAAGTTTCTGAAGCCTGACTGAAACTCAGACAGCTCACTCACCTGTTCAGGTGTGTTCCAGTCCCAATAATGTTCCAGGAAGCACAACAGACAAAAACTAAGAGACAAACAGTTACATTTCTGAGAATGAGGAAGATTATCATCAAATAGAAACACTGTGGACTGTGTACGAGTATTAAATAAATCCATCCATCCATTTTCTAACCCCTGGTCCCCAGTGGGGTCAGGAGGAGCTGCTGCCTCTCCAGCTACGTTCCGGGCGAGAGGCGGGGTCACCTGGACAGGTCGCCAGTCTGTCGCAGGGCAACACAGAGACAGACAGGACACACAACGAGACCAATTAACCTAACCGTCATGTTTCTGGACTGTGGGAGGAAGCCGGAGAACCGGAGAGAACCCACCATGCACAGGGAGAACATGCAGACTCACCCCGGGCCGGGAATCGAACCCAGAACCTTCTTGCTGCAAGGCAACAGCGCCACTGTGCAGCCCCTTAAATGTAACTAATTTAAGTTTTATTTCCAATATTTATCTTGTCGGTATAATTATGGATGATTTGATGATGAGAATATTTGATAAATCCTTGGACAAAGAGAAGCTGATGAAACAAACTGCTTCCTGTTTACAAGTTTTAACCAGTCGTTTCTGAGCAGGACAGGTCAGTCCCAGATGGTTAACCTCATCCAGATGATTTATAGATCAGTCTGCTGATGAACACGAACAGGTTAGTCAAGGTTAACCAGGCTAAACTACTCGCTAATTAACCAGGCTCCTGATTGGCTAGCGGCTGCACGTGACCTGAGTTAAAACTCTCCAATTTATCTAATTTATTAAATCCATCCAACCATAATTTACTGCTGTAATTTTGAAGTGAATATTCAGACATGTTGGGGGGAGTATTGATAAAATTAAATAGCGTTATAATGGACCTTACCAAGCTCCGCCCACAACCGACCCACGTGACCCCAAGTCTCACAAACAAAGCCTGGTTGTTTCTCTGTAAACATGACTGATTACTGAATCATTTCTAGCGGATTTTCACAATAAATCAGCTACTAAATGGACAGAGGAACTAACAAGTTCATGTCATCATCTGGGAGGAGGTTACTGGTTTCTCAGTCACAAGCTGGTTGCAAACCTGAGGCCAGCAGGTGTCAGTCAGTTATGGTAGATCTGAACTTTGACCTCAGTATGAGAAGCTACAGACTGATGGGAACCAAAGAGCTCTGTAAAGGTAAAGGCAAATCTTCTGAAGCTGGGATATAATTAATTTAATTTCACATAATTACCGCGGTAGAAGCCATTTGTTTGTTAAATTTTATGAAATATATTTGTTCTATTTGATGTTTGTTGTGAATGACGTAAACTCACAAACAACGAGGTAATTAGTCCAACGTTTAGAAACTACAGCAGCTGTAATGAGCCACAGCAAAGGGAAACAAAGGTAAAATAACCTGAACAGGTGATCAACTCAAAACCACTCCTACCTTTTTACTCTCTCTCTTTGTATTTTAAGCACACCTGTTACCGTGGCAACCGCCTGCGCCCCGCAAGACGAGCAAAGATTATGTTAAAAACAACATTCAGTCCGTTACTGTATCAAGTTTCCAGGTTTGATATTTATTTCTCGATTATTAATCAGCTCTTCCCTGAACACAGCGATGGTTGACTGACTAGCTGTACTTGGGGTTCCGAGAAGATGGCGGACAGGGCAGTCATGTTTCTCTGAGCTCCCGACTCTAAACTACGTTATGAAGTAAAACTACTAGTAAATATTTGTAAAAATCAGTTCTCAGCTTGAAGTTTGAAGAAAAGCAATAAGTTTCTGCCACCTGCAGTCAAGACTTCGCATTCTAAAAGTGATCACGACTATTCTGGGCCAATGGAATCAGCTGCAGCTGGCAAACGGAAAGGGAAGCCAGAACCCCGACCAGTACCCTGACCAGTACCCAGACCAGTACCCCGACCAGAACCCCGACCAGAGCCCCGACCAGAGCCCCGACCAGAACCCAGACCAGTACCCAGACCAGTACCCCGACCAGAACCCCGACCAGAGCCCCGACCAGAACCCAGACCAGTACCCAGACCAGTACCCCGACCAGAACCCCGACCAGAGCCCCGACCAGAACCCAGACCAGTACCCAGACCAGAACCCTGACCAGAACCCAGACCAGTACCCAGACCAGAACCCTGACCAGTACCCAGACCAGTACCCAGACCAGAACCCTGACCAGAACCCAGACCAGTACCCAGACCAGAACCCTGACCAGAACCCGCACCAGCACTCCGGAAAAAAACACACACATGGAAAAAAGAACCAAAGGTTCGTCCCAGGATCAAATGAACACTGAGGCTATTTTAAGAGCTATAAGTTCCTTAGGACAGAAATTAAATGACCGCATGGAGGAAGTTGGCATGTAAATGAAGCAGCACAGTGCTATGCTAGCGGCTATTGCTAAATCGGTTCAGCTCAACTCAGAGGAGCTAAACGATTGCAAAAAGAAAATAATAGAACTGGAGAAACAAGTGGATACACTCTCCAAAGAGAACATGAAGGAGACCTGAACAGTGAAAGATATAAAAGACGGTGGAGCCTCGGCATAAAGGGAAAAAGGAAAAGTCTGGTGAGAACATCTGAGATGAAGTTGTGGCGCTTCTGGGCAAAATTACACCTGATTTGGCTTCAAAGATGGATGAAGAGGTTGATGTTGTCCAGAGTGGGTCAAAAGATGCATAACAGGGACAGACAGATCATCATTCTGTTTGTGAGACGAGCCTTGAGAGACGACATCTGGAAGAAAACTAAAACTTCTCCAGTTTGCAAAGAAGAAGGAGTTCGCTTCTCTGAAGATTTGACACCAGAAGACTGGAAAGCAAGACAAGAACTGTGGCCAAAAATTGAAAAAGCAAGAAAAGAAGGCAAAGCTGCAGATTTCAGGGCCCGTTTGGGTTCATTGAAGGAAAACGCATCATGGATATTTCTTCAGCTGAGAAGTGAGATGCAGCAGAAATGAACATGGAAAGGTAGAGGACAGTCCTGTTAATGGGACCTTTTCACTCTCCTAAACCGTTTGTTCATCTATTCATGTGTTCATGTGTTCATGTGTTCATGTGTTCATCTGCTCTACTGTTCAGATAAAAACCGATTTTTCTTTTGTTTCTTTTAACACAAATGGACTAAAAGACTCACTTAAACGGAAAGCAGTTTTTTGTTTTGTAAAGGACAACAAGCACACTGCAGCTTTTTACAGGAAACTCATTCTGATGCATCTGACGTGAAGTTCTGGTCGCAGCAATGGGAGATAAAATTCTCTTCAGGGACAAATGGACCTGCTGGAGTCGCCATCTGCTTTCTCAGGTGTCCAGTAAGATTTTGAGTGAGAAAGCAGATAAGGATGGACATTCCTGTGTTTTAAAGTTGATAATGTCCCAATAATTTTGTTAAACATTTATGGATATAATAATGATCAATACAACAGGAATCTGTTACATCAAATAACAAGGGTTATTGTGGAGCTCACTGCTGATTTTCCTACTGATCATATCGTAGTTGGAGGGGATTTCAACTTTTAACTCCAGATGAATGTTTGGATCGATGGATCAATGGATCGATGGATCGGTGGATCGGTGGATCGATGGATCGGTGGATCGGTGGATCGATGGATCAATGGATCGATGGATCGATGGATCGGTGGATCGATGGATCGGTGGATCGATGGATCGGTGGATCGATGGATCGGTGGATCGATGGATCGATGGATCGGTGGATCGATGGATCGGTGGATCGGTGGATCGATGGATCGGTGGATCGGTGGATCGATGGATCGGTGGATCGGTGGATCGATGGATCGGTGGATCGGTGGATCGGTGGATCGATGGATCGGTGGATCGGTGGATCGGTGGATTGATGGATCGATGGATCGGTGGATCGATGGCCTTCACTGCTGGTCAAAGAAACTCCAAATCCTATTCTTAAAGAATTTGTTAGTAACACAAATGAACAGACGTCTGCAGAGCGCTACACAGTGGAGTCAATCAGTTCACCTGGCACAAATCTAATGGTTATAGTAGATCAGGTATTGATTATTGGCTGGTATCTGCTGCAGTCCTAGAGTGTATTAAAGAAACAGAGATAGCAAACTGTCCTTTAAGTGATCACTGCATTATCAATTTAAAACTACAAAAACTGGATAAAAGTTCTAAACCCAATAATTACTGGAAATTGAATTCAAACCTTCTTATAAACTTAGAGTTTTGTCAATTTATTAAGGAACTTATTCTAAATATATCAAGTGACAATTCTATTGAAACACCAATTATTAAATGGGAATACTTGAAATATAGTATTAGAAAATATTCAATTAAATTTGGTCAAGAGTTACATAGAAAAATAAAAGCAGAAGAGACAATGGTGATTAAAGATCTTATGTCACTTTACAGAAAATTAAGTTGGACTGATGAGGATAAAGAAATAATAAATAAATTGCAATCTAAATTAGATGAGATTTACATAAATAGGGCAAAAGGTGCTTAAGGTCCAGAGCCAGAAAAAAATAGTGCTTTTTTTTGTAACTTAGAAAAACATAGACAGGAATATAATTATTAATAGTCTTATAATTGATGAAGTGGAATGTTCTGAGAATAAGAGAATAACTGAAGAAGTATTTAAGTTTTATAGTAATCTTTATAAATCTTCACATACAGAACAAATTACTTCATCCTTTTTTGATAAAATAAATAATCTAGTTCCTGTTATTGATGAAAACTTCACAGAAGTCTGTGATGAAGAGCCAAGAATCTCTGAATTTGACATTTCTATAAGAAATATGGCTTCTGACCGCCAGACGGCCTCACAGCTAATCTTTAGAAACATTTCTGGGAGGATTTAAAACTTTTGTTGTTTCAGGCTGTAGAAGAATGTGTTAGTAGGAAGGAACTCATGGAAACTATAAAACAAGGTGTAATTAAACTAATCCCAAAACCTGGTAAAGATAAGAAAAATGTAAATAATTTAAGGCCTATCACGCTGTTGATCACTGACTACAAGATCTTAACTAAAGTTTTGGCAATGAGGTTAAAAACTGGTTTACCTAAAATAATTAGTCAAACCCAATCCGGCTTTCTGAAAGGCAGATCCATCATAACAACATGCGCCTGGTTCTGGACCTTATTGATTATAGTCATTAATAAAAGATGATGGTTTTATGTTGTTTTTAGATTTACACAAAGCATTTGATTCTGTGGAACATCAATTTATTGTTAACACATTGAGACATTTTGGTTTTGGAAATAGTTTTCTTAATATGATTACCATGTTAAACACCAATATTAACACTTATATATATATATATATATTAATATTAAGCTGTGTGTCTTTGTCACATGCCCCAGATTCAAAGTAGAAAGGAGAATCAGACCAGGCTGCAGTATCTCGCCTCTCTTATTTATTTTAGTCACAGAACTTCCAGCAATAACAATTAAAAACTCTAATATTGAAGGTCTGGAAATAAATAACCAGAAAATAATCATTAGCCAATTGGCAGATGATACAACCCTCTTCCTAAAAAACGAAGAACAAATTCCTCCAGCTCTACAGGAAATAAAGTTGTTCTCTCAGCCTCAGGGCTGCAGATAAATGTAAATAAATGTGAAATTATGAGTATCCATAATTGTTCTGATTCTTCAATTTCCAATATTCCAGTTAAAAATGAAGTTAAATACTTAGGCATGTGGATTACTAAGTGTAGAGCTACCAGTGTTAGAAAAGATTTACTAGACAACATTGATAAATGTGGCAAGACCTTAAATATTTGGCTTCAAAGAGACTTGATGTTGTTTGGTAGAACTTTATTAACAAAAACTGAATCCTTATACAGGCTGACGTTTCCTGCATATTCCTTAGCCGTCCCTCCAAATATCATAAAACAGATTAAATTTTAATTTTATTTTGAAAAACAAGCACCATTACATCAGAAAAAGTGATTTGCTAAAACATTTGAGGAAGGTGGTATCAAGGCAATCGATTTTTAAATTATGAATGGTACTTTAAAAATTAGATGGCTTCAGTCCTTTTTAAAAAACGATGATTTTATTTGGTTTGTTAAACCGTCGTTCGTATTTCAAAAAGTTGGAGCTATTGAGCTGTTATTGAAATGTGATTTTGAATTATCTAAACTTCCTACAACTCTCTAATTTCCACCAACAGGTTTTGTTACAGAGGAAGTTTATGTTTAAATAACTTCAGCCTCATAATGTTCCACTGTGGAACAACAGAGCCATTCTATGTGTAGAAGATCTATGTTTCTAGAAGATTGGTGGAATAAACAAATCTGGTCAATTACTCATTTACTGGATGGAAATGGTGATATTCTAAGTTTGGAGGAATTTAACAGGAAATATGGAGCTGATTGTTCACTAACAATTTATTAAAAAGTTTTATATAGTTTCACTAATGTCCTCATTCAGTCAGTTAAAATCTATTTACCTAATTTCTTTATTCCAAGACTCCATAAGATTCAAATTGAGCTTGTGGACATTAGAGATAATAAATGCAATAACAGGTTTTTGAATCAGTATCTATAAATATTATGTACCCAGGAAGAACAAAAAGCACAGTTCTCTTACAAAATGTTAACAAATCTATGATAGTCAAAATTAGGACAAATTATTTGAAATTCCCAATTCCTCCTAAATATAAAGAATTACATTTTAAAATAATAAATAACATTTATCCTTCAAATGAGTTCTGAAGAGAGAGATTTAAGTTTAATGTTGAGAATTGTGGTTTTTGTAAAACTCAGTTGGAAACAACTAAACATTTGTTTTATGAATGTAAAGAAATATTAAACTTTTGGGATCAACTTCGAAACTTTCTGTCTTCTAAAACAATAAATGTGGATTTTATTTCCTTACAAAACATTAAATTCGGTTTATCTATCAAAGAAAAAATATTTTAATTTTTAGTCAATGTTCTAATGATTATAACCAAATATTATATCCATAAATGTCGCTGTGCAAAATGCTGCCTGTCATTCTCTGCTGTAAAAAATGATCTTTCCTTTTTTAAAAATGTCTGAGAAAGATGCAGAATTTAAACGCAATTAAAATGTTTGAGTTTATGGAAGAATTTCAGTTAGTAGTCCCCTCTGATCAAATTATTTTATTTTATTATTATTTTTTATTATTATTATTTTATCTAATTTTATTTTATTTTTTCTTTTTTTTCATTATTTTAATACTTGTTTTAGCCTTGCATCTAATTGGTTTTGTTAACAGCAGGAGTTGTGACATTAGTTTTTTTCTGTAATGTCTGTTATTGTCATGTTGTTTGAGGTTGTTATTGTTATTTTTGCAATAAAAAACAAAAGACTAGCTGTACTTGGTGCTAACGTGGCTAACAGAGTAACAGTTTAGTCCAAAGCCTTTTCTGCTAAAATAAAATCTTTAGTGTATGTCAGATACAGACACGTTGCATATTGATCTGTTTAGCTAACGTCAGACTGTGTAGCAGACAGGCTGCAAGGTGTACAAGTTGTATCAGTTCTGCCATTATGCTGTACTTAGCTAACGGGAAGCTAAGTGTGTTTGAGAGACGGCCACGCACGTGACCACGTAGAATGGGCATCAGCCAATGAAAAGCGGCCTCTGTGATAAGGTGCATGGCCATGAGACGCGATTCTGACGTATTTCCGCTTATTAGAGACACGGAAGTGCTGTGTTTGTCCTGATGTTGCTAATAAAGTTAAGGTTGAAAATACAAGTAGTAACAGGAAGTAATTCTCACAGACGGTTTCGTTTCTGGTTCCGAAGTTTCTGACAGTAGCGCTCCGCTCTACCGGACCCTTACCCGTCGGGCCCACTGCTGACGGTACCGATGAACCAGAACCGAGTCCGAACCACGAAACGTTGATACATCGTTGTTTTTGCCGCACAGCCTGATGGGTAAAATGGTAACAGCGCAGCGGCGGTGATTGGTGGAGACAGCTGGTCAAGGTGAGCGGCGGCAGGTTCGACCAAGCCCGGTTCTGCATCCGCTCCCGTAGAACCTGAAGGTCCAGTTCAGAACAACGGCTAAGGAGGAGGGCTCAGACTGGAATCATCAGAACCAGGTAAGTTCGGAAAGACGATAATCCTACCCCATCGTCGGAGGACAAAGACTGATGGGTTCTAGCAGGTTCTGATCCTTTCGGGCCAGAACAAACCCTCCGTTCAGATAAAACCGGAGCCAGCAGAACCATAAAGAACCCGAGGCCCATTTGGACTGCTCCAGGCAGGTTCAGAACCAAGTCCAGCACCAGGTTCTGTTTGTCGCACTCAGGGCCAGCCCAAAGCATAAGCAAACTAAGCAGCCGCTTAGGGCCCCCAGGGCCACTAAGGGGCCCCTCAGTGGAGCTGATTGTTTTGTTTTTTTGGTAATAATTTCTGTCATTATAATATCAAAAGTTCACAATTTCCCCATGAAGTGATTTGTTTTTACAATTATTGATCATGTATGTAGAAATCATAATTTTATTGATAAATTGCTCTTGGGGCCCCTGGTGGGACCCATGCATGCTAATATCACAACTGCTGCTGTTGACAAAACCAATTAGATACAAGGCTAGAACAAAGTATTCAAATAATGAAAAAAATAAATAAATAAAAATAGATAAAATAAAAAATATAATAATAATAATAAAATAAAATAATTTGATCAGAGGGGACTACTAACTGAAATTCTTCCATAAACTCAAACATTTTAATTGTGTTTAAATTCTGCATCTTTCTCAGACATTTTTAAAAAAGGAAAGATCATTTTTTACAGCAGAGAATGACAGGCAGCATTTTGCACAGCGACATTTATGGATATAATATTTGGTTATAATCATCAGAACATTGACTGAAAATTCAAAAGTTTTTTCTTTGATAGATAAACCGAATTTAATGTTTTGTAAGGAAATAAAATCCACATTTATTGTTTTAGAAGACAGAAAGTTCTGAAGTTGATCCCAAAAGTTTAATATTTCTTTACATTCATAAAACAAATGTTTAGTTGTTTCCAGTTGAGTTTTACAAAAACCACAATTCTCAACATTAAACTTAAATCTCTCTCTTCAGAACTCATTTGAAGGATAAACGTTATTTATTACTTTAAAATGTAATTCTTTATATTTAGGGGAAAATGGTTCTGATGGACTTTAGACTGAAGAACCAACAGAACCGGCCGGATCCACATCCGTAGGTCCTGGACGGGCCGGTTCTGTTGGTATCACCAACCGAGTCCGAACCAGGTTTGGTTCATTTCTTGCATAAATTTAACCGGGCCGAGCCAGAACCAGAACTCTACAGACAGTACTCTCTCTGTCCCGCAGACATGTCCCTGTCGGCCCAGAGGGACCGGGTCCAGAGGCAGGTGGAGGAGCTGGAGCGCAGCCTGGCTGTGACCCGGGACGAGCTGGACCTGCTGAGCAGTGAGACAGGTACGGTCCAGGCCCGGTTCCAGGCCCGGTTCCAGGCCCGGTTCCAGGCCCGGTTCCGGCCCGGTATTAAATCCAATCTCAACAGCTGAACAATCAGAACCACATTATAAATGATGAGAATCAGATCAAACCAGGAAGCATTTCTGAGTTACAGGCAGAACTTCACGACCAGAACCAGAACCTGCTGGAACTTTGAGTCCAACTGGAAACTTTAGTTCAGTTTCCACATTCAGCCCCGAGCGACCACCCTGACTGGATCGACCAGAACCACAGGAACCAGGTTCATCTGACCCGGTTTAATCTGACCCTGCTGAGCTGGTGAAGTCGACCCAGATCTGTTTTTTCTAGAATTGACTCGGAGCTGTTAGAACTGGTGGCTACATGTTAAAATAATCTGGTTCTTTCTGCCCCACTGGGTCAGCAGAACTTTAACAAACCGTTTTCAGTGAATGTTAGCTCACCTTGTTAGCCTCAGCTAGCTTGACAGAAACATGGCCACTGGTGGCACAATAAAAGCCCAACAGGAAGTCATGATTACCACAATAAAAGCCCAACAGGAAGTCATGATTACCACAATAAAAGCCCAACAGGAAGTCGTAGAGAATAAAAGTGATGATTACAGGCTGGAAAGTGAAGCTGCTTCTGAAAGGAGGGTCGATGGTTCGGGGTGGGATCAGGGATCTGGGATCAGGGATTTGGGACGTCTCACTGTGTGTCTCTGACTTTCAGATGATGGATCAGAAAGTCAGGATGAGGAGGGACAGGAGGGACAGGTGAGACAGAGGACCTGGTACATATGTTGGTCCGATTCCCCACAGAACCACTAACAGGCTTGTGTGTGTGTGTCTCTGTGTGTGTGTGTGTGTTCAGAGCCCAGCTGACCTGTTGGCCCAGAAGCAGAAGATCCAGTCGGAGATCCAGAACCTGGAGGACATGCTGGGTCCCCGCAGCGCGTCCCTTGACGTATCCAGCGAGGACAGCAGTGACTCCAGTGACAGGGTCGGTACCGTTTGGGGTCAGGGGTCGCATGTGTCGCTTTAGGTGCGAGTGTCTTCTCGGCGTTCATGTCCCCAGAGTGAGCCGGACCTGTCTCCGAGTGCGTCCTCGTGTCTCCAGCTGAACCTGGTCTACCAGCAGGTGGTCCAGGAGACGCTGGACCAGCTGGAGGCGCTGCTGGCCCACAACCGCAGGCAGCAGGTGAGGACCCGGTTCCGACCCGGTTCAGGCCTTGTCGTGACCCTGTGTGGCTCCGGACCCAGATCCAGAACCGATCCAAACTGTAGTGCAACGTTTCTGCCTGCAGAGGGAGCTCACAGCCCAGATGAACGGACCAATCAGAGAGTCCACCAGAGAAGGTCCCGCCTCGTCCAATCAGCATCCAGCTAAGATGTTCCTGGGAAGCTTCCTGAAACCGTACTTCAAGGACCGTCTGACGGGCCTGGTACCGCACACACACACACACACACACACACACACACACACACACACAGAGAAACACACAGAAGGAAACGGACCAATGGGACGCTGCGTTGTTTCTGTCCAGGGCCCTCCAGCCAATCAGGAGGTGAAGCTGAAGGCTCAGAGGATGATGGGATGTCCAGAAGACAAGAAGCTGAAATTGAAAAGATGTAAGTTCTGTTGTGACCCGGTTCATCAGCTGGTTCTGTTCTGACCCAGTTCTCTGTGTTCAGGGGAGAGCTGGCAGAAGACGCTGCTGGTCCACTCAGTGACTAGAGACCACCTGAAGAGACTGATGCTGCCCAAACTGTCCAGGTACCAGAACCCGACCTGCTGCTGGGGGGGACGCGTCCTGACGTGTCTCTATGTGTTTCTACGTGTCCCTACGTGTCTCTATGTGTCCCTACGTGTTTCTACGTGTCCCTACGTGTTTCTACGTGTCTCTACGTGTTTCTACGTGTCCCTACGTGTCTCTACGTGTCTCTTGTCCCTCCAGGCTGGACTTCCTGACCTCCAAGTTTTCCTCGGCTCAGGGAGCCGACAGACAGCAGCTGACTGAGCAGATCAATGACCTGGAGAAAGACCTGCAGCTGCTGAGGTCAGACGGGTTCTGGACCGGGTTCTGGACTGGGTCGGGTTGACAGCCTGATGGATCTGGCTCTGTGTTCTGATTGGTTAGGATGAAGAGAGAGGAGGAGCTTACTGGTGATCGCTACGAAGAACACGACTGGCAGAAGATCTCCAACATCGACGTCAGTAAATAACCTGATGGATCGACTGATCTATTGATCTATTGATCGATTGATCGATTGATCAGCCCTGCTCCTCTTCCTCAGTTTGAAGGGACGAAGGACGCAGAGGACATCCGTCTGTTCTGGCAGAACGTCCTCCACCCGTCCATCAACAAGACGGCCTGGAGCAGCGAGGAGGTCCAGAGACTGAGCGCCACCTGCAGGAGACACGAGGACAGACACTGGGACTCGATCGCCCAGGAGCTGGGGGTGAGGGAGGGAACGGGGCGGATGGCGTCTGTCTCTGACCCGTCTCTCTGACCCGTCTGTCTGTCTGTCCTCAGACGGGCAGGACGGCCTTCATGTGTCTCCAGATGTTCCAGCGTTTCGTCTCCGACTCTCTGAAACGCAGCAGCTGGACGGCGGAGGAAGACGAGCAGCTGAGAGAGCTGGTCCAGAAGATGAGGATCGGGAACTTCATCCCGTACACGCAGAGTAATGACATCACTGTGACATCACGCTGTGACATCACGCCCCGTCTCTGATGGACTCTTCTTCTCTGCTTCCAGTCAGTTACTTCATGGAGGGTCGTGATCCGACTCAACTCGTCTACAGGTGGAACCAGGTTCTGGACCCGAGCCTGAAGAGAGGCTCGTGGACCGAGCAGGAGGACCGGGTACGCCTCCCACCCAGATGGACCCACCCTGGTCCCGGAGCGCTCGGTCCGGTCTCAGACTGATCTGTCCGTCCGCCTGTCTGTCCGTCCAGCTCCTGCTGCAGGCTGTGGCTCGTCACGGTGAGAAGTGTTGGTGGAAGGTCCGGTTGGAAGTTCCTGGACGCACCGATGGAGCCTGCAGAGACAGGTGAGGACCAGCAGGAGGCAGCGTTCTGGGTTTGCCTCAGTGAGCCCAGTCCGTCCGTCTGTCCGTCTGTCCGTAGGTATCTGGACTGTCTGAAGAAGAACATAAAGAAAGGTCCGTTTGAGAGACATGAGGTGGAGCTGCTGGAGCAACTGGTGAAGAAACATGGAGTTGGTGAGGTTCTGATGATGATGATGATGATGATGATGAATCACCTGCTGTTTGGTTCTGAACTGACCGTCTGTGTTTCAGGTCGCTGGGCCAAGATCGCCGCAGAGATCCCTCATCGCCTCGATGCTCAGTGTCTGAGAGAGTGGAGGAAGCTGGTGCGAGAACCTGCTCAGGTAAATCAGGGGTCACTCAGGGGTCACTCAGGGGTCAGGAGGCTGTCAGGAGTGCAGGTTCATTAGCTGCTGTGTTTAGGAACTGATGGGAAATCAGAGTTTCTGAAAGCAGAAGGCTGATCGTCTGTTTCTCTCACAGGACAGAAGGAAAATCAGGAAGACCTGCAAGAAGGGAGGAAGAGGAGGAAGAGGAAGAGGGCGGGGTGCTGGAGGTTTCAATGTTAGCATCAGGAGAGGAATATTGAAGATGAAGGAGGAAGAGGAGGTGCAGGTAACTGAGGAGGAGGATGAGGATGAGGTGGTGCAGTACATGGACAGTGATGAAGACTGTAATAAAAAGAGGAAGAGGAGCATGGAGGAGGAGGAAGAGGAGGAGGAGTACATCCTGCCGCCGATGGAGGAGTGGCTTCCAGCTGAGGTGAAGCAAAGCTCCACCTCCCTGAGCTTCACGCTGGTGGAACTCCCTTCCTCCGGCGAGGCTCCGGACCGAACCGCGGTCCGCTCCACCGTGCTGGGTCGGCCCCGGCCCTCCGTCGTCATCGGGGCTCCGCCCAGAGAGCTGTCCTGGGAGGAGCGCCGCAGCTCCTCCGCCGTGCCGATGGTGTCCCGGGAGGCACTGCGTCTCCACCTGAGCGCCCTGAAGCAGAAGGTCGGCTCCGCCCCCCAGCCAGGGCGGCGGCCGCGCCCGCAGGCCCAGGAGCTGAGGTACGAGCTGCAGGTCGCCGTCACGCCGTGGATCGGGAACCTGCTGATCCCAAAGAGCCAGAAACGGAGCGCCGCAGATGCGCTGAGGGAGGCAGGAGAGAGGAGCGGCATCTCCACCTCCTCCGCCTTCACGCTGCTCCTCCAGGCCATGAACGTAGACACGCTGGGCTGCCGGCAGATGATCGAGGAGAGGAAGAGCAAGGCGGACCTGCAGGCCCCGCCCCACGCCCGGGGGCCCAAACGGGTCTCAGAGCTCCTCGCCAACAGGAAGAGGAGGAGCCAAGAGGAGGAGGAGGACCAGTGGCGAGTCCTGCTGCAGGAGAAACGCATCCTGCAGGCTCCGCCCATCCTGCAGGCTCCGCCCATCCTGCAGGCTCCGCCCATCCTGCAGGCTCCGCCCATCCTGCAGGCTCCACCCCAGCACCCTTCTAGCAGATATCCTCAGATGTTTCCTCGTAGTCTCCTAGTCCCTGCTGCCTCCATCTACTTTGTTCCTTCTGGAGCTCCACCTGCTCCACCTGCTCCACCTGCTCCTGTGCTCCCAAACCCCGAACCATCCTGCACCTCCTCCTCAGTGGTTCCAGTTGGCTCCAGTCTGACCAGTAGCCTTGCTCGAGGAAGTCCAACAGAGCTGAAGGATGTGGGCGGAGCCAGTGATGGAGCAGCTGAGTCTCGTAGTGATGTGGGCGGAGCTAAAGCAGGTGTGGCGCGGACAGGTGATGAAGGAGCAAAGAACGGAGCGGATCTGGAGGTAAAGTTCTGCTGACAGCAGCAGGTTGTCCCACATGCTAACGCGCTAAGCTAACTGTGAAAACATGTAGCACAGTTAGCTTCCCAACATCTAAGTTTTCAAGACAGACATGAAAGTGATGATTTACTTTTTGACTTGTAAAGTTTCAGGTGAGTAAATTTTGCGTTTTGGGTAATAAAACCTCTAGTAGTTTATATTTATATCCATGCTCTTATTTTGAAGAGGACAGTTTACTCTCCTAACTTGATGCTAAGCTGCTTTGACGCAGAATGTTTTCTGTAGCGTTTAGCATTAGCTTATGCTAACTACCCACTGTTTCTCTGGACCAATCAGGAGTCTCTCTGGTTACCTGAGCAACTGACTGCTCTGTGGTTCTGCTTTCAGTCTGGACCCATGGATTCAGCAGGTTCTCCAGAACCGGACCGGACCCAGAACTCAGACGGTCCTGCAGCAGTTAGCTCCTCCTCCTCACCTCTGACCTCTGCTCCACCTTCTTGCCCCGTTCAGACCCCGCCCACCTCCACAGACGCCGCCGTCCGTCAGAGTGGGGGCAGGAAGAGGGGGCTGGCGGAGGCGGGCGGCGCCGGGCCGGTCCAGGAGGGGAAGAGAACCAGGAGGCCGACCCTGAAGATCCGGGAGTCCAAGGAGCTCCAGGTGAGGGAGGTGACCTCAGAGTCTCGTCCTGCTGAAGGAACCGGGCCGGACCGGCAGAACCAAAGGAACCTGGTTCTGGTTGGTCGGTCTGGACCTCAGGCTCTTCTGGTTCTGTTTCCAGGCTACAAAGAAGAGAAGCTCCGCCTCCTCTAAGCAGAAACGTGTTGGCAGGGCCCA
Organism: Xiphophorus maculatus; assembly: GCF_002775205.1. NCBI lineage: Eukaryota > Metazoa > Chordata > Actinopteri > Cyprinodontiformes > Poeciliidae > Xiphophorus > Xiphophorus maculatus. The sequence goes on from NC_036454.1 coordinate 1,388,995, forward strand.
ATCAAAGGGAAGCAGTGCCATGCAGGCCCCGCCCCACTCTCAGGCCCCGCCCCTCTCTCAGGTCACTGGTCTCCATTTCCTTCCTAACCGGTCCATTTGGGTCATGACCCCTGGTTCGGTCCCTGTGGCTCAGGCTCCGCCCCCAGCCCTGCAGGTGGGGCTCTTACCCAGAGGTCCTCCCCTAACGTCTGAAGCCCCGCCCCCTCTGACGGCAGGACTGTCCTCGGTGACCCCAGCTGACCCTCGTGACCTCCAGCTCTTACCTGTTCCCACCTGTAGATTTAAGCCCCTCCTCCCAGCCGTCATCCAGTCACCTGATCTGAGGCCGACCGGCTGGCCCCGCCCCCACTTACTGCTGGCCTATCAGGGAGCGGCGGGGAGGCAGACGGTGGGCCCGACCGGCCCCCCCCTCCCGACGGCGGGCCTGCACTTTGACCCCACCCTGATGTTTCTGGAGCCCCTGGAGGAGGTTCACGATTGGCTGAGAGGGAGAGGGGGCGTGGTCGTACCTGGAGCGAGGTGCGCCCTCCCCTACCTGCCGCCATCTGTCAGCAGTCTGAGCGCGCTCAGTGGCCTCCTGCGGGCGAAGGCGTCAGTGACGGCGTCGGCTCTGCAGCTGATGGCGGACGGCCGCCGCCCCAATGACCACACCTACTGCGCCTCAGGCGAGCTGCCAGGTAAGCCCTCGGCCCGCCTCACACCTGGCAGGCATTAAAACCCCAAGATTTATGATTTTAATATTTTAGTGTTTAAACGATTTATCCTCAGACAATAAGCTAACACACACACACACACACACACACAGAATAAAGAAAATAGAAATAGAGGATCTGAATGTAAATAATCATGTTGCTCAGTTTGTGTCTCATAAAGATGAAACTCATCGTCTGAATGCATCTATTTATTCTGACTAGAGAGAAACCAGGGCTGATCAAACAGTTTGATTATTGAAGGTGATCAGGTGTGGAGACAATCCCAGGTATATCAGTAGCTGCATCAAGGTGAGCCGCTACCTGAGGAGCTTTGGCTCTGATGGAGAACATGGAGCCATTGATCAGAGATCAGATTGATCTGCTGGTTTCTGATCATTTAGATTCATCCAGACTGATCATCCTGGAGCTCTGAGCAGAACTTAAAGCAGGTACCGGTACCGGTACCGGTCCAAAAACTGAGGAAAATTATTTACATTGGAGTTTTACTGCCACATATTTTCACAGCAGGTCAAAAGTTTGCATATATTTACACAAACTTTGACGCCACGTTGGTTTTCAGACTTGCTGACTTGTGTGTAAAATATGGCGCCTCATATTTTTGTGGTATTTTCGACACGAGGCGTCTGGTTTCTGTCTGCAGGGCGGCAGGAGGAGCTGCAGGCCGTCCGCCAGCTGGTGGCGCAGCGCTTCTCCACAAACCCCGCCCACCAGCTGCTGAAGGCCCGCTTCCTGTCCCTGTTCACGCTGCCGGCACTGCTGGCCACCGTGCAGCCAATCAGCAGGAAGAAGCCATCCTGTCCGACCAATCAGGAGGAGGAAGAGGAGGAGGAGGAGGAGCTGAAACAAATCCAGGAGAGACAAAGGAGGAGGAGAGTCCTGACCGGAGCTGCTGTTCCCTAAGCTCCGTTCCGGATTGGAACCGGAATGAGAACCGGAACCAGAACCGGTTCTGACCTCATCTCGTTTGTCCTGCTGGCTGTCGACTCCGCAGCTTCGGCCAATCACCTCTCAGGGATCCAGTGCCAACCCAGACCCGGTTCTACGGAACCAGTTCATGCAAGCTGACCCAAACCAGACGGTCAAACCAAAGCCAGTCTGAAACCGGTTCAGATCCAAGTCCAGCGGTCCAGAACCAGTTCATGGAGACTGGAGCAGATGGACAGTTAGTTCGAGACGATCAGAACCAGGAAACGACTGAGAGACGAAACTGAACTTTATTAGTTACTTTACTAGTACAACGTGGTGCGTTCAGGGGCCGCGGTGCGTTCAGGGGCCGCGGTGCGTTCAGGGGCCGCGGTGCGTTCAGGAACGATGGCTACAATGTTGCACTAAAACATGTTTTGAAGTTGCTGCTTGTAAATGTTTTTGTTTTTGTAAAATAATTTCCTAATAAAAAATGTTTCTGATTTCATGGCGACTCACTGAGGAACATTTTGGATTCAGGGAAACGAAAACATTCAGAGGATTAAGAGAGAAATAAACCGAAACGGGAAGAAGACGGGACCGTCCAGACCGCTGACACCGTCAGGGAGGGAGTCCCACCCTGACCCCTCCTGACCCCTTCAGAGTCTCTCTCAGAGCAAAGCACCGACTCATTTTGACAATAAATTTTTCCTACTTGTCTTTAAAAGCTCCTTCTGAAGCTCCGCCTCCAGGAAGTCGTCCCAACATGGCTTCTTTATTAACCCTTTAATGTTTTTACCAGCAGCTCCTAAAGAGCTCAACAGCTGGTTGCTAATTGCTGCTGGCTAGTCTGAAGGAGCTGACAGGGGGAGGAGCTGCACCTCGAAGGCGGGGCTAGGTCCACCCAGGTGTTTTAACAAGCAGCAGCGCCGAATTCATTTTCAGTTGGGGATCATGGGGTGTTTCATCACCTCTGTTACACACCTGGAGGCTGGTTCATTGATATGAGGGAACCTGCCAATCAGGTCAGTGGGTTTGTAGGTAAACAGTCAACATCTCTGACCAGGAGGACGATGTTTGGGTCGACCATGCGCTGCGGTCTGGCTGGACTTGATGATTGTTATTATTTTTGGACCTAAAGAGAAACGAGCTAGAGTTGTAGATCTAGAGCTATAGATCTAGAGCTATAGATCTAGAGTCAATGCACAGCTTCAGTTATTACAACTGAAAACCAGCGATCAGGCTAAAACCTGGGAGTAGTGATGGACTCTGACCTGAACCTCCAGAGCCACATAAAGACAGTTACAAAGTCGGCCTTCTATCACCTGAAGAACATTTCCAGGATTAAAGGACTAATGTCTCAGCCAGATCTAGAGAAACTCATCCATGCCTTCATCTTCAGTCGTATTGATTATTGCAACAGCGTCTTCACAGGTCTGTCCAACAAATCAATCAAACAGCTGCAGCTGATCCAGATGCTGCTGCTGGCGTTCTGACTAGAACCAGGAAGATAGAGCACATAACACCAGTTTTAAAGTCCCTCCACTGGCTCCCTGTAGCTCAAAGAATAGACTTTAAAATCCTGTTGTTAGTTTATAAATCACTGAACGGCTTAGCACCACAATACATTAAAGATCTGCTGTTGTTGTATCAACCTTCCAGACCTCTCAGGTTCTGGTTCTGGTTCTGCTCTGCATCCCCAGAACCAAACGAGGAGAAGCAGCTTTCAGCATCTATGCACCACAAATTTGGAACAAACTTCCAGAAAACTGTAAAACAGCTGAAACACTGACTTCTTTTAAATCTCAACTAAAAACCCACCTGGTTAGGATTGTATTTGAAATGTAATCAATTACAAATTTATTGATGGAACTTGACTTAATGATTGATTCTATGTTGCTTTGTGATTCTGTGTTTGTTATGATGTAAAGCACTTTGAAATGCCTTGCTGCTGAAATGTGCTATACTAATAACATTTGATTGATTGATTAATTGATTAATTGATTGCTATTAAATGGTCGTAGAGATTTGGTGGAAAATAATCAGAAGAAAATGTTGTCAGTGGGAACAAGCAGAAAGCAGCTTTACTCAGAGCATTTAGATGGAGGAATGGACTTTATTCCATTTCTGGAAAAATGTAAAGGAGGAAAAATGCCGCCGACCCGAGAACAGCTGAATGCAGACGGACGATTTTAAAACACAAAATGTCTGGATGAAGGTTTTGTCATCATTACATCGTTGTTGTCAACGCACCAGCAGCAGGTTAAACAGTTGTCTAACCAGGTGATCTCCTGATTCTGGTTCCGGTCCGGTCAGGCTCCAGTTCCAGTCTGGCGCCCTCTACACCAGTGGCGCCCAGTGCAGAGAGCCGACGGCCAGCAGCGCCTGGCAGGCGGCCGAGTCCAGCCAGACGGACTCCACCAGGCTGAAGAGCAGGAACCCGAGCGCGAAGCCGCAGCCGACGTCCGACAGGTGATGCTTCCCCAGCAGGACCCGGGACACGCCCACCAGGAAGGCCCACAGGTACAGCAGGATCCGGAGGGGCACCTGGGGGGCAAAGGTCGGCGTGGGGTCAGCTCCGCCGAGATGCGGGTGGCAACCGGCGGCGGCGCCCACTCACCGCCAGCACCAGGTGGTTCAGCAGGAAGCGGGAAACCACGACGGCCCGGCTGGCGTGGGCGGCGGGGAACGAGTACGAGTCCAGGGCGACGCGGTCCAGGAACCCTGGGGGGGCGTCCCACGGGCCGCGGCGCCGCACCAGCTTCTGGACGCCCGCGACGGTCATCAGGTCCAGCAGCAGGGCTGGGGGTCAAAGGTCATCAGAGACAGACGATTCAAAGGTCACCAGAGACAGATGGGTCAAAGGTCATCAGGCTCACCCAGCAGCAGGTTGACCAGGACTTCCTGTCCCGCCAGCGAGTCGCTGCGCCACAGGCAGAGCAGCGTCCCGCAGAGCCAGGGCAGCGCGTGTCCAGAGAAGGCCAGCAGGGCCACCATGGGGCGCAGCGGGGCCCCGGGGCCGCGGGCCCCCATGCACACACCCAGACGCCTGGACAGGTTGATGTCGATGGCGAGCAGCGAGTTGATGGCGATGCCGCGGAAGGACGGGTTCAGCTGCATGCAGTCCTGCTCGGGCCAGCGGGACCCGTCCTTCGGAACCCCGTCTCCTGATGGGGCCCCATCGGAGGAGTCCCTGGACCCCCTGGGGACACAGAGGGACAGACATAAAGGACTGTTGAGAACTTTGTCACATCGTCATGGTAACAACATTCCTACATCTCCATGACGATGAATCTACAGAACCTCCAACACCAGAACCAGAACATTGAGCGACAGCAGAGCGGGGTTCACACCCAACTCACTGCTGGTGGGGGTCAGGGGTCAGCCTGGCTTCTTCTAGCCTCTTACCTGCTAGTATAGGTGGGCGGAGCCTCTTACCTGCTAGTATAGGTGGGCGGAGCCTCTTACCTGCTAGAAGCGGTGGGCGGAGCCTCTTACCTCCTAGTAGCGGTGGGCGGAGCCTCTTACCTCGCCGTGGCGTCGTCCTGCTGACTCGGCCGACTCGTGGCGGTTCTCCTGGACCGCCCCTCCCCGGAGGTTTCTCTGTGGACCGGCTGGTTCAGGGACATGAACTCGGGACGGTTCAGGATGTTATTCCGGTCCCTGGGCCGGCTCCGGGTCTGGCTGCCAGGCATGGCGACGCTGCAATGGAGGACCGGGACAGAACCGGGACAGAACCGGTCCGACTCAGAGAAGCTCTGCTATAAATACATTTGCTGGCCTCTTTCTACTGCCGTCAGCTGCTCTGTGTGTGTGTGTGTGTGTGTGTGTGTGTGTGTGTGGGTGTGTGTGTGTGAAACCAGAGCTCAGACCCTCTAAAGTCGTTTCCCGCTCATCAGCGGACTTCACACTTTATAAAAGTAGCATTTCTACATTGGTTTTGTTTTTTTATTTATTTGCACATTAAACCAGATTTATGATCAATAATTTTCTCATTTTTCTCATTTGTTGCTCATTCAGAAAACGTTTTGTGACCAAATAGTGCTTGAATGCAACATGACACCCATTTTCCGATTTCCTCAAATGCACCACATTTCTAAAACAACCAATGAAAACAGTTTTTGCCAATGTGCTGGCGGTGAGGAAACTATGGCAAGCCGTTTTAACATAAATTCGGTTTTGCCGCCCTTACATTCCAGATATCAAATTGTTTTATGACTAGACGTTTTAGCGATTTAAGATATCGCTAATTACATTTTGACTAGTCGAAATGACGTCAGATTTACCATTGACTTGTAAGGAGACTTCAATTCAAGATATCTACAATGAATTACTGACTATCTGAAATACACATTTCAGATATGTACCATTAAATTATGACTAGTCATCATTTAATTCAAGATATCTCGATTTTAGTTTTAACTAGTCATAATTCTAATTAAAGATATCGAATGACAACATAATTCAAGATATCTTAAATGTATTTTTGGATAGGAGAAATGTAGTTTTGACTAGTGAAAACTAAATTATAGATATCTTAAAAGCAAATAATGACTAGACAAAACTAAATTATAGATATCTTGAATTGTAAGTTTGATTAGTCAAAATTCCTCTCTAAATGAATTAGAGATATCTTGAATTGTCAATACGGATGTTTCCCGTCAAATGACGGATCCAGCGTCGTAATTTGAGATATCTTGAAAGGAATTTTGACTCGTCAAAATGTAATTGAAGATGTCTTAAATTATTATTCTTCCTAGTCATAATGTAAATACAGATATCTTAAATTACCATTCCAGATAGTCAAAATTAGTTAGCTCCACCTGTTAGCTCCGCCTATTAGCTAGACCTGTTAGCTTCACCTGTTAGCTCCGTCTGTTAGCTAAACCTGTTAGCTCCGCCTGTTAGCTCCACCTGTTAGCTAAACCTGTTTGCTTTGCCTGTTAGCTAAACCCATTAGCTCCGTCTGTTAGCTAAACCTGTTAGCTCCACCTGTTAGCTCCGCCTGTTAGCTAAACCTGTTAGCTAGACCTGTTAGCTAAACCTGTTTGCTCTGCCTGTTAGCTAAACCCGTTAGCTTCGCCTGTTAGCTAAACCTGTTAGCTCCGCTTGTTAGCTCCACCTGTTAGCTCCGCCTATTAGCTAGACCTGTTAGCTTCACCTGTTAGCTCCGTCTGTTAGCTAAACCTGTTAGCTCCGCCTGTTAGCTCCACCTGTTAGCTAAACCTGTTTGCTTTGCCTGTTAGCTAAACCCATTAGCTCCGTCTGTTAGCTAAACCTGTTAGCTCCACCTGTTAGCTCCGCCTGTTAGCTAAACCTGTTAGCTAGACCTGTTAGCCCCGTCTGTTAGCTAAACCTGTTAGCTCCACCTGTTAGCTAAACCTGTTAGCTCCGTCTGTTAGCTAAACCTATTAGCTCCACCTGTTAGCTCCGCCTGTTAGCTAAACCTGTTAGCTCCGCCTGTTAGCTAAACCTGTTAGCTCGGCCTGTTAGCTCCACCTGTTAGCTAAAACTGTTAGCCCCGTCTGTTAGCTACACCTGTTAGCTCCGTCTGTTAGCTAAACCTGTTAGCTCTGCCTGTTAGCTCCGTCTGTTAGCTAAACCTGTTAGCTCCGCCTGTTAGCTCGGCCTGTTAGCTCCGCCTGTTAGCTAAACCTGTTAGTCCCATCTGTTAGCTAAACCTGTTAGCTCCACCTGTTAGCTCCGCCTGTTAGCCCCGTCTGTTAGCTAAACCTGTTAGCTCCGCCTGTTAGCCCCGTCTGTTAGCTAAACCTGTTAGCTCCGCCTGTTAGCCCCGTCTGTTAGCTAAACCTGTTAGCTCCGCTTGTTAGCTACGCCTATTAGCTAGACCTGTTAGCGTCACCTGTTAGCTCCGTCTGTTAGCTAAACCTGTTAGCTCCGCCTGTTAGCTCCACCTGTTAGCTAAACCTGTTTGCTTTGCCTGTTAGCTAAACCCATTAGCTCCGTCTGTTAGCTAAACCTGTTAGCTCCACCTGTTAGCTAAACCTGTTAGCTATACCTGTTAGCTCCGCCTGTTAGCTAAACCTGTTAGCTAAACCTGTTAGCTAAACCTGTTAGCTAAACCTGTTAGCTAAACCTGTTAGCTAAAACTGTTAGCCCCATCTGTTAGCTTAACCTGTTAGCTCCGCCTGTTAGCTCCATCTGTTAGCTAAACCTGTTAGCTCCACCTTTTAGCTCCGCCTGTTAGCTAAACCTGTTAGCTCGGCCTGTTAGCTCCGTCTGTTAGCTAAACCTGTTAGCTCCGCCTGTTAGCTAAACCTGTTAGCTCGGCCTGTTAGCTCCGCCTGTTATCTCCACCTGTTAGCTCCACCGTTAGCTAAAACTGTTAGCCCCGTCTGTTAGCTCCACCTGTTAGCTCCGTCTGTTAGCTAAACCTGTTAGCTCCGCCTGTTAGCTAAACCTGTTAGCTCCACCTGTTAGCTAAAACTGTTAGCCCCGTCTGTTAGCTAAACCTGTTAGCTCCACCTGTTAGCTCCGTCTGTTAGCTAAACCTGTTAGCTCCACTTGTTTGCTAAACCTGTTAGCTAAACCTGTTAGCTCCGCCTGTTAGCTAAACCTGTTAGCTAAACCTGCTAGCTCCACCTGTTAGCTAAACCTGTTTGCTCTGCCTGTTAGCTAAACCTGTTAGCTCCGCCTGTTAGCTAAACTTGTTAGCTAAACCTGTTAGCTACGCCTGTTAGCTAAACCTGTTAGCTCGCCCTGTTAGCTCCACCTGTTAGCTCCACCTGTTAGCTAAAACTGTTAGCCCCGTCTGTTAGCTAAACCTGTTAGCTCCACCTGTTAGCTAAACCTGTTAGCTAAACCTGTTAGCTCCGCCTGTTAGCTAAACCTGTTAGCTAAACCTGTTAGCTCGGCCTGTTAGCTCCGCCTGTTAGCTAAAACTGTTAGCCCCGTCTGTTAGCTAAACCTGTTAGCTCCACCTGTTAGCTCCGTCTGTTAGCTAAACCTGTTAGCTCCGCCTGTTAGCTCCGCCTGTTAGCTTCACCTGTTAGCTCGGCCTGTTAGCTCCGCCTGTTAGCTAAACCTGTTTGCTCCACCTGTTAGCTAAACCTGTTAGCTCCGCCTGTTAGCTAAACCTGTTAGCTCCGCCTGTTAGCCCCGTCTGTTAGCTAAACCTGTTAGCTCCGCTTGTTAGCTCCACCTGTTAGTTCCGCCTGTTAGCTAAACCTGTTAGCTCCGTCTGTTAGCTAAACCTGTTAGCTCCGCCTGTTAGCTCCGTCTGTTACCTAAACCTGTTAGCTCTGCTTGTTAGCTCCATCTGTTAGCTCCGGCTATTAGCTAAACCTGTTAGCTCCACCTGTTAGCTCGGCCTGTTAGCTCCGCCTGTTAGCTAAACCTGTTAGCTCCGCCTGTTAGCCCCGTCTGTTAGCTAAACCTGTTAGCTCCGCTTGTTAGCTCCACCTGTTAGTTCCGCCTGTTAGCTAAACCTGTTAGCTAAACCTGTTTGCTCCGCCTGTTAGCTCCGTCTGTTACCTAAACCTGTTAGCTCTGCTTGTTAGCTCCATCTGCGCAGCAAGGCAGTTCATTAGCATTAGCATTTTAGCTTTAATAAGCTATTAGCTTTTTATTTTACTTTTTAGCCATGTTTAGTATACTGAATGGAGTAAGTCCATTATAGAAAACATCCTAGTGATGTCCCACATGCTACTGACAGCAATCACGCTAACATTAGCATTTTTGCTAATTTTAGCTGATACACTTACTTTATCATACTGAATGGTGCAAGTCCATGTTAGTAAACATTCTTGTCAATCTCCACATGCTATTGATTACGTTGCAGCTTTCTTTAGCATTGATGCTAATTTCTAGCATCAGAACGCTGGGTCCAAACCAACGGGCACACTTTGGCAGGCCCCGGTTAAATTTCTTCAGGAATTTTCTAGTTACTTTATGAAACTCTAATTATTCATGTAATTAGAGGCTGAGTACAGAGAGCCGGTGGATCGCTTTGTGTTATGGAGGGAACAGTCAAATCATCTGAAATGTGAACAAAAGGAGATGATTGATGGTTTCAGGAGGAACAGGGTCAAAGGTCAAACCGTACTTCCATCATGGGAGAAGAAGTGGAGGAGGAAGATAAAAACCTGGATGTTCATCTGGACATCCAGAGAAAATCCTTCAGGGATTGGATCTGCTGTCAGAACCACCAGAACTATCAGAACCAGGAGCTAAAGAGGCTCAACAGCCTGATAAAGAAGGCTGGTTCTAGTTCAGTTCTGGTTCAAAGAATGCAAAGAAGAACTCTTCATACAATCGATGAAGTTCTGGCAGAGCGTCTTCAGTCAGAGGCGTCTTCAGAGTCACTGTAGCACAGACTGCTGCAGGAGACAGCATCAGCAGCTACAATAACTGAAGAATCTGAATTAATGATTCATTAAATTAGATTCACTAAATTAACAATTCAGAATTTTTTTATTTTTAATTAAAATTGTACTCTCTCTGGATGACGTCACAGAGAGCTCAAACCTCGGCTACTCCTCCGGCGGAACCTTTGTTCCTGTCCTCCGTTGCTACCCGGAACATAATGCAGACGGAGGGTTGCTATGGGCAGCCGACGCTGTGTGGCGGCTCGGGGCTAACCGTTTGCTGCTAACGGAGCTAAAAGCCGTTTCAACGGAGGAAAAACGTCATTAAAACGTCATAGTTCGTTTGCTTGATCGGATTAGTTACGTCAGCGCTGCGGTACGTCACATGTGACGTATGCACGGTGGAAGATTAGCCGCCAAAACCCGAAGCTCAGCGTTTTAACGGTACGGCAGCCGGGAGGGACCTACGGCAGAACCATCAGGGTTCTGTTGGACTTTGGGTCTCTGGGAGGAGCTGCAGGTCAGTCAGAGTTCTCAGGTTCGGTTCCAGTTCCTGTCTGGACCAGAACCTATAGAAAGTTTTGTCTGCTCCTCCCTCAGGTCGCTGATGGGTCGGAACCGAGCCACTGGGCTCCAGAACAGTCCGTGTCCTTCATGGCGGTCCAGGAGTCAGCATGTCGGACCGTGAGCCCGCTGTAGAGGAACCGGGTCCGACCGGTACCGCGACACGGCCCGCTCTGGCGACAAAGGCCCTGTCGGAACCGTTTGGCCGGCTCCGGTACCGGGACACGTCGCTGCTGATCTGGCAGCAGCAGCAGCTGGAGCTCCGAACCGGACCGCCCGCCTCCTACTTGACCCGGAGCCAGTCCGCCTGGTACAGCAGCTACGGAAACCAGGCGGTACTGGTCCGGAACCGCACGGCCCAGCAGGGTTCCGAGGGCCAGTCCAGGATTTGCAGCATCATGTAGAGCAGACTCAGAGCCCGCTTCGGCCCAAACCATCAGAACCAGACCGGGGTTGGTCTGACAGAACCGGACAGGTGATATACCCGAACCTCAGCTCCCTGACCCGGTTTACAGGTTCTGATCCGGGTTACAGAGGGTTCTGTGGGTTCAGACTGGGCCTATGTGGATCAGCTGGTGAAGACCGGACCAGAACCTACCGTGACCTCTGACCTTCTGTCTAATAAATCTCGTTTCAGCAGCTGTTGTCGTTTCTCTCTGAAGCCAGCAGGGGGCAGCATCACGGTGCTGCTGGTTCTGGATGACGGAGGTCCAATCAGGGCTCGTCTGTCTGCTGAGACCAGAATGCATTGCGGCCCCAGGTTCTGATTCTCGATTCTCACGGGGAACCAGTTCAGAACCGGTTCTGGTTCTCTGAATTATTTGGTCCAACTGGACTCAATCTGTTTGTTCCGATTATCAGAACCAAGAAGTATTTGGACCTCCATCACTTCAAAACACGTCCAGCAGGGCGCGCTTCCGGTTCAGTTTACATAAGGTGAAGTCTGAAGGAAACTACGGCGGGCGAAGAGGGACAAATCACCATAGTAACGACCTAAGCGTCATTAATGAACCAGAAATATTTTTATATCACACTTCAAATGTTATGATTTTATCAACTGTTAATGACTTTATAAATTAAACTTCACCTGTCAGTGGGCGGGGCTAGCAGACTGAGACCGTCACTTCCTGATTGAAGCAGCCAATCAGTCACCAGGATCTGTTCTAGCCACGCCCACTGGGTCTGATGGTCGAGTTTGAGTTTTCATGTAATGGACCTTATGACGTTTCATTGGCTGATGCCCATTCTACGTGGTCACGTGCGTGGCCGTCTCTCAAACACACTTAGCTTCCCGTTAGCTAAGTACAGCATAATGGCAGAACTGATACAACTTGTACACCTTGAAGCCTGTCTGCTACACAGTCTGACGTTAGCTAAACAGATCAATATGCAACGTGTCTGTATCTGACATACACTAAAGATTTTATTTTAGCAGAAAAGGCTTTGGACTAAACTGTTACTCCTGTTAGCCACGTTAGCACCAAGTACAGTGTATCAGGCCTAGACACACTCAAACATTTCAACAAACCACAGGAATCACCCACTGATTTCAAAATGCCCGACTTACCCAGCCTGGCAAGAACAACAGGCATCAGTGATCTTGTCCACAGCTATACTGATGTAGAGGGTGTGTGGATCTGCCGTTTTCCTCATGGAGCAAAAGCATTTTGCTGTGACATGAACAATGTTGGAGGCGTCGCGAGGCTCAAACACCTTGATCTCATCCAACAAGGATGACATGAACTTGTTAGTTCCTCTGTATTGTAGCAGCTGATATATTGTGAAGATCCTGTAGAAATGATGCACTAATGGAGTCAGAAATTCACTGCAGAGAATCAGTCCAAGTGGAAGACGCCATGTTTACATAGAAACAACGCGCCGCCAGGTTTTGTTTGTGAGACTTGAGGCCACGTGGGATTTTCTGGGTCGGTTGTGGGCGGAGCTTGGTAAGGTCCATAAATCATGAGTTTTATCTTGCTATATTGTATTAAAGCAGGTGTCAAACTCCAGTCCAGGAGCCTCTGCTGCTTCACCTGAACAGAATAATGAGGTCATTAAGGTTCTGGAGAACCTTAAGGTTCTGGTGATCCACACCAGGAGGTAATGAAGCCGTTTGATTCCAGTGTTTTGTAGCTGTGGCTCATTTAAAACTGCAGGACAGAGACTGGAGGCATTAAAGTATTTCTGAATCTGCAGTGTTGATGACTAACGAGTCATTTTTTGTAATTTGGCCCTCTTCGCTCTCTGTAGGAAAGGGGGCGGGGCCAGCTGCTGCTCTGCCAGCCAATGAGAGTCGAGTCTGTTGGTCAGTTTATGTGTTTATTTATGAAAACAAATGAAGTCAGAAAATAAGGATCCTGTTTGAGTAATTACATCAATTATTAATCCACTTGATGGTTTTAGTCGGTTCCTCCTCTGCGCTGGGTTCTCCTCCGACCCGGTTCTGGTCTCTGTCTATCACACAGCTACTTACAGCTACTATACAGTGCTCAAACATACAGAAGTAACGTACGGCCGGAGTGCATGCAGATACATAAAATCACTTTTTTCTTCCTTTTTCTTATAAAATACAAAAATTAACTATCAGCATCGAAGCTCCACCATCAACTAAAAACAAAGGGGGGGGGAGGGTTACTGTGGCAACGGGCTGTCCGGTGGGGGCGCCGCTGCTGATCCGTCTCCATGACGACCACACTGCCAAGGAAGGCTGCGAACTTTGGTTCAATATTTTAAAAAATAAAAACAATAAAAATCCAACTGAACTGTACACAGACGGGCTGCAGGGGGCGCTGCAGGGCTCAGCCAATCAGAGACTCAGGGCCCACAGAAACTCCTGCCCATCTCCTTCCTGATTGGCTGTTACTCTACATGATCAGTTCCGTCACATGTGCAGCAGAAGGCGGCGTTCTCCTTCCTGTGACCTGGCGCCGACCCAGAGTCCGGTTCATGAGCCACCGACGCCAGAACCAGAACCGACCGCTGAGGCCCGATTCTGGTGGAACTGGTGGTACCGCCTCCCGTCTGATCCTTAAAAAACATTGAGAAGCTCCTCGGGTCGGATCAGAACCTTTAGTCTCCGGGGCAGGGACCGGGCCTCCTGCGGTTCTGGACTCGGACGGAGAGGGTTCAGAGTTCGGACCGGACAGCGGCAAAAACATCATATACTGAGAACTTTAGAAGACACAAACGGGTCAGCACACGACCGGAAAACCCAAACAGAAGAAAAAAGGAAATGTAGTGTTAGGAATCTGCCTTGTTGGGTTACCGTGGCGACGGCGGCGCCCGGACCCACAGGGTTCTGGTGAGAGGCCCGGCGGAGAACCAACTGGATCTGGTTCTGTTCAGGAGAACCGTGGAGCCCGAGGACCAGAAGGGTTGGAGAGAGATGAGCTTCTCCTGCGGCGCTGCCTGCTGGCCGCGCCCAGAACCGCTGCTGCACCAACAGTCCTTCAGAACCATGGGGTTCTGCTGGCCCGGCCCGCTGCCCAGCCAATCAGATCGCTGCTCTTCTTCCTCTGGTAGCCCCGCCCCCTTCCCATCCATATCTCCCATGATGCTTGACGGATGACTCTGGAATGTGTTCTGAGGTCAGGGGTCACTGCCGGCCACCCTGGAGGAAGAGGAGGAGGAAGATGATGCCCAGGTGTCCTCCACTCTTCGTCCTCCTCTTCCTCGGCCTGTCCGTGTTTCTCCAACGAAAACAGGAACACTAGGAGCTAAAAAACATGTCGGCCTATTTACATACAGTCTCCGTGTGTGTGTGTGTGTGTGTGTGTGTGTGTGTGAGAGCAGTCCTGTCTGTGTGAACTGAACCGTGTTCTCAGTCTGTGTCGGAGGAAGAGGAGGAGCCCGTCGAGGAGCTGTCATCAGACGAGGAAGAGGAGCTGCCACTCAGGCGACTGGCCCCGCCCCCAGAGGCTCCGCCCCCAGCTGCCTTTTCTGGAAGAGAGAGAGAGGGAGGGAGTTAAAGATGGCGTCCTGATCATGTGACCTTTGACCTCCCCCTACAGCGACCGGTTGATTTGCAGGGCAGGGTGTGTTTGGGGTTTCCAGAGGGCAAAGGGCGTTTCCCTGGAGACTCATCAGGACTTTTTATTTTAACAACAGAACAGGTTTCAGCCCAGCGGGTCATCCCGAGCGTTTATGAAAGGTCACTGCCGGGCCTTGACCCGGCGACCTTAGAGGTCAGAGCAATCAGAGCTCCCTTGGCTGGAGCTGACTGACGTGGACAGAGCCTGAGCGCTCACTGCGGTCTGAACCTGGCCTGCCGGGCCGATGCTTCGCTCACCGATCAGGGAGAAGGAAACCGCTTGACGACCACGCTGCTGGCCGCCGCCTTACGCTCCTGTTGTCCAGTGAGGGCGGGGCTTTGAGAAACCAAAGTGTTTCCCATGATGCCCTGGGAAGGCTTTAGTAGGAGGTGGTGAGCAACGGCCAGTTGGTCCCCAGACCGCTACAGGACTTGGTGGAGCGAGTGGAGCTGGCGCCCCCTGGTGGAGTATTAAGTCTCTGCTTCCATCTTTTTTTTTCTCGAATCGCGTGGCTCAGCCTCATTTTAAAAAACCTACAGTTGACGTAATTTTCCTCAGCAGGTTTCACTGACTAACTAGTTTCTCTGTGTAAACAGCCCGTTGCTATGGCGACAAGCGCAGTACTCACGCAGCAGCTTCCTCTGCTTCTTCTGCAGGCAGGACTTGACGTAGCGCTCCAGCTCGCGCAGCGTGGAGGGTTTGAGCGTCTCGAAGTCGATCTCGATCTCGTCGGGGTTCGAGTCCCTCAGCGACGGCTCCCTGGACTGGATGATGTGGACGACCCGGCCCAGCTTCTCCCCCGGCAGCCGGTTGATGTCCAGGCTCAGCTGCCGCTTCTCGTCGTACGACATCGGCAGGGACGACTCCTCGCCGTCGTCGCCGTTGGCCGATCCGCCGCCTGACGTCTTGTTGGCTTTCTTCGGTTGCCTGGAAACAGAGAACGGACGCGGTGGGCCCAGGAAGCTGCATCATGGCTGCAGGAGGGTGAAAGGTCAGGCGGCTCGTACCTGGTGGGCGGTACCGTGCTGTTGGCTTTCCTGGCTGGTGCTTTCTTCTGATTGGCTGGCTTGGGTTGCTGAGCGGCAGCCTTGGGTTTCTTCTCTTCTTCTATCTTGGCTTTGTTCCCTTTGTCCTTGTCTTTCTTCTTCTCTTTGTCCTTCTTCTCTTTCTTCTTCTTTGGCTTGCTGACAGGCGCCTGCGACAGCACGGCCAGCTGCTCGTGCACGGCCTTCAGCTGAAGGGACACACTGACAATCAACCCGCCGCTCGCAGACACGCCCACAGCAACGTACGGCTACGCAAATGTGATTCAGACAAAAGGAGAAGGAAACCAGAATGTTCTTGACCTGTGATTGGTCGGCAGCACCAACCTGCTCCTGTAGCTCGGCCAGTCGGGTGGCTCGCTCCTCCTCGGAGTCCGACGATTCGTCGGAGGAGGAGTTGTTGCTGCTGTCGGAGGAGGCGGTGCTTTTACTGACCACCGGCGTGGTGGACGGGACCGACACCTCCAGGCCCTCGTCTGGGATCTTAGCAAAGCGCATCTCGAACACGTCCTGCGCAGAGAGACAGGGTGGGGTCAGGGCGGCGGCGGGCGGCCAGGCAGGGCGCCGGCGCGCTGACCTACCTGCAGCTTGCGGGCCATGGCCACCACCTCGTGGTCGGGGGGGTTGTACTTGTAGCAGTTGGAGAACATTAACCTGACGTCCGTGGCAAAGCTCTGTGGGTCGCTGTATTCTCCTTTGTCCATTTTTTTCTGCAGACACACAAACGCATCACCGTCAGCGCTACAAGCTCCGCCCCCAGCCGGCAGCTGATTGGCTGCTGGTTTTTGTGCCATTAATACAGATCTACAGAAACACCAGAAGAACTGAAGGTATGGCAGGCCATCTTATCATAAAAACAGGGTTTATCTGTAACCATATTCCTAAATACGAGTTTAACAAAAGATTACAATCTGTCTCGCCTGAATCAAACTTTTAGACTAAAGAAAAATTCAACATGTCTCCTGTTGTATTCATCACATCAGTTATTACAACTACAAACAATTTACAAACTACACATTTAAGACTGCTGCAGAAATCTGAAAAGATTGTTTTGATTTTCTGCCAAGACAAAGTATTAAACTATGTGATCTGAACCAACATGGAGCTCCTCGCCGAGCGGCTAGCGGCACCGCGGCTAGTCAAGCGTTAGCTAGCTAGCTGCTGCTCCTGCTGCAACCAGCAGCTCAAACTACAACAGGATGGCAGACCTTCATAATAAAAACCTTCTCCAGATAGGAGGCGAGAACAAGTGAACCCAGATGGACCATGTGATCCAGAACCAGAATCGGGTCTCCGGTTCTGGTTCTGGCTGAGCCCGGTGGTCGCCGTGTTTCTGAGGAAGCTAAAGGCTAAAAGACAGGAAGTCTGAGAAAACGACCAGATAATCAAGTTACTGGGAAACAAACAGCAGGAAACAGAAAAACCTTCAAAATAAAATCATTTCTGGTTTTAATAAATAAAGCATCAGAAAGGTTTCAGTCGTTTATCCACAACAGAGACAGGAAGTGATTCCAGAGTAAAAATCACTCTGTGGTTTATCCTGAACACACGATAAACTCCCAACACTCTGGTCCTGGTCCCAGAACCAGAACCAGGACCAGGACAGTGAGGACAGAGATGTCTCTTGCCTGACTGTGCGGTTCTGACCCAGCTGGACCAGGCTGAACTGGGCCTTACCCGGACGGTGCTGAGGTCCATGGGGTGCTTGATGATGTCATGATAGTCGTGCAGCTCCAGCGCCTCGGCGTCCACCGGCTTGTAGAAGGGCCAGGCGTAGGCGGCGTGCTTCTTGGACAGCATCTCCTTCAAGATGGCGTCGCAGTGCTTCATCTGCTCCCCCAGCTTGCCGCCCTTCCTGGCGCCTGCCCCCGCCCCACCCAGCGCCGCCTCGCCCCCCGCCCCCTCCTCCACCGTCTCGCGGCGGGTCTTGGCGGGCCGGGCAGCGGCCTCTCGGCGGGAGGAGGCCAGCTTGGCCGGCTTGGCGTCCTGGGCGGACGGGGAGTCGGCGCGGCCGGCGGAGATGGCCGACGTGGTCGGGGTTGTGGTGTCCGCTTTCCTCTTCACACCCTTCTTCTGCTGGACACACACACACACACACACATGAGCGCCAACGCTTGGAGCGCTGTTGATTCTGACTCGCATAAATGATTCATCGGATGTTTCCAGCGTCGTTTCAGCCGCCATGTTTGCTTCTCTTTCACATTTTGGTTCACTTTTAAAACCTAAAGTTTGACTTCTTCATGTTTGACTCCAAGTCTGAACATTTTAGGAATAAATGGTGTTTTAATACAAGAATCTCCATTTCTTGGAGTTGCTGTTGGATTTGTATAGAAATGCATAAATGTTTTGACATAATAAAGAGTTTGCAGGGGTTAAACACAACCCACATATGGAGGCCTTAGTTCTTGACGCAGCTGTCGCAGGTTCGATTCCTGGCCTGATGACCTTTGCCACATGTCTTCCCCTTCTCTTATTACCCACTTTCCTGTCAATTAACTATCAAATAAAGGAAACTAGAGCCAATAAAACCTTTAAAAAAACATCATGTCACTGCAGAATGTTTGATTACTGATTTACTCAGATACAGATTTGACTTTGGATCTTCAAAACCCCAGTCAGCTGGTTGTCAGATTCTATTCATATCAAAATTTTTAAAATTTGTATTTTTATTAAACGTGTAATCATTAATACTTGGATGTGTTTTTATGTTTATTTCTTAACTTGTTGAAGGGTTGTGTTTTTGGGTGGAAACTTTTCTGTTATTTAATTTCTCATCTGAATTTTAATTGTGCAAACTGAACTGACAGGAAGTCGTTTCAGGTGAAGCCGTTACCTTGACGACTGGTTGTGCAGAGGGCATCATGGCCGCCGGGGGCTGCGTGGCGGGTACAGGTGTGGGCGTGGTTGAGATGACAGGAGTCTGGGTGGGGGAGGGGGACGGGTACGAGGGAGGCGGGGAGGCGGAGGACTCGGCCTGCTGACTCACTGAGGGCGAGAGACAGAGAGAGAGAACAATTACAATTGTAAGACAATTACCACAACAGAAACGTACAAATAAAATATACATTTGTAAAAATGGAAAAATACAGACTTTAGATCTTTCCTAAAAAACATTAATAATCCCTCAGCTAGGCCTGTCACGATAACAAATTTTGCTGAGCGATTAATTGTCTCAAAAATTATTGCGATAAACAATAATATTGTCTGAAGACCTTTTTACACTGATTTAATATAAATGACATAATAATGATGTGATTTCCTGCTAAAGATAGATACACTTTATTTTCAAAAGAATATTTAACACTGGAGCTGATAAACTGTAGTGGAAAAATTACAATAAGGTCACACCTGCTAGTTGTATTGCTATATGTTATTCTAAGTTCCTGTATATTCCCACCAAGTTAAACTATTTTGGTTACATGTACAAGGTTGGACGTTGTTTTCCAGCTGCATGGGAACCAGTCTGTTTCCAGGCTTGGGATCCTTTATCCCTTTGTATAAAACTCATGTGTTTCTCTGCCTGGCAGCTTTTCATCCAGACCTGCTTCATTACTGATTGTCTCTGTATTCTGCTCAATATATGAATAAACCTGACTGAGTGATTTCACCTGAACGGTGATTGGAAATAGGTTTTTTTCCACGACATAAACAAAATAAACAAAAACAAAATGGATTCTCAGTCTCCATTAACAAAAAACTCACTTGATAAAAACTAAACAACATAAAGCCAAAGTGGAAATAAATACTGCATTCAACCAAAAGATTATGAAGTCTGTATATTATGTTGCCCTTCAGTAATAATTAGATTTAAATAGAGAAGATGGGCACATCGACTACCTGATGCAATAGTTCACACTACATGATTTTTTGCTCCTATTTTTCCCCTTATGGCAATCTTAGAAGTTGGTCTTCCTAAGATTGTGTGGTGTGTTAGGATAGATCTTCGTTGCCGCTCCGATCTAAATCAGGGGTTTTTCCCAACTGGGAGCTTTAACTACACCTGTTGAATGTGACAGGTAGCCAATCAGAAAGCTCGGATTCCCTTCCATGTTTTCTGAGGGGAAATTACGGAGGGGAATCCCAAACGTTTATTCAACATGCAAAGAATATAGAAATGACAAGAGGAGGAGTTGGAGCGAAATTACTACTGCAGTTGATAAACCCGGTAACTTTTCAGCTGTTCTTCGTTAACGTGACGTAAACAGGTTATAATGATTTTTATTCAGTCAGGACTTTACGCTGACACTAGCCACATGCATTGCAGGTAGATTGTAGTAAAGCATTGATTAATGCCTGGTTTTAAAATTAGTTCACTGAACTTGTAGCCATTATTTTGTGCCCATTGTTGGACACCACACGGCAGGAACGAACCCGATCGAACCGTTATACCTAGGATTTCTGTCGGCTAATGTGTGGCCTGTCAGGTTTTAAAAATGGACCGACAATCGGCTGACAGCTCTAAGATCGTGTCTCTGCGCTGAGCTTTACACTGAGGAAATGAGGTCAGAGGTCAGTGGAGAGCACCGGAGTTGAGCCTTTTTTCATTCAGTGTCATCAACAGAAAGAGAAAAAGGTCAGAAGAGACGATAATGCCGATAATTAAAATGACGTCAATAGTTTTATCAAACGATTAATTGATTTATCGTTTATCTCGACAGGCCTAGCATCAACATTGTAATCTTTTCCCTCTGCTTCCATCATTCATTATTAATAAAACCATTCTGATTGTTTTCTACTGCAAGGAGTCAGGTGAACTACAGCTCAGCAAGAATTAGGTTTGAAATGTCTCTGTCACACACCCGACACCTCAGCAAGCTAAATGTGCAGTGCTAGCAGCGTTAGCTGTGCTAGCAGTCAGAGTTTCCCCCAGTAAACCTGCTCAGCCGGCGCCGAGGCGTCGGCCATGTTTTTATACTAAAACATGTTAAAGTGACAGAAAATGTAAAAATATTACTGGGTTATTAAATGTTACTGGAAAACATCTCCAGTGAAACAATATTTAAACCACAACTAGTATCAAAAACAACAAATAAAACTAGAAAATTCCTGAAGAAATTTAACCGGGGCCTGCCAAAGTGTGCCCGTCGGTTTGGACCCAGCGTTCTGATGCTACAAATTAGCATCAATGCTAAAGAAAGCTGCAATCATATGAATACAATGACAAGAATGTTTACTAACATTGACTTGCACCATTCAGTAGGATAAAGTAAGTGTATCAGCTAAAATTAGCAAAAATGCTAATGTTAGCGTGATTGCTGTCAGTAGCATGTGGGACATCACTAGGATGTTTTCTATAATGGACTTACTCCATTCAGTAGACTAAACATGGCTAATAAGTCAAATAAATAGCTAATAGCTTATATAAGCTAAAATGCTAATGCTAATGAACTGCCTTGCTGCGCAAGGCAGTTCCCTGACCTGAGAGAAAAAGATAATGCAGAATAATATTATTGCACCGCCTGCGGCGGTGCACTAACCTCAGGGGCATGTTGAGGCTTTTATTTTGAAATTTTTGTTAAGCTTAATTTCAAAGGTCCAAACTAATCCCATGTCTAATAGTCATTGGGTTAAATCAGTTATTTATTGCTCAAAAGAGCAATTACCTAATGTAAGATTTCTCAAGGCTTTTATTTTGAAATTTTTGTTAAGCTTCATTTCAAAGTGCCAAACTAATCCCATGTGTAGCAATTGCTGGGTTAAATCAGTTATTTATTGCTCAAAAGAGCAATTATCTGATGTAAAAATTGTCAAGGCTTTTATTTTGAAATTTTTGTTAAGCTTAATTTTAAATTGCCACACTAATCCCATGTGTAACAGTGCTTTGGATAAAAAAAGTCACATAAAGCCAAAAAGAGCAATTATCTGATGTAAAAATATTCAAGGCTTTTATTTTGAAATTTTCAGTATGCTTCATTTCAAAGAGCTAAACTAATCCCATGTGTAACAATGGTTGGGTAAAATCAGTTATAAAAAGCCCAAAACACAAGTAGTTCTAAAGGCCAGCTCAGTCCTCCTCTGTAGTAACTGACAGTTCCACCATGTTGTAGTTCTGACATTCAGCTCAGACCTCTTTTGTAGGCACTCAGTGTCCGCCATGTTGTAGTTCTAACCTTCAGTCATTGTAGTTCTAAAGAGCAGCTCAGAGAGGCAGACTAAATTCTATGTCTATTTTGAGTCTAACTGACACTGTTTTGTGTCAGTTAGACTTTTGTTTTGAGTTAAATTTGGCTCGTTTTTTGTTAATTATGTCGCCACAGTTACTCGAAATGCCAACAAAAGTAATAGCTCCCCTCACGGGATTGAGCCTCACGTTTTGATATATATATTGTGAGGGGGCATGCAGCGGTACGAGCCGCATTAACGGTAGTAGGAAGCGGCAGTTATTTTGAGGTGTAGAACAATAGGTGCCTGCCATGCAATGCATAGGGATTACATCCCTATGCATTGCTATGGGCAGGCCCCAATAAATTAATTAAGATGAATATCAATTATTTTCACTTCTGTTTAATCCAAATTAAGTCAGCGGCTCCATGAGGCCCCCAGGGGCCATAAATGATCATATTAACACAAACCACAGATACATAAATGTAACATTTATTTATTGAGATGAGCAATGCTGCTGAATTTGATTTAATGGTTTCAGCATAAATAGATTAAAATATTTTAAATTGTTTAACATTTAAATGTAAGATTTTAAGGAGCTGTTTACTTTGTAAAAGTTCAGACAATATTCATAGTTGGATTATTTTGTTACCATAGCAACAATCTTATGCTGTGAGTTTAATCTTTGACTTTGAGCTGTTTGTTCATAAATACAAATGAATAAACTGTAATTATAACTGATTGTTTTCAGGTTGGCCAGTTAATCTACTCTCTCTCTCCCAGATTAAATCAACCCAGAAGCTGTTAGAGGTGCTGATGGTTTTAGCAGCAAGAGGGGCCCCTAGGTCAGATTCTGCCCCAGGCCTCATGCAGCCTGGGACCGGCCCTGCAGGATGAGTTCAATCTGCTGCACTGAGATTTAATTTAATGCTAATGTGGCTTTAGTAGCTCTAACATTTCTATCTGTTGAGTTTTAATAAGAGCCACAGAAACTGTTTTGGTTGCTCCAGTTTATGGACGAGTTTCTCTGATCTCTGGACTCATTAACTCTGTCTGACTAAATGGACAAAACATCTGATATGGTTTGATGCATCGTAACCGGAAAAATATTACTAAAAAAAATATATACAAACAGCGTGATGCATGACTATGAGGCAAACGTGAAGCTCCTCACTGGCTGAACCTGCATGATGAGGTTAGCGCTGGTTAGTTAACCGCTAATGCGCCAACCAACCAGGACACAGACATGAACTGTACAGGGCAGACAGCGCCACACGCTGGGCAGCTGTTGAGACGGAAACGACCCACATAATTCGTTGTTCACAAATATGAATCATTCTCAGCACTCCATCAACGCTTCACTGGAAGCCACTTCAAGTGATTCCTGCGGTTCATGTAGAGCTAACACAACCAGAGCTAACACAACCAGAGCTAACACAACCAGAGCTAACACAACCAGAGCTAACACAGTGGGTTAGCTCTGGTGGGTTAGAAATTAATAATAAAAAATGCTTAATTTTTTTTTTATTATTATTATTTTCTTAAAAATATAAACAAGCAACACTTAGCCTGGTAGGGGGGCTAGTAAAGCATGGCAGGCCGCCAGGCTTATAATACAATGCAGAGCTGGATGTTTCGGTCCAGCAGCATCACCACGTCCCCCTGTCTGACCTGTGGTGGCCGGCGGCTGCTTGCTCTTGTTCTTCACTTTGGGCGCCGGCGGAAGCAGGGCGACCTCCTCCTGGGGCATCTGAGCCACTTTCTGCAGGAAGATCTTCTCCAGGGCCTGAGCCATCAGGACGATGTCGTCTGTGGGCTGCAGAGACAAGCCAAGGGGTCAGCGTATGGCCAGTAGGGGGCGCCGCTCCCTCCATCCGGCCAGCAGGGGGCGCCACTCCCTACCTTATTGTAGATGTAGCAGTTGGTAAACATGGTGTTGAAGTCCTGCATGGCCTCGCTGGCACTCCAGTAGTAGTTGTTCTCCAGACGCTTCTTGATGGTTCCCATGTCCATGGGGTTCTTGATCACCTTATGGTAGTCCTGCAGACAGAGAGGGTCAGCGGCGGCGTGTGGGGGTCGCAGGGCCGTCGTCACGGCGATGACCTACCCAGAGACACAGCTTGATGGCGTCCACTGGCTGGTAGAAAGGCCAGGCGAACTGATGCTTCCACAGAGTCTTTACCACAACGTTCTGCATGTACTGGAGCTGGTTGGTCTTCCTAATGGATGGATGAGAGAGAGGGGGATGAGAGACAGAGACAGAGACAGAGAGAGACAGAGATCAACCCCCTCCTACCTGCCAGGCTTGTTGGGGTTGGACACCTCAGGTGGGGGCGGGTTGGTGATTGGGGGGGGGCTGGCGGGCGCAGCCTCGGGGGCGTCCGACATGGTGGACGATGCAGCAATGCACCTTGGGACAGCAGCGTCTGGCCTGGAGGTGAGAAAACGCGGCTCACAGGTGTGTGTGTGTGCGAGGCGCTCAGATGTGTGTTCAGTTGAGGAGCTTCAGCTCAGAGGACGCCCCAGAGACACTGAGTCCCATCACACGACCTGCAACACACACACACACACACACAGTTAGGCCCGCCTCCTGGTGACATCAGCAACACCTCCAGATCACAGAAAGTCTCTGTATGGCAAACCATTTCATCATAACATCAGCTTCACAATTGACATTACTTTATGACATGCTGATGACTGAAGAGTTTCTAGTAAAAATTAGGACATTTCTATCAAGATGTACGGAAGCTTCAGCATGTCTACAATGAACTTCAGATAAATGATTAAATTATGACTAGTCAAAGTAAAATTAGGACATTTTACTTTCTGTTCTGACTGGTCATAACTGTTCTTATCAGACCAAATTGGTACAAATTAACTTGTAGATATCTTGAAAGTAAATCATGACTCAGCAGAAGTTAGATTTCTAAAAGTGTAAGTTTGACTCTGGAATCTTTTTAAGATTTCTGCAAATGAATGACCACATCTGGGATATTTTTAATCTAGATACTTTTTCCTGCAGGTATCAGTCAGTGACATCACTGATACCTGGAATAATTCATCTGTCAGAACCTCTCAGGGTTACGCAGCAATTTGCAGATGTCTACAGTAAGTTCTCCCATAATGCAGTGCTCTTCCTACACTCAGGTATCGTCTGAGTATTTAATGCAGGCAGCTGTTTGGGCAGCACCAGGGGCCTTACGCACAATTTATCAATTCAGATATCGGAACTGTAGATTTGATCAGTTATTATAATCCGTCTGGATCATCCGGAGCCAGAGAGCGTTTCTGTCAAAGCTCATTTTTACACAGACAACCTGGTCAGTGAACGCATCACAGAATGAGCAGCAGGCCGGACCGGACCTCAGAACCTGACCAGATCGGACCAAACACACCCACTGCTGCTGGAATACAGGAATCTGCGAGGACTGGGTCAGAACCAGAACCAGCAGCATTTCTAATTGAGCTGCTCAGGTTGGTTCTGATTGCACCTGCTGAGGTCAGAACCCGACTCGGTCAGAACCGGGCTTTTACTGTTCTGCTCATTTAAAATAAAGCTTCAGATTCAAACACTGGGTGTTTTCAGAACAGATGTGTTCAGATCAGAACCGCTTCTGGTTGCCACGGCAACACATAGATATAAAAACATGGGAACCCAGTTCTGATCTGATCGACCCAAATCTGGTACTGAAACCCACAGACACCATCCAGAGGTCACAGCTGGCCGGAAAGATCGGCCCGGCCCAACACTGGAGAACCGATGTGCCGTCAGATCGTCACACGCTTAGCATGAACTGACGGCTGTATCTGTCAGACAATTATACGCCGTCATCACCATACGATCTTATTTCATCAGAAACATAGAATCATGACGTAGATCGTTACACACTTTGCTATTAACAGCTGTGTGACATCCTGACTTAGTGGTTTAGTAGGTTAATGAGTTTTATACGGACGTGTGTCGTAATTGACTGCAGCTTAAGCTAGTCTCTGCTTTAAATACATTTTGAAACCACGACAATGCACCTTGCTCTGGTCCGGCCAATCAGGGGAGACGCCGGGTTCAGCGGCCAATCAGGGGAGACGCCAGGTTCAGCGGCCAATCAGGGGAGACGCCGGGTTCAGCGGCCAATCAGGGGAGACTTGTCTCAGGTTTCTCAGAACCTCAGAAGGAGCCAAACACCCACAATCTGCTGCTGGAACTCTGGGAGCGTCACCATGTTTACTAGAAAGGTGAATAATTCAGGACAACCGGATCCGACCAGACCATCTGCTTATGGGTCAATCTTAAATCCAGATGAACAGCTCTGTCCATCCACAGGAGGTTCTGGTAGAACCAAACCCTGTTTATGCGTGGCTTGGTTTGACTTAGAAGAGGAACCCCTCTGATGTTCAGAACCAGAACCAACGGCCCATTTGTCCCAAAACACTCAATCCTTTCCTCCACTCAGAACCATGGTTCAGGATCATGTTCTAATGTGGAAGTTCTGATCCAAACCCAAACCGCTCCACACTCTGTCAGACCTGGAAACTAAAGACGCATCTAGTTTATCAGAACCACTCACTTATCAGAACCATTTATTCTCTCCCACATCTTCCACTTACAAACAGAATCATTCAGAACCAGAACCGAGCTCAGCCCAAACTAGAAGCTCAATCAGGACATCTTAATGCAAAAAAAACTGAAACCCGCCTGCCAGGTACCGACACAAACCAGTATACCAGATCTCCAGGTACCGACAGAGAGTCCAACTGGACCTTCAGGTACCGGCAGAGAGTCCAACTGTATCTCCAGGTACCGATCCAAACCAGCATACCAGACCTCCAGTACCGACCCAGGCTGTTCCCGGGAGTCCAGCTGCCTGCACGCTTCTGCCGTTATCCCGCTAATGGTAGCTAACAGCTAGCGCCCTCTACACCGCAGACATCCAAGCAAACAGCGGCTCCACCCGCTCCTCTTCCCTCAGCCGTGCAGGTGTTCTGCTAACTGCAGCCCATGATGTTGCAATGGGTGTCGCAGGGTCTCGGTTCTGCTCGTTCTTTGGACCGAAACATCCTCCTACCGAGCCAGAAAAGATGGCGGGCAAGCCTCAGCTAATGGCTTGCTGCTAGCAGACCGAGCGCTGCTCCTTACCGGAGAGCTGTAGGCAGACCCATGGGGCGGTGGACGGATTAGGACTGTGTATGTTAACAACCACGTGGACTTTTTATGGGTTAAGAGAGTCTTTGTCACCGGGCCTTTTGGGTCAGAACTCGAATCTTTGCGGATGTTCCCGCTCCGTGCCGCTAGTCTCTTAGCATGCTAGCTTATTAGCCGTTAGCTGAGCTTTGTCTGAAGGCGCCGAGCGGCCAGCAGCCTTCGACACCACGGCCCGTACCATCCGCACCTTCCGCCCTTTAACCCCGGCACCAGAACCCTCACAGCCGTGTTTACTTTGTATTTTCGGCGCTCCGGTGGTCCAGCGGCGGATCCAGAAGCTCCTCTGCTGGATTTTTATTTAACAGCCAAGTAGCATAATAGATGAGTTATCAGCTGTCCACACTGTGCGCATGCGCTGTGCAAAACTGCATCATGCGTGTTGTTGTGAATTAATTGGCCAGGGGCATGGAGGAGACACTGTGATTGGCTGTGAAGTTTTAATTACGTATGATTTGTTGCTATGCTTTTGATTGGTCAGTAATTTGCCTGAAGTGCTGTGGTTAGCTACTAGTATAGCTGGGCTGCCGTGATTGGCTGGCTAATGTTTCTGGCTTTAGAGAGGCGCTGTGAACCAAACTACATTTCCCAGCATGCAGCATCGGATAGCCTGGGATTCTCCACTGCAGAGATCAGATTCATTTAATCGATCCTAGTTTGTTTTGAACACATCAAATAAAATAATAGCTCTTTAATGAATACACTAGAATTCATAAGAAGAAATAGATGCATTTCCTAAATAAAACAGTTATTATTCACATATTTTCTCTAATTATTACAACTCAAACAGTTGTAGTAATAAACTGTTAATATTATTTATTATTATATATTTAGGTTTCATTTAATAATTATGTTTAGTGCTTTTCACTTATTTACTGTCAATTATGATGTACAACCATGACAATCTCAAAGCTCAAATAATACCTGAACTTTGACCCCAAATCTCATAGGAGCTGAAGAGAATTTAAAGAGGAGCAGCAAAACCCAAGGAGGTGAATTAGCAGAGCTAGCTAACAGCTGATGGTTTCATCCCGGACATGTTGCCGTGGAAAATCATTTCAGCTGCTTGGAAGTTGAGCTGTTAGCATGACGGATACGAACAGTCTACAGTCAGAAGCTTCTTCAGGTTTGTTGCAACGCTGACTGTTGCTGAAGATCCTTCCTGTCCACAGCATCACCATCCACACCGACTCTTTGAAGGTTCCTGGTGGATGAAGGTTCTGACCGGGTTCTGATGAAGAGGTTTCCCGCTCTCCACCAACCATCGTTACTCCAGAACCCAGAGGGACACGGCTGAATAACGAGTCACACACGAGATTCTCAGGTCGACTCAAAGAAACCTGAGCATCAACAAGCTTTATTATCATCATCAGAGAGTATAGTCATCATCATCTTCATCAGTCCTGTTGCTATGGGCCTGTGTGCTGGACTGCAGAAGGCTGTCGACATGCAGCAGAGCCAAGCAGACGGACAGGTGGACAGACAGGAGCAGAGGTAGGCAGGTGGGCAGGAAGTGAGGTAGAGGGAGATGGTTTGAAGGACAAATAAAAGATCAGAGGTAGACAGACAGAGTCAAGGTTGAAAAGTGGAACAAGTGAATAAATATGTGACCAAACAGGAAGAACCCAGGTGGAGACAGACGGGTGGAGACAGACGGGTGGAGACAGACAGGTGAACAGGGAGGTAGACGGAGAGGTGGAGCCAGGTAGCTATTGTTTTATTTACAGACAGGTAGGCAGATGCATTAGGATGCTTATTGGCTGTCTTCCGTAGGCTCCTCCCCCCTCATATCTGTGTCAGCCAATCCCCTGTGAGGGGGGGCGGGCTCTGCAGGCTGAGGGGAGGGGTGTGAGGAGGAGGAAGAGGAGGACAGGGAGGAGGACAGGGAGAGGGGCAGGTTTGGGGGCTGTTCAGTCTGTTGCCTTTCCTCCCTATCTGCCTCCCCCCCCATCAGCCCCTCCTCCTCCGGCCCCCCCTCTCCTCCCCGGGAGCCGGCGAACTGCAGGTGAGGAAGGTGGGCCTCCTTCTCCTTCTCCCCTGCCGCCTCCCTCTCACGGCGCTCCGTGTAGACCGGCGCCTCCAGGCTGAGGTAGGAGGCGCTGAGCTGCCGCAAGTCCAGCTCGAAGGGGCTGCCACCGGGCCGCTCTCCTCCTGCTCCTCCTGCTCCTCCTGCTCCTCCTGCTCCTCCTCTCTTCCCCTTACGGGGATGGGATGATGCAGAGGAGGGCAAGCCATCAGGGAGGAGCGACTGGATCTTTGGGAGCCAGCGCTTACGAACTCTGCGGGCGTTTGTGCACATGTCAGCGGCAATGACGTTCATCTCACTTTCCTTGAAGTTGGGAGCAAAGTTCTGACAGTACACTGAGGAAGAGGAGGAGGGAGAGGATGAAGAGGAGGGAGAGGAGCTTCAGTGTGTGATGAAGGCAAATCATCAGTTTGTTGCCGACATTCTTACGTTTGACCGTGTTCAACACTCGGTTGTCCAGAGGTTTCCGACTCGGATCGTTGGTGGACGAGCGAATCCCTGTTCCGCAGCTATTGGCCAGGGTGTTTCTATGGAGACCAAAATAAGCCAATCAGAGGGAGTTTATGTGAGAATAAGATGGCGTCTAATGGATCTGCAGGAATATTAAAACACAAAGACAAAATTTCTCTGAGAAACAGAAACAACAAAGATGAGACAAAACCCTCATGAACTGGTCCTGGTCCCGGTTCTAGGTCTGGGTCTGGTTCTGGTCCTGGTCCTGGTTCTAGGTCTGGTCCTGGTTCTGGTCCCGGTTCTGGTTCGGGTCCTGGTCCTTTTTCTGGTCCTGGTCCTGGTCCTGGTTCTGGTCCTGGTCCTTTTTCTGGTCCTGGTTCTGGTCCCGGTTCTGGTTCTGGTCCTGGTTCTAGGTCTGGTCCTGGTCCTGGTCCTTTTTCTGGTCCTGGTCCTGGTCCTGGTCCTGGTCCTGGTTCTGGTCCTGGTCCTGGTCCTGGTCCTGGTTCTGGTCCTGGTCCTGGTCCTGGTCCTGGTCCTTTTTCTGGTCCTGGTCCTGGTTCTGGTCCTGGTCCTTTTCTGGTCCTGGTCCTGGTCCTGGTCCTTTTTCTGGTCCTGGTTCTGGTCCTGGTCCTTTTTCTGGTCCTGGTTCTAGGTCTGGTCCTGGTCCTGGTCCTTTTTCTGGTCCTGGTCCTGGTCCTGGTTCTGGTTCTGGTCCTGGTCCTGGTCCTTTTTCTGGTCCTGGTCCTGGTCCTGGTCCTGGTCCTTTTTCTGGTCCTGGTCCTGGTCCTGGTCCTGGTCCTGGTTCTGGTTCTGGTCCTGGTCCTGGTCCTGGTCCTGGTTCTGGTCCTGGTCCTGGTCCTGGTTCTGGTCCTGGTTCTTACCTGTCGAAGAAAGTGGCCAACAGCCTCCGTAGCAGCACCTTGTGTTTGACTCCGGCACAAAGGTGGCAGTTCATCAGCTGACCTCTGGTCATGAACACACCTGAACCTGAAGGTACCAGAAGATGTCGACGAGTCACATGACGCGCTGACTTCCTTATGATGCTGTTACCATGACAACGCACCTGCCACCAGCTCCACCTTCTCTCCAGGATCTCCCTCGGCGTAGAGCGACGGATGGCACCGGTAGCCGATTTGGCTGATCAGGCTGGCGGGCAGCGCCATGTTGTCCCGGCCAACCAGAACGCAGGGCCGGCGCTCGTTAGCCAATGGGAGGGGCAGCAGCTCCAGCTTTTCTTGAACTAGACCGTTAAAGTCAGGAGGGGAGAGGAAACACAAGACACCTAAATATTTACCAAGAACCCTAAAGGTCCGGGGCCCCGAGTCTACGAGTCTACGGCTCTAAAGGTCCGGGGCCCCGAGTCTACGGCTCTAAAGGTCCGGGGCCCCGAGTCTACGAGTCTACGGCTCTAAAGGTCCGGGGCCCCGAGTCTACGGCTCTAAAGGTCCGGGGCCCCGAGTCTACGGCTCTAAAGGTCCGGGGCCCCGAGTCTACGGCTCTAAAGGTCCGGGGCCCCGAGTCTACGACTCTAAAGGTCCGGGGCCCCTGGAGTCTCTTCTAGATGGCCCCGTCACCTGATCAGCTGGTCTTGAAAGACAGCAGAGACACAAAATATCCAAATGTGACCAGAGAACCAGATGACCCAGCTGGTTCCGGACCCGGTGGCGCCATCTGGTTCCGGACCCAGTGGTGCCAGCTGGTTCCGGACCGGGCCCATGAACTCACTGTAGGGGTTTCCAGTGTGACCATAGATGTGCTGGTACAGCCCCGGATGAACTGCGTTGCCATAGTAATCCTCCTCCAGCTCCTCCTCGGTCGGCGGTTGGGAGGGAGGCGAGTCCGCGGGGACGCTGGACCCTCCTGGACTGGAGCGCCCGGCGCCGGCCAGCAGGTAGGACTGCAGCCCCGGAACCAGACCGCCTCCTGCGCTCAGGTAGCACAGAGCGCCGCTCCTGGAGGACTGCAGCTCCACGTCCGCTCTGACGGAGACACAGCGACATGGTGAGTACTGATGCTAAAGAGCTAACTGCACTAAAACACCAATCATAAAATGTAGCTCTGCTGGTGCTCAGCATTAAGTGGACGCTAACGCTAGAGAAGCGCACCAACGCTAACGCTAGAGAAGCGCACCAACCTAGCATTTAGTGGACGCTAACGCTAAAATGCGCCATCTTCAACCAGGAGTCATTAGCACAGCACGTCAGAACATGGAATCTGGTTTTGATAGGGTCAGATTTGTTCTTACTGGAAGAATATGATGAGCTCTTTTCATTAGAAATATTGAAAATTACTTCAAAGTGCAGTTTAAATAGAATGGAAAAATTAGTGACAGAATTTAAACCAAGTTTGAAAGCTAAAGCCAATCAGATCAACTGAAATGTTGGATTCACTTCTTTGTCCTTCAAACCGAAAAATAAACTATTTTGTTCTTGGTTATGTTTGCACATATTCTCCTGTCCTACTGATTGATTGTTTTCTTGAAATAAATCAAATTAATTATTTCTGCCCTGAGACACAAAATTAATTTTGACATTTTGATGTTCTGTAATGACGTTAGATATTCTACTTATTATTGGTATGTATTTATATCAGCATCCGGCTGATTCTTCATATCTCTTTAATCACCAGGTGGAAATTAGCACCAGAGCTACCGGACCGGTAGAACGATGCATCTTTCCTTTCAGCTTCATGTATTTTGTACTTTGTCCCCATTTTAAAGAAATAAATCGTAAATATTTATGGTTACTTCTTCTTCTCTACTGTCATTTTTATTTTTTTACAGTATGTTTCTTGTTTTAAATAAAGTTATTGGAAAACAAGAGATAATGAGATGAGAAAATAAAACTGCTGAGTAAACAAAACTTCAAAATAAAAGCATGAATGTAAACGTCTCACTACAGTGTCAATAAGCAAAACTTCAGCACAGATATTGAACTTCATTACAAAGTTTACAAAACAAGTAAATTAACCCTCTATGGCATGGCGTTGCCCTCAGGCAACAAACCACATAGCTGTACCTCACATTGCTCCTTTATTTTATTTTTTGGGGGGCATGATTTTTGACATATTTTTGTCCAAAAAAAAGTTTTTTTATGAATATAGTTTTTGTTTGATTTGTATTTCATTTCTCATAATCAGTGTAGACAATCTTGGTGTTCTAGACCAATGTTACCCTGAGGCAACAAACCCAAATCTGGGTCCAGGAGGTGTCAGAGTCCGATTTTATGATTGACATGTAATTAGGGACCACCAAGCTCCCAAAGAATGCAGGAAAATATTTCTTCCCCACAAAAATAAAAAGTCATGCCATAGAGGGTTAGTTATTTGAAATGTATCTGGACAAATTCATTGTCATTCATTTTTGTTACTATATTTTGTCTTCCTGCTTCAGTCTTTGGGTTTTTATCTTTCTTGTCAGGCAGTGGTGGGCACACCTGCATTAATGCGCTAATAGCAAAGCTAACTTTTTGTTTAGTCCTTTTTGCTAACTTTGAAAACATTTATTGCACTATCTTTAGCAAAAAGGGCTAAACAAAAAGTTAGTTTTGCTATTAGCGCGTTAATGCAGGTGTGCCCACCACTGCCTGACAAGAAAGATAAAAACCCAAAGACTGAAGCAGGAAGACAAAATATAGCAACAAAAATGAGCTCAGAAATCTTCAACTAATGATCAAGTCGATCCGGTTCGGGCCGGTCCGGTTCGGTACTGCATCTGTGTCCATTAAAAAGCAGCCCATAAACCGTACAGCACTATTCCTGGGCCCACTTCGTTAGGTCCATATGGGACAAAGGTCTGCTGGCGTCACGGCGCAGTCCAATGATTGGAGGACAGAAAGCGAGGCGTACGCGTCCGACGCCATGTTGGCGGTCTGAGATTAACTGAGAAGAACCTCGCTGCAGCAAACAGGAAGGGGCGGGACGGATCTCTGTCAGTCTCAGACCTTATTTGGAAATGGGACCATTGCACTCCAGAAGTGAAGGGGGCGCTATTTCCTATATTATTTTTAATATAGGAAATATTTTCTTTTTATTTTCTTTTGAAATCTGTGATATATCTTCTCTCAGCATGTTTTTGAACTTCTCTCTTTTATTTACTTCAGTTCAGCTCACAGTTTTTAACAAATTCTGTAGCTTTCTGTGAACTTCTAAATCTGCTCCTTAGTCACATCTTTTCAATCCTGATACTGCCTCTAGTGGCGTGGGGTGGTAACACAACTAATATAATTACATTACTAAATCAGAATACCACAACATCTTTATTATTTATTAATTTTTCATTTCCTTTAGGAAGTAGAGCTAATTAAATGACATAAACAAAATCTGAAAGTGATTCCAGTTTCACTTGATGACCAACCTGTTGAAACTGTGGTAAATATTAAATTCCTCGGGTCGTTCCTGGACAGTCAGCTCAACCTTGCTGAAAACTCTGGCTATATTTTTAAGAACTATTCTGAGAGACTCTGTCTTTTAAAGAGACCCAGTGATCTTTGGGTTACCCGACTAGAGGTTGTGTAGAAGACAATGTTGAGAGTTTTAACTTTTCATCTCATTGGCTGGTTTGGTCACATGAGCTGCATAATAACAAAGTTTTTAAAATACTTTCAATGGCAGGTAAAACGACTTTGTCTCAATTGTTTTGCTGAAAGAACATGAAAAATGGCTGGAATATTTTAGTAGATAGTATCCACCTTCCTTTTTCATCAGATTGAACCTCTGAGCTCATGAAGGCGTTACTGTTTCCCTCTGGTAAATATATAGAACATCTATTAGAAGTAATTTATTAAAAGTGCAATAATTATTCTTAACCAAATAAATGATAACATTTACCTGTAGCATGCTAAGTGTTTTACTCTATAAAAAGTAAAGAATGTTGATATTGTGATTCTATGAATGGTTTTTAATGTTTTAGAGTTGAAGGAAAATGTCCACCTTGATAGATTAAATAGTTTCATCTTATTTTTTCCTATACATAAGACTCTACCAACAAAAAATGTCTTACAATAACATATATGGCACCACATAAGCAAAAATGGAAATTTTTGTTTGTATCTGTTTTACAACCCTGGTTGTAACAACCTGATTTGTTATTCTTCTGTGTATCTAATTAATTTGTTCGTTATTGCAAATAGTATTTTTTTCATAGTTGGTCATGTTGTTTTTCATGTCTCCTTATTTAATGTGTTCCTCCTATAATTGATGGAGATATATAGATATTATTTATAATATATAAAGGTCTTTTCTATGTCATTTTAATTAGCTCTACATCCTTAAAAAATGTAACAAATATGGTGTTTTATAATTTATCTTTTACAGTGCCAGTAATACCAGAATTAATAATAAATAATAAAGACTGGAGATCCAGTGGTATTCTGATTTAGTAATGTAATTATATTAGTTGTGTTACCACCCCACGCCTCTAGAGGCAGTATCAGGCCCGAATAGATGCGACTAAGGAGCAGATTTAGAAGTTCACAGAAAGCTCCAGAATTTGTTAAAAACTGTGAGCTGAACTGAAGTAAATAGAAGAGAGAAGCTGAAAAACATTTCTCACCTGGCC
Organism: Xiphophorus maculatus; assembly: GCF_002775205.1. NCBI lineage: Eukaryota > Metazoa > Chordata > Actinopteri > Cyprinodontiformes > Poeciliidae > Xiphophorus > Xiphophorus maculatus. The sequence goes on from NC_036454.1 coordinate 1,423,911, forward strand.
TCCTGTGCTCCTCCGCTCTCCTCGGCCGGAGGCGTGTCGGATCTCTCCTGCTTGATCCTGCTGACAGCCAGCAGCAGCTCCTCCGGGCTCAGAGACGGCTGGTCAGGACTGACCTCCTGCAGCTGGGGGGCGCTGTGCTGCTGCTGCGCCACGGGGGCATCAACCCCCCCCAGCTCGTCTGCTGAAGTCGTCTGTTTTATATTAATACATAAAGGGAGGAAGTGAGACGATGACGATGCTCAACAATCTGCCTCAGAGCTGCTACTGCAGTTACACCAACATCCACCAGAGGGAGCTGTCTGCCATGGAGTAATGAGAAAATGTTTCCAATCATATGTGAACAGCAGATTCACCCAGCAGATGGCAGCAGGGTCAACAGACCAGAGTTACCAAAGGTCACATGACCTGATTTAACTTTCATGTAAAATAATTCAAAACCGTCTGGAAGGAAGTCCAGCAGGTTTGGTCCAAACCGGGTCATCCACAAAAGCAGGACCCAGACACCGCAGCAGATCTAAAACCAACCGGCCTAGTCAAAGTCCAGGCCTCAGCATGTAACGCTATGGTGGGATCTCCAGGCTAAACTTCCTCCACAACAATGTGGGAGTTACTGCTGCTCAAAGTGGGTGCACAAACTTATGGGGTGTACATAGTTTTTAAGTGTTAAATAAATAAATGACGTAATGTTGATGTGATGCAGTTCCTGGTGTTCACCTGAGAGTCGCAGCACAGAGGAGAGGATGAGGAGGACGCCTTCATCATCATCAGCTCCATGCCTCGCTCCACGATGTTCTGGATCTGCAGGTAGCCGGCGGTGTACATGAGCACCAGCTGCTCGCTGGCGGCCATGCTGAGCCGTCCGGTGTAGCAGAACGACAGGATCTGCTGGAAACACGCCGGCGTCACCGACGACGGAAGCTCAAAGACGGCCTGGGAGGAGGACGGTGAGGAAGAGGAGGAGGAGGGGTCGGCCACAGAGCTGAAGAGGTCTCTGAAGTAGAGCGAGGAGGCCGCCAGGACGGCCCGGTGCGCCTTGAAGGCCTGTCCCTGGACCAGGATGGAGACGTCGCAGTAGTGGCCCAGCAGCCGCTGCTCGTTCAGGCTGCCCAACACGCTGCTGCCGAAGTCTGGGATCTCCACCTGCAGCAGCCCCTCCGCCATGATGGATGCCGCGCTCTGCAGGACAGGAAACTGGAGCAGGGGTCAACACCGGGTGTGGCTAAGTGTCAGGAATGCTGCATAAGAGTCCTGACAAAGGTTTCAGATCCATGAGGTCAGAGCCCAGGAAGGTTCAGGAGGTTGAGGAGCCGGCAGCAGGTCTGGTGGGATGCAGGAGGATCCTATGAAGAACTGTGAACAAGCTGAAAGACAGAAGAAGAAGAAGAGAACTAGTCATCACATTTCCTTCCTTCACCAGTGAATAAATGAAACCAGCAGACTCTGCCGTCAGGCACTAAAAGTTACAATAAAACACTTTAAATACATGGAGCCACCATAATCATTTCTGATGTTCCTGGTATATTGATGATTCATCATGGACGATGGGAAACCTGATCCTCTAGCTCCTCGGGAGCCTCTGGCCTCCAGGTCCAACTCCTAATGCCTGGTTCACACGGCGAGACCTTAAACACCTGAGAGACCCCCCACCTGGAGATAAAAGCTCTCAGCTACAACAAGTTTGGTTGTACAGTGTGTTATGGAGCCACACTGCCAGAGCAACACATTAACCCATTTCACTCACCAGCATCCAGATATCAGACAGGAAATCTCTCACAACCTCTTGAGACCATCGTGAGCTCAGAGTAAACAAACATGGCTGATTATTGGGAAGAAGAAGCAATGGCTTCTTCCCAATAATTGGTGAACTATGGTAGACAGAGACAAAATAAAAAGTCGTCTCCGAGATCCACCAGACTTCCTGGTATGCCATGGTTGTTGTTTTGTTTTCTGCGTGTTGGATTCCCCACAGTGTTTCTGTTGCTTTCTGATTGGCCACATGTCACATTCATCAGGCTAAGACAAGCCAACATGTTGACTATCCTTGATTTTAGATGGGTGCGGTCCGAGGTCCTTCCTAGCAGACCAGAACACTCTGAACACATGACAGGAAGACCTCCTGAGATTATCTCTGGAGTTATCACGGTAATTAGAGTATGTTTAAGATCATCGGAAGGGAAAAATCGGACAAAAATCATAGAACCCTTGCTGTGCGGCCCAGGCATCAACTCAACACATGGTTTCTGGTGATCCCATCTTATGTGTTAAATTTAAATTTTGCTGTGTGAAGCAGGTGATTGAGAGTCAGGTAGCAGGTTCCTTCTTGGTTGATCTTTAAATAAACTCCTCAGCTGGGAGATCTGAGGGGATCTGAATGACTACAGAAACAGCTCAAGTTTTATGCTCACTGATCCACCGAATCAGAATCCACAGCAAGGATTCAGTTCCTCTGGTATCCAAGAGAGGACCTGAAGTGATTGAACCTCCACAGCAGACCTTTTAGACAGCTACAAGAACCCTGGGATCCCCAAGGAAACTCCAACCTTGATGGGCCACAAGGTAGTCTGCCTCTGGTGAGAAAAACAAGGGAATGGCCAGTACCACACCTTACCAGCCATCAGGTACCCTGCTGGCAGAATAGCTGCAAGCCACTGGTATCAAAACTGGAAAGCACCATGCAACAGCTGTAGCATGCCAGTCCAACATCCTGACAGTATGCCAAGAGTAAGGAGGGAGGTCAAAACACCAGAAATCCTGGAGTACAGCAGGAAGTGCAGGAGAAGGACCAGGAGGTACCCTCATAGAGAAACAAAGAAACAAGCTGCATGACACAGAGGCGCTGATATCAAGAAGTTCTACCAGAAACCAGGCTGGTCTGAAATGAAGGACAATGCAGAAGCACTGGTCATTGCAGCAGCAGGACAGGTAGAGGCCAGGTTCTACCAGAAGAGACAGAAACCAGAGGCTGCTATGCAAAGACACCCTGAAACAGCCCAGCACCTACCAGCTGGGTGCCAGGTGCTGCCTGTAGGGAGCCCTCAGCCAGGTGGATTATGGCGACACCTCCTGGATAACGCTAAGGTCCTCTGGGACTGCCAGACCCATAAACAGGTTATGTCCAACCAGCTGGACCTAATAGTGATGGACATTGTGAGAACATCAGGAAGGAGGAGGAATTGGTTGGTTCAGAGGGACCCTGAATCCGGACACCCAGGTCCAGACATACTTCTGAATGTACTTCAGTCATGAGTGCTGAAATACCAACTTTACAGCGATTTAAATCTAAATCTGCTCCAGGAGTTCTGTCTAGTTCTGTCTCAGAAAGTTGGACTTTAACCAACCAAGACACCAACGACCCCAGCAGAAAAGTGTTGTGGATGCCAGAGGGACGTCCCCGGTTGGCTGGGCGGTCCTCCCTTACTTCAGTCCAGACTGAGCAGACCTCACTCAGGCTCCCCGCGGTTCCAAGCCGGACTCACCTGGTCCTGCAGAGTTCTGGTCAACGTTCTGGTAGTCCAGCAGACGGATGAGGACGTAGAGATAGACGGGTGGCAGGGAGACAGCAGTGTAAACACAGAGACAGGGTGACAAAGAGACAGATGAGTTAAAAGACAACTCATCCGTCCCAGAGACAAGCAGACTGCTCCTTCCTCACCTCCTTCTGCTCCCCTTCCTCCTCTCCGTCTCCATGTAGCAGGCAGGACGGCTGGCAGGCTGGGAGAGGTTTTCTTCTTCTCCTCCGCTCAGTCAATGCATCGTCTGGTGTGTCACAGGAGGGGAGGAAGAGGAGGGGGGAGGCAGGGATACAGCAGACAGCCGAGGAGGAAGAGGAGGAGGAGGAGGAGTCATCTGAGGACAAGCAGGGAGCTAATGCGGCTAACTGCCCTGCAGAGGCTGAGAGACATCGCAGCTCGCCGCTGCAGAGACCCAAACACTGCAAGGTTGACAATCAACCGGAAACACATGCCGAACACACACACACACACACAACACAACACATGTCGTCTCACAGAGATCAGCGCACGTGTGTGCGTGTCTCAGTGTGTGTGTGGGTGTGTGTGAGTGTGGCATGACTTGGCCAAATGCACAGCGCTGCATTGCAGTGCCGAGGCTGAGTTGGCATGCCGAGTACATAGCGTGCATACTGCGCCTGTGTGCCAGCCACACACCCCGAACACACACACACACACACACACACACACACACACACACACACACACACCTCAGTTTCTAACACGAGACATCCTGTCTGAGGGTCTGAATCTAAACGTCTCAGTAGCATCAAGGAGACGGACAGTAGAGGCTTAATGAGGACTCTTACTGTAGGTGTGTGTGTGTGCGTGTGTGTTGCTCTATAGCTTCCTGCTGACGACATTGTTTCACATGAGGACATTTCAGTTTCGGGAGGAAAAGCCTTTGGACCAGAACCAGATCAGAGGTCCAGATCGACCCAAACGGTCCCCATAAAGACACTTAAACTGCAGCTGGGATGTGCTGGTCCAGAACCCAGAACTGGACTGGTTCAGGTTTTAGGGGGAGTCACATGGTGCGGTTCTGAGGGAACAGAATAATCAGTTGCTTCACCAGATTGTGGTTCAGACCCGGTGGAAGCATCTGCACCGGCTGCCGTGTTCCTGAGGCCCAGGTCGCTGTCAGGAGGTTCTGGTTCTCACCCAAAGTCAGAGTCAGCTGCATGGGTCCCACTGGGTCAAAATGGGCCCCACTGGGGCCAGAGGGCTCTTCTTTGACCAGTCTGACCAGATTCTTGATCTACAGTTCAGAGGATAAGAGAGAATCCAGAAGATTAAGCAGACAGGGCAGAGAGGGAGGAAGGAGAGATGGAAACATGGATTAACATGAATCCAACATGGCCACCTTTATCCAGAGCAGGAAGAGAAAAAAGTTGTCTTGAAAACACATCAACATCAACCCAGCATCTAACAAACTGATGTAGTAAGGTATTTCAGTCAGAAATGAGCCCATCCAGAAAGCAAAAATCTCTTCATTGTGTTATAACCAGAAGTGGGACTGAATTAAAATGTTTATCGCATTTTATCAACAAAATTAACATTTTCAATTCCAAGCCCCTCTTTGCTGCTAAATTACTGAATAAACCGAGATATTTATAGTTTTTAATCTGTTCTTCAGGAGCAGATAGAAGTGTTTTTCTATCCGTTCATCTGTCCAGAGATTCTCTGATCATTCATGGAGCTTCTTTAGAAATGTGGATTGCGGACATTGACGTTAGCTGCTACATGTTTAGCATTGAAATGCTATTTTAGGTTAGCAAAGTTTCACTGATAGCATAACTCCTTTTAGCACAACTTTTTTTTTCTCTGAAGAGTTTTTGCGGCACTAGCGGCTCGTATTTTTTCCACAGTAGGCAGACAGGAAGGAGGGTGAGGAGAGGGGGAAGACATGCGGCAAAGGTCGTCGGGACCGGGAGTCGAACCCGCGACGTCCACATCGAGGACTAAGGCCTCCAAACGTGGGGCGTGCTAACCCGCTGCGCCACCACAGCACGCCCCCTTTAGCACAACTTTAACACAATAGTGTTTTCCAATTGGATTGTTCAGAAGCAGAAATTTACTGGGAGAAGCTGCTTCATTGTTGCCATTAGCAGATGTACAGTCATGGCCAAATGTATGATTCATTTGAATCATTCAGAATGATTCAAATGTTAATATTTACAAAGTCTACTGCTTCAGTTTTTATAACAGCAATTTGCATATACTCCAGAATGTTATAAAGAGTGATCAGCGTAACAGCAATTAATTGGAAAGTCAATATTTGCCTAGAAAATGAACTTGATCCCCCAAAACACATTTCAACTTCATTGCAGCCCTGCCTTAAAAGGACCAGCTAACATCGTTTCAGTGATTGCTCCATTAACACAGGTGTGGGTGGTGATGAGGACAGGGCTGGAGATCAATCTGTCATGATTAAGTAAGAATGACACCACTGGACACTTTAAAAAGAGGCTGGTGCTTGGCATCATTGTTTCTCTTCTGTGAACCATGGTTACCTCGAAAGAAACACGTGCAGTCATCATTGCACTGCACAAAAATGGCCTAACAGGAAAGAGAATCGCAGCTAGAAAGATTGCACCTCAGTGAACAATCTATCGCATCATCAAGAACTTCAAGGAGAGAGGTTCCATTGTTGCCAAATAGTAGTGATGGTGAGATGAAGCCTCATGAGGCATTGAACCACTTGAGCCAAATGGTTCGAGAAAGGGTTCATTTCTTGAGGCTTCATGTGCACACGAAACCACCTACTGGCCAGGTGTATAATCACAGCCAGCTATATCTTAACACGTGTGATGCATTGAATTTTTGTCTATTATGGCTCTTGGGAATGACGTCACAAAAGGTGTAGGACGAAATCATTTGTCTACATAAATTATGTATACACATATGTGTATAATAAAATATTGTTTGAATGTATCCTCTGTGTGTAATTATTCCCAAAATAGTAGTGTCATGTGATATGGCATGTTGTGTAATAAAGTTTTTCTGTGACTCTAGAAAAATGGCCTGGGCTTAATCAGGCAGAGGACAGTGAAAGTGCCTGTGGAACTAGGGAGGGGTAGTGAATAGGCTAATGCTTGTGTAACTTGGATGATTTCATGCATTTTTATTAAGAAACAACAATTTCTCCACAGTTTTTGGTTTCAAACGATTTCTCTTTTTTGACACTACATGGATGAGGTGTTATTATTGTACCCCAACTCCTTGGAGCACAATAAACACCTCACCTTTACAGAACATAAGAAACAGTGAAAAATACAGTTCCTCATAAGCAAACCTAATGCATCTGCAAATGTTCAGTTCACCTTACCTTGTTAGGGCTTATCAATTCGAAATCGAAAGAGGAGGGGAAATCCTCCTCTTTCTCGCCGGCTCCATCCTTCTCCTATCCTGTCCTCGTGCTCCTAAATCTCCTATCTATCTATCTATCTATCTATCTATCTATCTATCTATCTATCTATCTATCTATCTATCTATCTATCTATCTATCTATCTATCTATCTCTCCTAAACTCTCCAAACACACCGAACTAACTGTCTCAAACTAAATAACCACTATCCAGACTCTGCTATCCGAACTATCAAAACTCTATCCACTCTCTCAACTGACCACAACTCGCCTACAACAACCCACATTTTGAATGGAGCCTGTGGGGTTTCTAAAGCTGTCAAACCCCGAGCCAAAATCTGAGCCACTTCCCGAAGCAGTCACGTGGTACAGCCAGGCAGCGAGGCTTCGGACGTCATCGTTTTCGGTTCCTCCCCTAAATGAAGCAAGCCTCGATACGCGCTTTACGGAAACGCCCCCTCCATTACTCGACACACGCCTCGAAGCCTCGGCACATCACGTAACATCACTACCAAAAAGGCTCCAGGCGCCCAAGAAAGACCAGCAAGCGCCAGGACCGTCTCTTAAACGTGTTTCAGCTGCGGGATCGGGCTACCAGCAGTGCAGAGCTTGCTCAGGAATGGCAGCAGGCAGGTGTGAGTGCATCTGCATGCACTGTGAGGCGGAGACTCTTGGAGCAAGGCCTGGTCTCAAGGAGGGCAGCAAAGAAGCCACTTCTCTCCATGAAAAACATCAGGGACAGACTGATATTCTGCAAAAGGTACAGGGAGTGGACTGCTGAGGACTGGGGTAAAGTCATTTTCTCTGATGAATCCCCTTTCCGATTGTTTGGGACATCTGGAAAACAGCTTGTTCGGAGAAGACAAGGTGAGCGCTACCACCAGTCTTGTCTCATGCCAACTGTAAAGCATCCTGAAACCATTCATGTGTGGGGTTGCTTCTCAGCCAAGGGAGTCGGCTCTCTCACAGTCTTACCTAAAAACACAACCATGAATAAAGAATGGTACCAGAATGTCCTCCGAGAGCAACTTCTCCCAACCTGGATCTCATTAAAACAAGTTTGTTTATAGCAATGGCATTATTAGGGTATCAGTAACTCGAACCCCTAGTATTTATATTGAAAATAACTATTATTTTAATAGTAATAAATGCACAGGAATAAGGCATGTTTTATGGAGTACTTAGTCTATGATAGATGATCAGCAAAAGCAAAGGAAGCCAGAGGAATTTCAGTCCAACAGCAGCCATGATGGATCGACTTGAAGGTCCATGAGGAGTTCAGGTCTGGTCAAACAGCACATTTCTCATTTTATCTCCAAGCTCTGGCAGTTAAACAGTTCCATACAATAAATAAATATAAGTGTTGAACTTTTACCCAAGGCGACTTTACATCGACTCTGTTCTGAGGTTTAAACACGACTCAGAGCTGCAGCAACAAGATTTATTCACACATTAACAAAGATTACAAATAATCAGAAAAACACAATCTGATTGAAACCGATTCACAGCAGGAAACACCAGGGGGAGCCACTGAGAAACATCAATGAGTAAAACACTGCAGAAACACCTGACCCAACTCAAGGTCAGGTCTAGAGGAGAGCAGGTCAGAAATAAACCTCAGCTGAACATCAAACATTCACCGGGAGTTTATTCATGTAAACAGTTTGTGAGAACTTCATGTTTGACCACCAGAGGGCGTCAGAACAGAGCAGATTTTAGCAGCTTCATTACCTGACATACACATTCTGGTTTTCCTGCTGTGATCGGACCCTGACTCAGAACCAGCCTTAACTGGACCAGATCAAAGCCACACTTCAATCCAGTCCTGGTTCTACAAACCGAGCTCTTCCATGGAGGTCCAACTCCTCAGTCCTCACCCGTCCCGCTGGTACCCATCCAAACAAGCAGCCGGGTTCTGGGCCGGACCCCAGGAGTTCTGTTCATCAGCAGCCCCAACATTTGTCACAAAGACAACTTAAACTCCGGTCCAGTTCAGATTCAGATACTGGTTTCTCATCACGTCCACTGGTCCAGGAAAAAAACCCGGTTCAGGGTCAAAACTTTTCACAGTGTAAAATAAATAAAAACAGAAACAGGTTGAGCATCTTAAATCACTGTCCAGCACCGATGTGACCTGGTCCAGCTGACCCGGTTCTGGTCCAAAACGCAGACCCGTTCGATGGATCCGTTCTGTCTGAGACGCTTCCTTTCAGAACTGCTCAGGAATGTCCACCAGGGACAGGAAACAGCGGTTCTGACCCAGTCAGAGTTCTGGTTTGGACCGGCTGCGGGTCAGACGTGGAGCCGGGCGTGGCGCAGCTTCCACCTCCTGGACCGGACTTTGAAGAAGAAGAAGAGGAGCATGAGGAAGAGACAGGAGCTGCCGTACAGAACCACGCAAAGGCTCATGTCCACGCTGGTGAAGCCCAGGCCCAGAATCCAGAACCCGCCTTCTCCTCGGATCAGAACCACCTGCTCCCCCCGCCTCGGACCCGGCTGGACGGGTCGGGGCTCCGCCTGATCCTCACCCTTCCTCTCCCCTCCAGCAGCCGGGCGTTCCTCCTGAGGCCGTCTGGTCTGAACCGGACCGGCACCGGCAGGAGGGCGTGGGGGGGTCAGGGAGTACCTGGGGTTCAGGTTGGACGCACCGTAGTGGTGACGAAGGAAGGCGAGGACGTTGGCGTGGTTCCAGACGTGGACGCCGTTGCTCTCCTCGTGGCAGGCGGGGCAGAGGGCGGGGCTTGGCCACGGCGCTTTGGGGGAGACCGGGTCGTCACTCAGAGACCCTGGAGAGGAGGAAGAGGAGGGCGAGATGAAGGAGGAACAAAGATGGAAACAACATGAAACCCTGGAACCCAGAATCAAGATGGCTGCCTGAGAAGCTTCCTTCCCTGATTGGAGCCAGAATCAAGATGGCTGCTTTATCTGTCTTTTGTTCAACTGTTCCGTCAGGTCAGGGAAAACCATCGGCGCATCCAGAACTCTCCAAGTCTGCTGGTGGAGTCCAGCAGGGTTCTGGGCCCGGCCCGATCCGCTTTACTGAGGTTCTGCTGATGATACTCAGATTTATCTATAATCCAGGTTAATCCAGCCTGTTAGTAGATTACAGACATTAAAACCTGGATGGCTCCAAACTTCCTGCTGTAAATTCTGACCCGACTGTTTCTGGACCAGAACCTCTGAACAGAACCTGATCAGTGGATCACTGATCTGATCAGGTAAAGAAACTCTGAGTTATTTTAACCAGGATGTCATTTAAATCTCAGATTAAACCGATTTCCTTCCTTCAGAAATGATCAACATCCTGTCCAGCAGTGGAGCTGATAATCTATAATCTATAATCTGTAATCTAATCCATGATGATGATCCTTCATAATAAAGTTAAAATCCTTCATCTGATCCAAAAGCTGCAGCAGAAACTAAAAGCAGAGATCAGATTCCCTGATAATCCAGATTAGAATCTCAGATCCATCATTCCAGAACTTCTCTCTGTAAGAAGAGTGTGTCAGCCACTGAGCTGACTGAAACACTGTGTTTCAGTCAGCTCAGTGGCCCCTCCCTCACCGGCCCCGCCCCTCCCTGGCCCACCTGCCAGCCTGGTGTTGACCCGGTTGTGCTGGTTCCACAGCCACAGGATTTCGTCCTCTCGGCTCGTCACCTGGTCCATATTGGCGGCCGCCGCCTGCTCAAAGTGACGGCCACACTCCTTACAGCCGAAGAACGTCCGGATGTAGCGGCGCATCACCTGCAGCACCGGCGCTGCCTCGCCCTCCAGACCTGTGTTCACATACAATAAGGACACAGGACACACACCTGGGCTGCGACCTCGGGGTCTCTGCGTGTCGTACCTGAGCCATCCAGCGCGGTGGGCGTGGCGTCGTGCTGGACCGTTAGCACGTGGAACAGCGTCCACAGCGAACACGGGTAGCCCCGCAGCCCCGGCCTGCTGCCCTGGCAACCAACCCAGCGAAGCTCCGCCCCCAGGAACGCGCCAGAGATCTGCACAGGAAACAGGAAGTCACCTCTCTGCCTGTGTTCTTGTATAAATGCATAATGAGGCCCGGAGGCACCAGATCAACCCACATGTTGGGTCCTGGTGGAAAGTGAGGACCTTCTGCTGCCCCCTACTGGTCAGATATATAGGTAAGGATAGTGATGCGGTCTGTTAGCATGGTTAGCATTAGCCTAGCGATTCATCCCGATAAGAACACGGGACGTTAGGAGGGACTCTGGACTGGCGCTTAATGGGACTTAATGGGATTCCCCATGGTGGCGCTCCAGCCTTACGTTGTGACCGCTCTGGTTAGCCAGCGGCCATGTTGTAGCCCAGATGAATAACTATGGGAAAAAGGAAACAATCCTTATTTCTGACATCTGACCACTGACTCTGGGCCTCCAGATGCTCCAACTCCCTGTTTTAACATGACAGGAAGGTGCCATCAAAAACTTCCTGTCACGTTGACCCTGTCAAAGGTTCTGACAGGGTCAGGGCTTAAAACAGGGCATCGGCATAAATGAATGAAAAGTTCTGTTTGTTGGAAGTCCTGGTGTGTGTGAGAGAGAGAGAGATTCACCTTCATCTTGTTGTCCACCAGGTCCAGGACGGCCTGGTAGGGGATCTGCTGCAGCGGCAGACTGAGCAGCCAATCAGAGAGCGTCTCCATGAGCTTCACCACGGAGCCTCCGACTGGATAGAGCTACAGGAGGAAACGGTCAGCGGGGTATTCAGGATTCTGCTGATCCAGCAGGACCAGATCCATTAAATCGGTTCCAATTGATCATCTGAGCACCAGTGGTGGGAACCAATAGCAGAAAAGCTAGCTGCATTAATGCTAAAGCATAATCATGGACAGTTCCACCAGCGCTAAAGCATTACCAACCTGGTAATCAGTGGAAGCCAATGCTAAGGCGCTAACTTGCACCATGTTGATACCATCCCTGTCAGTGAGGCGTGTTCATAAACACTTCTGATTTTATTCAACTCAAAGTAAATCAAATTCAACTCAAAGCGCTTCAGAATTTACCAGGAAAAATTCATTCAGGGGAAGCTACGTGTGCGACCTTGTCAGCAAAAACACAAAGCTAAAAATTAGCTCCGCTATTAGCAATTAGCATAAGGGTGCACAGTACACAACCTGGAGACGGTCTGTCCGTTGTCATGGAGATGGAGCAAAAATTCCAGCAGGTCACGACCTCTAGTCTAACTGAGGTTCTGCTTTCAGCCGTTACCTTAGCAACCAGAGTGACAAAGTCCTTGAAGACCTTTAGCTCCGCCCCCTCCAGCATGCCGTGGGCAGCCAGCTCCACCCGCAGCAGGTAGTGCAGCGACGACTCCAGGTCGGCCGTGTACACCTGGGACCTGCGGGAACACGCAGTGTTCAGCCGGTCCCGGCGGGCCTTCGGGTCGGAACCGCAGACCGGAGCCTCACCTGTCAAAGTCCCGCCATGGCTCCGATGTCCGTCCGTCCTGCAGCGCCCCCGTCTGGCTCGCCTCGGAACTGCTGCGGCGCTGCACGCCTGGCAGGCTCCGCAGCAGGGAGGAGAAGAAGAACCGGAGCGGCTTCTCGCTGCAGGGGGAAGAGGTCAGGAGGTCAGGGGGTCAGAGCTAGGTTCAACACCCATTTTGTAACAACTTAATTAAAACGTTTCTCTGTGTAAGCTAATAAACACACTAAGACAGGACGACCTGATGACCTAAAGCAGCTGAGATTTAAAAAAACTTTGATCTGTCAGATGGAAAAACTTTACAGGTTAACTGGATTGAACCTCAGCCGGAGGTTGGAGGTCACGCTGGAGGTCACGCGTTACGTCTGTCCTAACTGTTGGTTTAGAGCAGCTCTGGCAGCAACAGGTCAAAGGTCAGCCCACAATTCAGCCTCCCTCTCTCACCTGTGCAGAGGGGCGTGCGAGCCGTTGGGGTGCAGTAGGTAGACGGAGGGGAAGGCGGCCATGTTCAGGACGTCCAGCAGGGGGAGGTCAGAGGTCAGAGCTCTCCTCACTTCAACGCCTGAGAACTGTAGCAGGTCCAGGATCACCTGAACGCAGGATGAGGTCAGAGTTCAGAGGTCAGGAGGAACCACAAGAAGCTGCTTCCTGCCTGCCGGTTGAACCAGGAAACAGGAAGCAGCTCAGATCTTCCTCCTCCTCCTCTTCCTCACCTCCCGGCCAACGAACGACCCCGCCTCCTCCACGACGATGGCCGTGTAGTGATCCGACCTTTGACCCAGCAGGGGCAGCAGCTGAGCAGCACTGGACACAGAGAGAGGTTAGCAGTGAAGTGGGCCAGAGGTCCGGTTCTGGTTCTGGTACCTGTAGGGCTCCAGCGGGGGGCAGCTCTGGGGCCGGTCCGTTCTGATGTGGTTCTGCAGGATGTTGACCATCAGCTGCCGGACAGACCGGACCTCACGGTCCGCTCCTGGAGGGACACAGAACCGGTTCTAACACCAAGAACCCGACCAACCGGACTTCAGCAACAAAGTGGTTTCCATGGCGATTCCCTCATTTACCAGAGAGTGGGAAGAGCCCACAGAACCACTGACCGAATTGGCCAGGTTCAACAGAACTTTTTTGTTGAGTTAGTCCAGAGCCAATCAGAACCAAAGCCACTAGGAGGGAAAGAGAATGGGCGTGTCTCCCTGCTCTGATTGGACAGAAATCAGGAAGTCCTCCAGCAGAGGGAGACAGAACCAAACTGATTAAACCCAGAAGGTTCTGGATGTTTAACCGGGTCAGAACCATCATCACTCTGAGCAAAAACATCCTGGAAGAAAATCTGGGTTTGGATCAGAATGAAAACTGGGTCAAAGAAAGTCCAACTGTGCGGAGCGGTCCGGACCGGAGCGTATCACTAGCATGGATTCGACTGTCAGACTTTGATCCGGTTGATGACACATGAGTTTGTCTGCTTGTATTTTTCTGTCCCTTCCTGCCACTCAGTGATGATGAAATCATGTCCAGTTTTCTAGAATGCTAAGCGCTACTAGCTAAGCGCTACTAGCTAAGCGCTACTAGCTAAGCGCTAGCTAAACTAAGGTGAAGCTAGACGCTAAAGCGTTCCAAACAGCTCTTCTTACTGCTAGTGTGATCAACCATAGCGCTCATCAGAAATCTTTATTTACCGTTTTAGATTTAACTGATTAAACAGCAACTAGTTTACTTTATTAGTTCTGATAAGTGCGTCCAAATGGGTAAAAACAGAACCATGAGGGATAGACCCTTTTCACAGTGACGTCAGACAATGGCCGCCATAACTCAAAACTGGGTATCTTTACTTCCGGTGTGATTTTGCCTTGGGAACCAAGCTGAAAACTTCCCGCATTCTCATAATCTTAAGGATATAATAAAAGGTAAGTTTAATAATAACAGCATTTAAGTGTTAGATAGCTGTTACTAATCATTGTAAATTCACCATTCTCTATCTGTGTATAAAATAAACAGCCTCCGATCGGAGAGTAAACCACCTAGCAGCAGCTTTAGCCACATTTAGGAAAAATATACTCTCTGTCAGCGCTGTAACGTTTAGAGGTTCACTTTCTGTGTTTTATAAAACGGTGTTTACGTGTTAGATAACCGTTATAAGTCATTGTCAATTTACCATTCTCCAACTGTATTCAAAGGAACCAGCTTCCGATCATGAGTAAACCAGCTAGCAGCAGCTTTAGCCACAGTTAGGAAACATATACACCGCCGCCTGTCAGTGATGTAACGTTTAGAGGTTCATTTTCTGTATTAATGGAAAATAAAGGGCAGCTTGAATCATTATTTTTTATAAGTTTAGAAAAAACAAGACAAAAGCCACAAATAACAGTTGGGCTTGACGATATTTCTGTTTTTCCAGCAACAAAATGCGCATCTCCATGCACTGTTCATGTTTCTGTCACTGCTAACTGTCACAGAGTCTCTCCCAAAGACGCAAAGAAGGAATAAAAATAAATACACAAGAAAATATTAATGTGCAATGATTTGGATAAATAACTTTAATCTGATTACTGGATTTGAAATACGAACTCGTTAGATTATTCGTTACCGAAAAAGTGGTCCGATTAAAGGCATTACAAAGCAGCGGCGGCACCGGACATCTCTGCTTATAACAAACAAATCCCTATTTTATGGGATGAGTGGCAACTCCAGTCTATAATTTAATAATCTGATCAAGATTAGAGCCTAAAACGTTATAGTTCAAAAACAGTAAAAAGTTCTGGTTAAGGAACAGTTATGTCACGTAGTTAGCTAGCTAACAAAATTCACTAATGCTAAGCTAACGGTTACGCAAAACAAAAATACCTACCTTCATAGTCAAACAGGTATTGTTCGGTGAAGAATTTGTAGCCTTTGTCTAATTTAGATTTTTTTGTCAGAGAGAACTGGTTTGCAAATCGTGATATATCTTCAAATCTTATTTTAGGAAAATGTTTTAGAGACTGTGTAAACTCCATGCTCCGGTGATCTGTCTGATCAACATATGCTGTCAGATTTATACATCTCTCTCTCTCTCTCTCTCTCTCTCTATATATATATATATATATATATATATATATATATATATATATATATATATATATATGAAATAGACAACTTTATCATTACTTACTATGTACACCGGAACTAAGGATACACAGCTTCGAGCCAAAACGGAAGTTGTGTGACGTCATGTGAAAAGGGTCTATTAAAGGCCTGAATGAGTCTCACCTCTGTAGATCGTTCCTTTGTCCGCCGCTGAGCTGTGAGCTGCGAAGAACTGCAGAAAAAACACAGCAGGTAGTTACAGGGCGGGGCCAGCAGGGGGCAACAGGTAGTTCTGGACTCCTACCTTGAATGTTGGGTAGAACTTGATGCTGAACTCTTTGCAGACCTCAAAGTTTTCCTCCTGAGCGCAGTCCAACACGGCCACAGCGATGGCCTCATGCCAATCTGACAGACAGAATCAGAACCAATCAGAACCATCAGAGGGAGGGTATTGTATACCGCACCTTAAGACCTGGGAGAGCAACTAACGCGAGAGCAGCAGCACAATCCGGGATATTTAGGGGAGTAAGGCGGGAAAGGGGGGTAAAAAGGGGGTGGAGCGGCAAGAGATTACGGAAAGAGGCAACTCGGACGGAGCGTGGTTCGGTCACGAGAAGCTAAGAAGTGGAAGAGCGGTTTAGAGGCATAATCTGGACTGTGAGTGAACTAAGATGGCTAGTAGTAGTGGAGGGTGCTCAGAGGATGAAGGAATGGAAACAAGTTGGTCGGTGGTAGAAAATAAGAAAGGTGGAGGAGGAAAAGATAAGGGTAAGAAAGGGATAAATACAGGAAAAAGATCTCTCGAAGATGAGGAGGAAAATGTCGAGACACGAAAGAAAGTAATGATGGAGGAGTTCAAGGTAATTTTGAAGTTCAGAGCTGGACAGGATTTGACAGGAGTGAGTCCAATCACTCTATCTATTGGTTTAAAGAAAGTAATTGGAGATGTGGAATTAGCTAAAGTGTTAAGAGATGGAAGCCTGTTGATTATCTGTAAAAATGCTGAACAAAAGAATAAAGCGTTAAAATTACAGTCGATTTGTAAAAGAGAAATAACGGAGAGGAAAATAATGGGAGAAGAGAGAGGAATGAAAGGGGTAATATCAGGAATTCCATTAGGAGAAAATTTAGATGAGTTAAAGAAAATCATTAAAGGAGGAGAAGTGACAAATATCAGACGACTGCAAGCTTTCAGAAATGGAGAAAGAGTGGATAGCACTTCTGTGCTATTAGAGTTTAAAGGAAAAGAAAAACCAGATAAAATAATGATTGGTTATTTGAGTTTCAGTGTTAGGAATTATATTCCTCCACCGATGAGATGCTATAAATGTCAGAGATATGGACATATAGCAAAAATATGTAATGGGAAGCAAAGATGTGGTAGGTGTGGAGGAGAACATTCTTATGGGGAATGTGGAGAGAAGCCGATAAGATGTTGCAACTGTGGAGGAGATCATACTGCAGCATATGCAGGGTGTATGGTGAGAAAAGAAGCAGTAGAAGTTCAAAAACTAAAAACAGAGAAGAGAATGTCATATGCAGAAGCAGTAAAGGAGGTGAAAAGTGCAGGGGTAAGTCAAAGAGCTAAATTAGAAAAGAAGACGATAGGTAAAGATCAAAATAATGTCACGCTAGAAAAACTGATCCCGTTCTTAGCCTACATTATAAATTGTTCAGAACAAGCGAGGACTAAAACTGAAAAAATTAAAATCATAGTGAAAGCAGCAGTAAGATTCTTTAATGTTACAGACTTATCATGGGAAAGGATTCAGGATGAACTCAGACAAGGAGAGGGATCAGGTGAAAATGAAGCAAATCAAATAGTCATATAATTTTAATATTACAATGGAACGCTAGAAGTCTAATTGCTAATGGTCAAGAGTTTAAAGGTTTTATTAATAGATTAAAGGAGAAACCAGATGTAATTTGCATTCAAGAAACTTGGTTAAAACAAACATTACAGTTTAGTATTAGTGGGTATTCAACTATAAGAAGAGACAGAGGAAATGGAAATGGAGGAGGATGTGCTATATGTATAAAAGAAAAGATAAAATTTATTAAGATTCAATTGGACACGGAATTAGAGCTTAATGGAGTTAAAGTGTGGACAAAAAATGGAAGTATAGAAATTATAAATTATTATAATCCTTGTAAGAAAATAGATAAAGCAAAGTTAGAAAATATAATTAAACACAGGGGAGAGAAGCTAATATGGTGTGGGGATTTTAATGCACACAGCACTTTATGGGGTGAGAAAGATGATTATAACGGGGGAATTTTAGAAGGAATAATTGAGGAAAAAGAATTGGTAGTATTAAATAATGGGGAAGGAATTCGGTTGGATGTGATTAGTGGTAAGGAATCTGCTATTGATCTCACTCTAGTATCACAAGGTCTGGCAGATAGTTGTAAATGGAAAATAAATAAAAATAGTACAATAGGCAGTGATCATTATCCAATACTTATTGAAGTTGAGTTAGATATGGAAAAAGAACAGGTAAATACTCAAGGAAGATGGAGGTTTAAAGACGCTGATTGGAGGAAATATGAAGATATGAGTGAGAATAGATTGATAAATATAGATATAAATAAATCAATAAACGAATTAAATTTAGAAGTTAGTAAGAGTATTATTGAAGTAGCAAAAGAAGCAATCCCAAAAGGTAAAGGGATTAAAAAGAAAAGAATAGTCCCCTGGTGGAATATAGAATGTACAATGGCAATTAAAGCAAGGAATAAGGCTTTTAAAACACTTAAAAAAGATGTTAGTTTCCAAAACTTAATTAGTTATAAGAGGAAACAAGCAGAAGTCAGGAGGAAGATTAGAAATGCGAAAAAGTTTTATTGGAGTAAATATTGTGAATCATTAGGAAAAACTACAGCATTAGATAGAGTATGGAATACAATTAAGAAAATGTCAGGAAAGTCAAAGGAATATAAATTCTCAATACTGAAAAATAATGGAAATATGATTATAGAAGATAAAGATAAGGTAGAGTTATTAGTAAAAGTTTTAGCTAAAGTGCATAGTAATGAAAATCTTAGTAAAGAAGAGAAAGAAGGAAGAGAATTAACGATGAGAAAATATAATGAAAGAATAAATGAGGAAATGGTTGATAATGATACTATAAATATGAAGTTTTCAATGACAGAGTTAAAAAAAGCATTAAAGAATACAAAAAATTCAACACCAGGGGAGGACCAAATAAATTATGTTATGCTTAAAAACTTAAATGAAAGGAGTAAATTAGTTTTACTAAAACTATATAATAAAATATGGGAAGAAGGAACTTTGCCAGATAAGTGGAAAGAATCAATTATTATTCCTATATGTAAACCAGGTAAGGATCCTCAGTTAGCTGAAAGTTACAGGCCAATAGCGTTAACATCTTGTGTCGGAAAAGTAATGGAGAGAATGGTGAATAATAGATTAATTTACTTCTTAGAATCGAGAGAAAAAATAAAAAAATATCAATATGGCTTCAGGAAAGGAAGAAGTACAACAGATCCTATGGTACAGCTTGAACATGAAATCAGAAAAGCACAGGTGAATAAAGAGGTTTTAATGGCAGTGTTCTTGGATATTGAGAAGGCATATGACATGTTATGGAAGGAAGGTTTACTGATTAAAATTAGACAAATAGGGCTAAGAGGTAAAATTTATAATTGGATTAAAGATTTTTTAACTGATAGAAATATAAGAGTTAAAATAGGAAATGAAGTAAGTTCAAAATGTTTAACTGAAAATGGCACTCCTCAAGGTAGTATTATAAGTCCAATGTTATTTATAATAATGATTAATGATATTTTTAGTAAAATCGAAAGTAAGTTTGGAATGACTTTATTTGCGGATGATGGTCTTATTTGGAAACGGGGAAGAAATATAAAATTTCTAAATGATAAAATGCAAGAAGCGTTAGGTAAAGTAGAAGATTGGGCGCTAGAATGGGGATTTCGAATTTCAAGTTCAAAATCTAAATTTGTTAACTTTACTAATAGGAAGGTAGGCACTAAGATAAAATTAAAAATGTATGATAAAGAAGTAGAAAGGGTAGATAAATTCAAATATTTAGGTTTATGGTTTGATAAAAAGCTTACATGGAAAATACATATTAGTAAAATAATAGAGAGAAGTAAAAAAATATTAAATATCATGAGATGTTTAAGAGGTAAAGAATGGGGAGCAGGTAGGAAAACTTTGAAGATATTATATATTGGACTTATTAGATCGGTAAAAGATTATGGATGTGTGGTATATAATTCTGCCTCCAGTACCTTATTAAAAGAAATAGATAAAATACAGTATCAAGTGTTAAGAATTTGCTGTGGAGCAATGAAGACAACACCAGTGTCAGCACTTCAGGTAGAAATGGGGGAAATGCCATTGGAGTTAAGAAGGAAACAATTAGGAGTAGGGTTCTGGGCAAACGTAAAAGGGCATAAAAAAAGTTATCCTATAAATAATATATTACAACCATGCCAAGAAAGTGTTAAGAATGTAAATGTAAATAGTTTTGGATGGATAATAAATAAAGAAATAAAGGAAATAGGATTAGATCAATGTTTAATTAGCCCGGTGGTGGATTTTTCATGTAATCCACCTTGGATACAAAAAGAGATGAAAGTTGATTTAACATTGTTGGAAGAAGGAAGACAAACAGTAGAAGGAGAGGTGGAAAGATACATAAGAAGGGAATATGGAGAATACTTACAAATATATACAGATGCATCAAAAATGGTAAATGATAGAGTAGGGATAGCATTTATAATTCCAGATTTAAACATCATGGAAAATAAAAGATTAACGGATAGTTTGAATGTATACACAGGAGAGTTACTGGCTATTTCAATGGCGTTAAAATGGAGTGAAGAATTAAGTGACAAGAAAGTGTTAATTTGTTCCGATTCAAGTAGTGCATTAATAAGTATTATGGAACAAGAGTCGGAAGCAAGACAAGACATATTGATAGATATAAATAAATCAATACATAAAATGGGGATAAATAGATCTACTGTTAAATTTATTTGGATTCCGGCGCATATTGGAATAGTTGGAAATGAATTAGCAGATACATTTGCAAAGAGTGCGAGTAAGAGAAGTGAAATTGAATTGAAAGTTAAGTATAGTAAAAATGAGATAAAGAGTATAAGTAAAATATATTACAAGAAGAAGTGGCAGGAACAATGGGAGGGTGAAAAGAAAGCAAGGTTTTATTATAGTATTCAAAAAAAAGTGGGGGAGTGTAGAAAGGAAAATAGGAATAAACAAGAGGAAGATATTATATCTAGGTTAAGATTTGGACATGTAGGGTTAAATAGTACTTTGAAAATAATAAATAAACATAGTACGGGGTTATGTAATTTTTGTGGAAAGTTGGAAACAGTTATACATATTTTTATGGAATGTAATAAATATAATCTAGAAAGAGAGGAATTAGTAGAAGAGTTAAATAGGAATAAAGTTAAATTAAATATTAGAGATCTGCTACAAAAATCTTCTGGAGATGTGGTTTTTAATTCCGTATTTAGGTTTCTTAGAAAAACAGGTCTAATAGGGAGATTATAGGGTTTAGGCATCTGGTTCATACTCCAGTCCAGAAGGTGGCGGTAATGCACCTGAAAGTTGTTTGCCAACCGCCATAAAACAAAAAGAAGAAGAAGAAGAAGGGGGGTAAAAAACGGTAGTTTCCCGGCCAAAACAGGAGACTTGACAGGTATGATCAGAACAAATCAGAACTGGAGCTTTCATTTCCTCTTCATCATTTCACACATCGCATCTCTAGAGGTGTGCCGATCCATCGGCCACCGATCATAATCAGCCGATTTCTGTGAAAAAGTGTATGATCGGTGATGGCTGATCACTGTCTCTAGTTGCGGATCATCAAAGCCGATCACATGTATCTCACTTCACAGCTGGTCTCCTGCCTCCTTCCTGCAGAATTACTCAGATCGATCAGAAACAACCAATCAGAACCATCATTAACCAGCAAGCCAATCAGAACCATCATTAGTCAGCTAGCCAATCAGAACCATCATTAACCAGCTAGCCAATCAGAACCATCATCAACCAGCTAGCCAATCAGAACCATCATCAGCCAGCTAGCCAATCAGAACCATCATTAGCCAGCTAGCCAATCAGAACCATCATCAACCAGCTAGCCAATCAGAACCATCATTAGCCAGCTAGCCAATCAGAACCATCATCAACCAGCTAGCCAATCAGAACCATCATTAGCCAGCTAGCCAATCAGAACCATCATTAGCCAGCTAGCCAATCAGAACCATCATTAGCCAGCTAGCCAATCAGAACCATCATTAGCCAGCTAGCCATGCTGTCAGGAAGTTTTGATTCAGTAACTTAGCATTGTTTATTTGAATCAACCTGGTTTTGACTTTAATGAACGTTTCATTTTTCCTTGACATTATTTGATATCTGTGTTATGAGACTTATTTGACTCATGTATAATTTATGGCTGAGAGCCTTACTGTTAAATATTATTTTACTGTTTCACTGAATTGTTTCCGTTTTTATTGTTGTAGTACTCAAGACCGCTCTTGTGCAAAATTCTGTTCCCCTGGGAAAATTACTGATTAGCAGCTGAAATATTTGTTTCCCCTCTCATAACTTTGGCAAATGAAGAGGAACTGCTTATCAAAGATGCTTATGTGTGATAGCATGTGGTATACTAGAAATGTTCTTAATCCAGTAATCAGCCATATTTTACATTAGGACAGGATTTATCAGTCTTAATTTTTTGTGTCCTGCCATCAGCAGCTTCCATTCTCTTATATCAGCAATAGAAAATCATAAATACACACAATGTGTTGGAAACCCGTGTTTGGTTACTGACTTTTTTATCAGGCTTGAGTGACAAAAGTTGGAAAAAGACCGATTCTCTTGGCAATTAAGAAAACAACACAAAACGGTGTAAGAAGACGTCATTTATTATTTTACAATTTTGTTGTTGCTTCTTTTTTAAACAGCAGCTGAATGTTACAACCTTGACATGATTATACTAATTGTTTTACCGAGAAATCGATCAGATGCGCCGTGGAAATGGTCGGACTGCCTCTCTGGCTGCAGTGCAGTGAAGTTAGTTTCAAGTTGGCTGTTGGATGTTGGCTGTTGGATGTTGGCTGTTGGATGTTGGGTGTTGGGTGTTGGGTGTTGGCTGTTGGATGTTGGATGTTGGCTGTTGGGTGTTGGCTGTTGGATGTTGGATGTTGGCTGTTGGGTGTTGGCTGTTGGATGTTGGCTGTTGGATGTTGGATGTTGGATGTTGGGTGTTGGCTGTTGGATGTTGGCTGTTGGGTGTTGGCTGTTGGATGTTGGATGTTGGCTGTTGGCTGTTGGGTGTTGGCTGTTGGGTGTTGGGTGTTGGCTGTTGGGTGTTGGCTGTTGGCTGTTGGATGTTGGGTGTTGGCTGTTGGGTGTTGGGTGTTGGGTGTTGGATGTTGGATGTTGGATGTTGGATGTTGGCTGTTGGATGTTGGCTGTTGGCTGTTGGCTGTTGGATGTTGGATGTTGGCTGTTGGGTGTTGGCTGTTGGATGTTGGATGTTGGCTGTTGGGTGTTGGCTGTTGGCTGTTGGATGTTGGCTGTTGGATGTTGGCTGTTGGATGTTGGATGTTGGATGTTGGGTGTTGGCTGTTGGCTGTTGGATGTTGGCTGTTGGGTGTTGGCTGTTGGATGTTGGATGTTGGCTGTTGGATGTTGGCTGTTGGATGTTGGGTGTTGGGTGTTGGGTGTTGGCTGTTGGCTGTTGGGTGTTGGCTGTTGGATGTTGGCTGTTGGATGTTGGATGTTGGCTGTTGGATGTTGGCGCTCCGCGGAGCGAGCGGCGTTTAGCTCGAGGCCGACCCGATTTATGAAGGCTAATGTCAGCCAGCCGTTCTCCACCGCTCGGAGGTTCGCTTAGGGACTGTCAAACACTCCTGACAAATAAATGTTAATAAATGCCTTGGCTTACAACCAATGGACACAAATATTCAATATTTGAAATAATTTTAATAAAAAATAATATGTTTTCTTCAGTAGCTTCCAAGTCATGTGCCTCATTGATTAAAAATTAGTGTGAAATTGTTCCACTAGTCTGTACAGACGAGGCACACTCATATTTATTCCATTTTAACTTATTTTTTAACAATGTTTTTTGTCAAAATTTAATATTTTTCTGCAATAACGTTCATACCCCATGCCCCCAACTCGAAGACGGAGGGAGGCCACCCTCTCGTTCACGGGGGTCAACCCCATGGTACAGCCACCAGGATGCAGGGCACCAGTTACTGGGTGGAACTGTGTGGGATCATTGGGAGCCACAGCGGGAGGCCAGTGCAGCCTGGGAGGCCGTTTTGTGCCAAGAATAAGGCCAAAACTTAAATGTGAACGCCATGCAGTGCTACTCAGTAACCTAGGATTTACATTCTGATGAGGATTGTCAGATTAATAGTACTTATTGAAAATAAAAACATTTTAGAAGATATTAAACAGACTAAGAGATGTAAGGATGTTGAACATCAGTTGTCTTTCACTTGGTGATGAAACAGCTAAAAAAAATTTACTTTATAGTCATATTCTGATTTATATAATGAGTCTGTATGTTTACTCAGTGCTTGCCTACAGTTGAACACAGTTACGGTTCATGCTGCCCCCACAAGATGCCACCCTGGGCGGTTGCCCATGTCAGAAACAGCCAGTACCATCTGTGTCTGCGGTCATTTTCACTGCAACGTTTTGGGGCTGGTTGGATTGTAGAGTGACCATCAATATATTCAATTCAAATTCAAAAATATTTGATTAATATCAAAGGGAAATTAAATAATACATATAATATATAGTAACATATACAGTATAACAATATGTTACTGGATTCCAATGCAGGATGAGCAGGAATGTCACAAAAAATGACAGATTAGCCTCCATATTGCTGATCCACTCATGTAAAAGTGGCTAAAATTAAAGATGTGTAAAGTCCCGATGTTTGGATGAATAAATATTTATTCTCTCTGCACGTAAATATATAACCAACTGAGTTTCTGTCAGTTCTGTCAAGATGCAATAGAGGACTGAGTGACTTTTTCTTTTATAAAGGCCAATAATTTAATTTGACCTAATTGCTGCTGTAGGAGCCATGGTTCAAATTAAACTAACTTTGGCTCCTGTGCTTTATGAAATGTTTCATCTATTTGATGATTGCTCTGAATATCGCCAAATGATGCAATTAGTCCAGGGACGTAGAAACCCAGGAGAACAACTAAAACCAGTTGTAATCTTTTTCTTTTCCATTCTGTGTGAACCTGACGTCACATGCAGAGCCGTTGCCATGGCAACAGACAGACAACAACTCCAGGAGTCGAAAGCAAAGATTACGTTCAAGTGTATTAACAATTAACATAAAAAAATACAAACAAAAAGTACGAAAAACACCAGAACAGAACATTCAGTTCGTTACAGTTTCATGTTTTTTGAATTTTCAGGTTTGATGTTTATTTTGTGATCTTTAAGAAATAACTGCATAAAACACGTGACGTCCAATCCACTGAGAGGACTTGCATTTACGTTATACAAAGAAATGTTAAATAGCAGTCGTCCGCTGGCTGCTCTCCGCAAATAGATGCAGACACATAAAGGAAAAATGTGTGGAAATATTGGTGGGGACATGTCTGCATCAGTCCTTCAGAAAGTTATGCCTATGATGCTTGATTAGTCCCCGCCCCCGGCAGTGCGGGGACCAATCACGCCGCCGGCGCCTCGGCACGTTGCCTCGCGTGCCGCCGCTACTTGATCTCTGAAGTTTACCTCAGAGCGGATCGCGCACCTCCTTTCACTCAAACTGGACACAGGCTGACCTGTATGGACATTTACATCAACCCCCTGTGAGGAATCATGTTTCTTTGGAGAACTCTACATCAAGGTAGGAGTTTAAACCCGCCGCGTTAGCTCTGGCTGCCGGGCGTTGATGGTTAAACATGCAGAAATCGGGGCGTGCCGTGGTGGCGTGGGGGACAGCGTGGCCCATGTTTTTAGGCCTTAGGTCCTCGACGCGGCTGTCACGGGTTCGGCTCCCGGACCCGGCGATGTTTGCCGAGTGTCTTCCCCCCTCTCCTTCCCCCTTTCCTGTCAGCCTGCTTTCATGTGGGGGACACTGGAGACCACAAAAAACCCCTGGAGGGGTAAAACAAAACAAAAGTCATTTCATCCAATACATTTTCATAAAATGGCTTCATAAATGAGTTTGATGAAACATGAAAGAAAAGGTCTGAGAAACGGGTCGGTTCTGAACCCCAGCCGGGTCTCTGGTACTGCCACACAACATCGACGGAGAACCCAGGGTGGGGACACTTCCCTAGTAGCAGAGCTAATTGTTAGCTTAGCATTTTAGCAATGTAAAGTGCACTTAGCTTCCCATAACCTAATTTATAAAGGTTCGGCTGAATAAAGTTCATCGTCTCTGTTGAAGTTTTGGTTGTCACTGTTTAAAACTTTCAATAGTTTGACGTTTACATTCCTGCTCTTACTGTGAAGGGGACAAAGACAGCAGTTCCACTTCCTCCCCTCACCCATGGCTTTCACTTTGTACCCAGAATGCACTGCTTCCTGAAGCGCAGAGGAAGCCTTGCGGCCGGCAGGCTTTACTTCGACTATACTGAACTGGTTCGGCTGAATCCTCCCAAAATCCAGCTGGGTTCTGGTAAAACCCACCGGTCTGTCCGCTGACCCGTTTCATAGTCCGACAGACTGTCTGCAATGATTCTGGATCAGAACCTCAGCGATGGCCCGGCTGTTCGGACCGGCTCCACTGCTGCTTTATTCTACCAGGAAGTTCTGGAGTTTAAATTCCCGACCAGAACCAGAACCTCTGTGTTCCTCTTCACACTGTTGGAGTTGATCCTTTCTCCGTTTAGGATCATAATGTTTGATGAGAGAATAAATGGGATTCATGAATTCAACTCATGAATCCCATTTATTCAGACCAAAATGCTGCGCTAGTCCATTAGCACGTCTCCTTATGGGAAAACAGCTTCTGGTTCCTCTAAGCTCCGCCCTAAAGAGGGCGTTCCCTGGCGTGTCACTTCCTTTAACCTGAACTTTGTTACAGTGCGTGTGTATAAGAGCAAGCAAGCAGCTGAGGGAGAGAAAACCACAGAACTATTTATTCCCAACAACACCGAGAAACCAGCAGGACCACATTGTTCAGCAGATGGCTTGGTCTCTCCGCTGACCTCTGACCCCGACAGCAGGTCTCACCTGTGTGTGTGTTTCTAATGTTGTGAGGACCAGGTCTGCAACCAGCCAGTCCTCAGAGGAGGAAAATCAGCGGGGCCTCTGGTTCCCACAGCGGGGCCTCTGCCTCTGACCTTATTTATTTATTTTACAATTTTTTATGGCTTCTTTTTTAAACAGCAGCTGCCGATTAAACTGAATATTCCAACCTCAACATGATTATCTGAGTTGTTTTACCGAGAAATCGATCACAAAATGAACGGACCGCCTCTCTGGCTGCAGTGCGCGCTCCCGACACAGGGGGGCAGAATTTCCCACAAGACCGGAAACTCTGAGCACCTGTTAGCTCACCGGAGCTAGCTAACAGCTGGTTAAAGCTGATTTCCCTCCCAGCTGGTAACCATAACCAGCAGCATGTTAACTAACACTGTGGTCACGTGGTTAGGGTCAGCTAAAACTGTTCCTATCAAAACCTCGAAGAAAAACTTTAGATTTAAGCTCTGAACTCCAGTAAAAACAAAACAGCCGCTGTTTGAAGCCAGCTGAACAAACAGAATTTTATTTGAAATAATTGTCAAATTTAAATTAAAAGATGCCGAACTGGTCCGCACCTGCTTCTCAGTTCGGGTCTGGACCGGTTTGCAACTTAACACCTGCTGCCGTTTCCACGATTAACGTAAAGTTTATGAAAGGCAGTTCTGAATGGAGTCTGGTGCAGCTGCTCCCAACGGAACAACAGACCGAGCCCGAACCGGGCAGTGTGGACCGGTACCTTTCACGTCCTGAGCTAGAGCCTTCCATGTGTTGGAGTACTGAATGCAATGTCCGCACCAGGAGGAGTAGAACTGGACCAGCCAGGCCGAGGAGGAGTTGGTGACGGTGGGCTTCAGGCTGCTGCTGCCCAGGATCACCAGCGGGTCCTCCTCCGAGTACAGCCGCCCAGAGCCGCCCGCACAGCCGCCGCACAGCCACAGGAGCCCCGCCGCCTGGAGCCACACCCGGAACATCTCTGCTGGGCCTCAGGGATCGTGAAAGTTTCTCAACAGAAGCGGTTGCTGGATCCGGGAAGACATGAGAACAGCGGCACGTAGCTTCTGAAGCTGCAGAGAGGGGGAGAGCGCGCAGAGGTCTCACTCTGATCTGTTTCCTGGAGACGAAACAGCCTCGAACTGCAGCAGAGCAGAAGCGATAAAGCTTTGATCAATATCTGAGTTAAATAAAAGCTAGACTGATTAAACTCCTCTGGTTGCCATGGTGATAGCCGTGTCTCGAGGTGAACCTCAGTAAGGTACAATCTCATCAACAATGAACTAGTCCCAATTTGATTAATAAAATTTTATTTTTACTTTCTTTAAGGACTGAATCCTATGGAACCCCGTTTCCGCCACTCTGTAAAAAAAATCTCATTATAATGAGATAGTAACTCATTATTTTGAGATACTATCTCATTATAATGAGATCATTTATTTTTATTTTTTTAACAGAGTGGCGGAAACGGGCTTCCATAGGATTCCAGTCACTTCCTGAATTACTTTGCTAAAATAAATGAACTATTTAGTGTTAGAAATAAGTTGTAAACAGTTTCAGGTTTTCTCATTAACATGTCTGCGGGCTGTGCAGTGGCGCAGTTGGCAGCACTGTTGCCCCGGGCTCTTTCTGCTTGGCGTTTGCTCGGCTTCCTCCCAGACACATGACTTCTTTAAATTCTCAGGAGTGTCCCGTCTGTCTCTGTGTTGCCCTGCGATGGACTGGTGACCGGGCACCGGCACCCTTCCCGAGGGTAAGGTTAGGGTGGGTGTAAGAAATGGATGGATATCTGCCTGTTAATATTTTATTGCTCTGTATCCATTGGTAACTGTTCGTAACTTCCTGCTGGATTAATCCGAGAATCCCGAACTGAGGAATCAGAAATATCTCGCGATTCTTCTCGTCCTCTGGCGAAGATGGAGTTTTGAGGGCTTTTTGTTTGTTTCAGCTTAAAATCGTTCATTTGTCTCAACAAACGATCTTTTTCATGTGACGCAAAGTTGACGTATCGTGTGTTGCGTTCACAGAAGTCGGAAGTTGTTCCTCCGTTCGGAAACCAGCTGAGTTGGAGCAGTTTTCGGTGGTTCGGGCGGTTCTGGTGGCGACAGAACTTAAACATTAATAAATTGAACTGAATGCGGAAGTGAGGTTCTGTCTTCTTCTGAGCTTAAAGGTCAGATCTACACACAATGCTTCATCACTGCGGTCTTAATTTGATCTCATTACAGTTTTGTTTTTTCCCACAGTTTCTGAATGCGGCAGAGCTAGCTGCCGCCCCCTGGAGGCTGGAAGGGGGAAGTGCTCAGGTGTCGCTCCAGGTCCAGTCGGTTCTGAAGGCTGCTTTCTTCTGACGCCACGTTAAACATTTCACCTGTTTTCAAAGTGGATTAATTATATTTAAATAAGCGCTGAAACGTTTCGCCAGAAGGCCAGACTTTATTCCACTGTAATGATTTAGGAATTGAAATTGACACCGGTACCGAGTTCTGTCGGTTTTCTTGGTTTGCGTTTTCAAAGTTTTTTTATTTTTTATTAATTTTCTGCTCAGTTTATCTGGTTGAATTGCAGCTTACTATTGTGAAGTGTGTGTTGTCAAAGTGTTTTTGGAATCTGTAATGAAGATTTTTTTTAAAAACACGTTCGGCGTGCCGTTACCATGACAACCATCCAACTAACGACGGCAGTCGCAGGGACGAAGCTCAGATGAACTTAAGTGAGTTATATCCAGTCGTTATATCCAGTAGTTTTTCACTTTCTTCATTGTCTGCCATGCTAACAAGAACACATTTTATGTAATTAATCTATTATTAATTCTAGTTAAATTTTATACTGATAAATGCAAATGTTCTGCCAAGAGGCCTTTATTTAATCTGTTTTTATCTGAATTATTAAATCAGTTCATTATCCCAAAGTCTCTACTGATATTTTGACACAATAATAATAACAATAAAAGAACTCAAGTGAGTTTGGAGCCATTTCCGGCTGTTTCAGGTGTTTCTACCTGGGGCGGTCAGTTCCGGTTCTACAGGGTTCTGCAGAGAGATTTCGGTTCGGTTCGGTCCTCTCTGAAGAACCTCTAGAACCGGCGTGGGGCTCCTTTGAGTATTATCGTCATCATCATTAATATCAGTAATAATAATAGTGTTGTTACCGACGTGACGCTGACCTGGTCTCATTACGATCTGCTTCCGCCTCTGACGTCACAGGTATGATTGCATCACCGCGGCTGGGCGTCTTCAGAGAGTCGATGCTGCGGGACCCGCTGCTGATCAAGGTAGGGATCAGGCAGTACATTATGACCACCTGAGGGATTCCCACCTGTCAGTGGGCGGGGCTTATCAGGTCTTTAATGTTGGACCTGAACTAAAGGAACTAGGAACAAACGGGTCGCCCAACCGGGTCAGAACATCTCCAGTTGAATCCAGTTCTGACACTGCAGTACTGACCAATCAGAACCGGACTGGTGGTCTCAGTCCAGCTGCTAAAACATCTGACTCTTTCTGCCCGATGGGTTGACCTGCTGGGTTTCATGTCCCGCATGTCCTGAAAGAACTCCCAGAACCAGAACCGGTCTCTGTGAGCGGCCATGACCGACTGGAGGTTTGAGAAGGCAGAGACATGAAAACCCAGAAGCCTGTGAGCCAGCGGCACCGCTGGGCAGACTGATGGGGTCGCTCTGTGCCAGCTGTTCTTTCTACAGGATGAAACCAGAGAACGGTTCTGTTCTAACCGGGTCCAGTTCCCTTCAGCCCGCTGTCCGACTGACGGCTGGACCCGTTTTTTATCTAGACCCCAGAACCAGCTGGCTGAGCAGAACCGCTCAGACCAGATGAAAAGGTCAAAGTTCAACCGTGGTAAGGAGCGCTGCGTTCTGTGTGCAGGCTCCGCTGGGGAGGGCACGGTCCAGGGGCCTCACCATCCCGGGTCCAGATTTCACCTATGGAGCCAGCACCATGATGAGAGACGGAAGCGTGGCTGAAGGTAAGCCCCGCCCCCTGCTAACACCGGACCGGACCGGAACCGGGTCCTGGTTGGTCTAGAAACCTGCTGGATCTCTGAACCCAGGCTCGGTTCTGGTTCTGAACTGCTGCTCATGTCTAGCCCACTCCGAGGAGTTCACCAGAACCGGTTCCAGGATTCAGACCAGAACCGGCTTTAAACTGTGGCTGGTTGTCAGCAGAAGGAAAGAACAGAGTGTGTGTGTGTTCAGTGTGTGTGTGTTTAGTGTGTGTGTGTGTGTTCAGTGTGTGTGTTCAGTGTGTGTGTTCAGTGTGTGTGTGTGTGTTCAGTGTGTGTGTGTGTGTTCAGTGTGTGTGTTCAGTGTGTGTGTGTTCAGTGTGTGTGTGTGTGTTCAGTGTGTGTGTGTGTGTTCAGTGTGTGTGTGCTTAGTGTGTGTGTTCAGTGTGTGTGTTCAGTGTGTGTGTTCAGTGAGTGACTGACAGATCAGAGCAGCAACCCGGCGCCTCCGCTGAGCGACACACAGGTGAAGCGAGTCGCTGACTGACAGACGTGATCGTTGCCTGAAGGCAGGTTTCCATCAGACAAACTGCGTCTGTCAGCTGAACACACACACACACTGAACACACACACACACACACGTTTGCGTGGCTATCTTTGTGGGAACTTTCCATTTCTACATCCTAAACTTTATGCTAACCAAAATTAAATTCACATCTTAGTCCTAAATCTGACCTCTGACCCAAAACAGCGTTTTTCCTTATGGGGCCCAGGCTTCGGTCCCACAAGGAGCAGTGTGTCCCCACAACGTAGTATATGTCAGGAAAATGGTCCCCACCAGGTATTAGAAACAAACACACACACTCACTCAGAAACACACACACCTGTCCCTCTCCGTCTCTGAGGTTTGCTGGCTGATAAACATCCTGTCTGGTTTATCGGCGACTGTTTTAGGTGTTTTGGACCTGGTGGACGGTCCGGTTCTGGTGGAAAACTCAGCCGGGTCAGAACCAGACTGACGTGTGTCAGGAAGGTGGGAGAGTCATGTAGCAGGGCAACTCTTCTCTGATTGGCTGTTCAGGTGGAATAGAGTGAGGTCATTTCCTGGTTTCCTGGTGAGGAAGATGAAGTCTGGAAACTACAAGCAAACTATTCCTAAACTACACCTGAACCTCAAAGTCCATTGGTTCTCCAGGTGTTTGGTTCCAGATGTTCTGATTCTGTGTTGCAGCTCTGTCCAGCTGGCAGCTGCAGACCGAAGCTGAAGAGGCCGTGATGAAGGTTCAGTGTCCGGACTTCGTGGTTCTGAACCGGGACGCGGTCCGGTCCGGTTTGGTGACGGCCAAGGAGCTGAGGCAGTACCGGCTCCAGATGGGGGACCTTCAGATCCAGGCCGCGGAGCAGCAGCAGCGGTGCAGAACCTCACGGCGGCCCCATCTGGTACCGGACATCACGTTCGGGATCCGCAACAGGTGAGGAACCGGATCAGCCGGCTGACGGAACCGTTATCGATCAGATTACGGCTCAGATCGATTATTGATGTCTGATCAGGCCGTCCTCTCCGCTGGCCGATGTCCTGGCTCACCACTACGGCCACCGCTGGCTGGAGGAGCAGCTGAGCCGGAGCCGACCCGGCAACCTGACGGTGAGAGGGCAGTCCAAACGTCACCGGGCTTTTAGAACCGGACCGGCACTCGTCTCGGATGTCCCATTGATTATTGATTGGATCATCACAGGCTAAACCGGGTCGAGCTGCAGAGACCAGAACCAGCCTGCTGAGGAGCGCCAGAACCGAGACTGTCGAAAAGAAAGCCTTCACCCTGCCTCAGTTCTCACAGGTAAAACACACACCTGACCTGAACACACCTGACCTGAACACACCTGACCTGAACACACCTGACCTGAACACACCTGACCTGAAGACACCTGACCTGAAGACAGCTGTTAGGAAGCGTTCAGAGGAAGCAGAAGTTTGACCCACAACTTCCTGTCAAACCTCAGATGAACTGGTTAAACTGGTCCGAACTGGTTTACAGATCAGATGTTTCATCTTCATCTCAGCCGTTGATTCTTCTGCTGTTCTGGATCTAGAAGTGAAGAGGCAGCTGAAGAGACGTAACCAGAACCAGAACCAGAACCAGATGGAGTCAGCCCAGAGTCCAGCAGAGCAGCTCTGTGGCCTGACCCAACAGAAGGTTCTGTTGCTGTGGAAGACATCCTGCCTGGTTCCGGTACAAAAGGAAACTCAGTCACTGACGACTACAGACCTGTTGCCATGACAACCCACATCATGGAGGAACTCCTGCTGGGCTCTGGACCCTCACCGGTTCTGATCTGGTTCTGGTTCTATTCTGGTTCTGATCTGGTTCTGGTCCTGGTTCTGATCTGGTTCTGACTGGAGAAAGTGCAGCGTCTTCAGTCAGAGGCTTGTTCAGAGCCACTGTAACACAGACTGCTACAGGAGCTCCTTCTGAATGAATCTGATCGACAGAAACGTTTCATTTCCCTTTGGGGTCAATAAAGTCTTTTGGATTTGAGCTCACAGCTCGGTTCTCCTGATCGGGTCAGGCGGTTCTGGTTCTGGTGACGCATCTCTGCTTCCCCTGCAGATTCCGGCGGCGCTGGACACTTTCCGGGACTCGGCAGACCGGAAGCGGGCCGCCAGCGCTCAGCAGCAGAACCGGTGATCCAGAGAGGACGGCCGGATCGGAGCCAGAACCGGGCCGGTTCTGATAAAAATAAAGCAGCAATGTTTGCTCCACAGGAACGAGTCAAGTTTCATTCTTTTACAGGACAGAACCGGGTTCTGGTCCAGTTCGGTTCTCTGTATCAATCATAAATGATCATTAAGACCCGATTATTACATTTATTCTCTATTGAATGGATCTCCGTTCTGGGCCCAAAGCTCTTTAACCGAGCCACGGTGAACAGAACCTTCAGGTCGGAACCAGAGGAGAAAACAAGTCTTAGGGCGGAGACGCACCTGAGGAGGAGGAGGAGGAGGAGGAGGAGGAAAAGGTTCATTAGGATCCGGGGGGTATGGTTCTGGTTCTGGTCGTGGTTCTGTTCGCAGCAGCAGCTTGGCTCATGACGTCTCTCGGACTTTTTCTTTACTTTAAATCAGTTAAATGACGTCAGAACCAGCATCCCGCCACTTTCTCTGCTGTTTGTCGGGTCAGGTGGGTTCTGGTTCTGGTTCTGGTTCAACATCTCTGTGATCGAACTTTCCCGGTTGCGCTCGGACATGGACCTTCCGGCCTCCGGACGCTCCAGGTTTCTCATCGACTCGCTGCTGGCGCTCAGGCCGCCCGCAGCGCTCCTCTCCCGGCCAAACCCTCCGGAGCTCCCCGGCGGCTTCCCGGAGCCTCCGTCCCCGCAGAGGGAGCCTGTTCCCCGCAGGGAAAGCCCGGCGCTGCCCGGTCCGGCACACCGGCACCGCTGCCTCGGCGCCTCCTTCCTGATCCGGGACATCCTGGCGGACTGCCGGTTCTGTTCTGACCCGGGGCATCCCGAACCGGGAGCCGAACCGATCCGACCGGGACCGGCGGAAAACAGCGCAGGTAAAAATCCAGAAAAGATTCAGGAACAAATCTGATCGATTTGATTAATTTATACTTTTTATTTAATCCTTTAAAAAATAGTTTGAAGGTTTCAGATGTTCACATTTTGATCCAATTTATTATGATTAAGTTCTATTTATTTTTTCAGTTTTATTTTTAGAAAAATATAAAAAAGGTAAAATATCTTTTCAACATAAAATGAATCATGTTCATTTCAACAGAAAAATAATTTAAAAATTGTTTAAGTTTCACTTTATGGAATAAAAATTATTTCACATAAATCTGATGGTGATAATAATAATCAATATTCTGATCGGTTCTGGTCCGAACTTATATTTTAATTACCGGTCAGATAAATGGACCTGGTTCTGGTTCCGAACAGAACTGCTCGGTTCTAATGGACCTCCTGGTTCTGGAGGCAGAAATGCGATAAAATGATGAAAATAAAAATCCAAAGTTTGATGAGGAAAGTTCGGTTTTGCAGTTTTCTGACCGGTTCCGGTCCGGTTCGATGCGACCGGATCAATCCGGCCCGGTTTTTTTCTTGATGAACAATTTGTGTCTGCAGAACCGGCCCAGAGCAGCTCGGTCCAGTCTGACCCGAACCTGAATCACCTGGTTATTTTTACTGGTTTCATCGTCATCTTTAAACGGAACCCATTCGAACCAGCAAGTTCTGATCCGGTCTGACGTCATCTCCACCTGTCCACCCTCAGCCCACGCTGGGCCGGAACCGGGACTCCTGAAGAAAGTCCGGAAGGCCCGAACGGCGTTCAGCGAGCAGCAGCTGACCCAGCTGGAGAGGAGCTTCCAGAACCGGAAGTACCTGAGCGTCCAGGACCGGATGGCGCTGGCGGCGTCCCTGCAGCTCAGCGACACGCAGGTCAAGACCTGGTACCAGAACCGCAGGTAAGCTGGGTCAGAACCGCTCTGACCCAGTTACAGCAGGACGTGTAAATAAAAATCATGAATTCAGCGGAAACCGAACCTGGAGTTTTTAGAGTAAGTCCACCTGCTGCAGCAAACAGAGAGGGGCGGGGCCGGACCGCTGTCAGTCTCATACCTTATATGGAAATGGGACTATTTCATTCCGGAAATGAAGGGGGCGCTAGTGACACTATTTCCTGTACCGACCGTGTTATAATAATTATACTAATTATACTGCCTTCGCCATATGAAAAGCACTAGACAGTACAGCTAAACTCTTCCCTGATCCAAAGACTCTGAGGCAAGTTGACCTTTTGTCCACAGGTTTAATGGTTTCAAGGAAGTGTGAAACTGAAACACACAAAAGGGGATACAAGACTTACAAACATATTCAAAAATATTTAACATCCACCGCAACAACCAAAAAATGATGTAAGAAATAATGATATATAATAATATATTAAACATAACCTACCCACAATGCTTCGTCCGGGCAAAGACAGATACAGATTAAACTGGATTGATTAAACACATGGGTGACATGAATCTAACGCAGCTTGGCTTCCTGGCCGAAGTCACATGACATGTAGCTGGGCCGCACCTCTTAAAGGGAAAGCCCCACCCATATACACACACATAAATCCCCAACAACACACTCCCCGCCTGGCATGCCCCCATGCCACACATTAGACTACAACAGGCCTTAGTCGTTCGGAGAGAAGAGAAGCACTATCTCTGTGACAGGCCTGAGGAAGAGTGAAGAACCTTCTGCTTTGCAGATCTTGACCTCCACCTTCCTGACCTTGCCATCCGTGCTTGGGAAAGTCTGTGTCACAAGTCCAAGAGGCCATTCGTTCCTTGCCAACTGAACGGTCTTGAGGAGTACGACACTTCCTTGTGTAATGTTTGGTTGAGTTACCAGCCACTTTCTGCGTGGCTGCAAGGTTGGGAGAAACTGTTTCCGCCAGCGGTCCCAGAAGGTGTTAGATAAATGTTGGACCTGGCGCCACTGCCGCTTGTAAAGGTCAGAAGCTCCAAACTCTCCTGCAGGTGCTGAAACAATGTTTATTTTCTGAGTGAGTAAAGCAGCAGGTGTTAGGATAAATGAATCATCAGGGTCAGTGGTCACAGGAACTAGAGGTCGAGCATTAATGATTGCTGCAACCTCTGCCATGAAAGTTGTCAGAACTTCATGAGAAAGTTTGTCTTTCATCTGGAGGAACATAGAGTCAAGAATCCGTCTTGCAAGTCCGATCATCCTCTCCCAAGTCCCGCCAAAATGAGAGGCATGTGGAGGATTGAATGTCCACACACAACCTTGATCTGACAGGTATGTTTGCACTGTGGTATTGTCCATGTTGGAAG
Organism: Xiphophorus maculatus; assembly: GCF_002775205.1. Taxonomy (NCBI): domain Eukaryota; kingdom Metazoa; phylum Chordata; class Actinopteri; order Cyprinodontiformes; family Poeciliidae; genus Xiphophorus; species Xiphophorus maculatus. The sequence continues at coordinate 1,460,351 of NC_036454.1, forward strand.
GTATGTTCAGCTCTTTACAAGCACCGATGAAGTTTGTGCCACGATCCGAGTAGATGTGTTTGACTGGTCCACGAACTGCAATGAATCGCCTGAAGGCATTGATAAAGCTAGATGATTCAAGGGATTCAATGACTTCAATGTGAATGGCTCTCACACTCATACAAGTGAATATTACAGCCCAGCGCTTACTATGTGAAAGACCACCTCTTGTCCGTCGCGAGCAGATGATCCAAGGACCAAAAACATCAAGTCCAATATGTGTAAAAGGAGGATCTGTAGACAGGCGAGCTGCTGGGAGGTCAGCCATTTTCTGAACACTAACGGGAGCTCTAAGTCGTCGACAGACCACACAGTGATGGATAACGCTGCTTGTCTTCCTCTTCCCACCAATAATCCAGAAGCCGGCAGACCGAATGGCACCTTCAGTAAAGAGACGGCCCTGGTGATGTACCTGCTCGTGGTGGTGTCGAATGATCAATGTCGCAATATGATGCTGTGCTGGAATAATCACTGGGGTTTTCTCACTTTGACCAAGGTTGGAATGCTGAAGGCGACCACCAACCTTTAGCAGACCGTCCATGGCAATGAAAGGATCCAAGTTCTTTAGAGGGCTGCTTTGTGGCATTTTTTTCTGTTCCTGAATACACTTAATCTCCTGGGAATATGTCTCCTCTTGTACTGATTTGATGATGATGGCTGAAGCTTGATTTCTCTCCTCAACACTGACACGTGACTTGCAGTAATGCCAGCCTCTGCAGGAATTGCTTTGTGCTGCCTTGACATGAAAAAGATGTGCTATGTGCACAAGGCAGGCCACTGCACAGGTGAGTGACTTCCAGGAAGAAAATCTAGCAAATCGTTGAGAACCTAGATGATCAGGGGATGTTGTTGTGCTCAAAGTAGATGCCAAAGGTCGCACATCAGGATCTGTATCTGGCTCAACCAGATCGCAGCTTCTCTTGGAGACCACTGCCTCAGGCAAGTAGAGAAACTTAGGTCCAGCCAACCAGTTGGTATATACGAGTCGACCAGCAACAACAAACCGGGTTGCATGATCTGCTGGGTTCTGATCTGTGGGTACAAAGTGCCATTGATTTGGGTTAGATGATCTTCTGATCCGTAGTATACGATTACTGACGTATACGTAGAACCGCCTGGTTTCGTTGTGAATATAGCCCAAAACGACCTTACTATCTGTATAGTAAGATACATCACTAAGCTGAAAGTTTAGTTCTGTAGACACTAGGCCAGCTAGCTCAACAGCCAGCACCGCTGCACAGAGCTCTAATCTGGGGATTGTATGCTCTGGACGTGGGGCTAGTTTGGCTTTTCCCATGACAAACCCAATCTGATTGTTACCTTCACCATCTGTGACTTTCAAATACGCAACCGAAGCAATAGCTTTAGTTGATGCATCACAGAATACACACAACTCTTTCTTGTCAGCGGCTGAAGGTGACATTTTGGTGTACAATCTGGGAATTGGAAGTTGAGACAGTTTGGTCAAAGAAGCTCTCCATGCAATCCAGGCTTCCTCTCCTTCCTTTGGTAGAGGGGTGTCCCAATCTCCACTACCTGTTGTGAGCTCTCTTAAGATTGCCTTGCCTTGGATAGTGATTGGTGCTGCGAAACCAAGAGGGTCGTACAGACTGTTGATTGTAGATAAGACACCACGTCGAGTGTATGGCTTTATCTCCTTTGAGACACTAAAGTGAAAACAGTCTGTCTGGAGGTTCCAGCAGAGTCCAAGACTACGTTGCATTGGAAGCTGATCGACATCAAGATCTAGCTCTTTCAAATCACTTGCCCGATCAGATGGTGGAAAAGCCTCCATGACTTCCTTGCTGTTAGCTGCGATCTTGTGCAGTCTCAGGTTTACCTGAGTGAAGTTGGCCCCCCCCACCTTCTTCAAATTAGACAAAATTGGTGTCAAACGTTTGTGCTACGTTTGTGCTGGTTTGTGCAGCAAAAATTTTCGTTTGTGCCGCTATCATTTTAAAGATATAAAGAAATGTTTTTAGAGGTCATCAAAGGTCAACCAGCCCCCCCACCTTCTTCAAATCAGACGAAATGGGTGTCAATCAACTCAGCTACGTTTGTGCTGGTTTGTGCAGCAAAGATTTTCGTTTGTGCTGCTTCGGTTTTGAAGATATTAAGGAAAGGGTAAAGGTCAAAAGGTCAACCAGCCCCCCCACTTTTATTAAATCAGACAAAATTGGTGTCAAACGTTTGTGCTACGTTTGTGCTGGTTTGTGCAGCAAAGATTTTCGTTTGTGCAGCTTCGGTTTTGAAGATATTAAGGAAAGGGTAAAGGTCAAAAGGTCAACCAGCCCCCCCACCTTCTTCAAATCAGACGAAATGGGGGTCAATCAACTCGGCTACGTTTGTGCTGGTTTGTGCAGCAAAGATTTTCGTTTGTGCAGCTATCATTTTAAAGATATTAAGAAAAAAGTTCTAGGGGTCATCAGAGGTCAACCAGCCCCCCGACCTTCTTCAAATCAGACGAAATGGGGGTCAATGAACTCGGCTACGTTTGTGCTGGTTTGTGCAGCAAAGATTTTCATTTGTGCATCTTTGGCTTTGACGATATCAATTTAAACCTTTTGATGTCAAGCGTGCTGGTTTTGCTTTGAACATATGACTGAAAACTTAAAGCAGAGAAGCTTCAGTTATTCCATTATGACCAACTCATGATCACAGTTGTTAACAAATGACTTTTATTTATCTGGATTAACTGACTTTACAATTCATAGCACAGAACTTTCAACAACATTTTACAATAACAGCTTAATCTGTTTAAATAACACTACATTCAACCTTTATATTTTTTGTGTCATCATGCATTCAAAGTTGCCCTTCTGGTGCATGAAATGTTATTTTTGGTGTAATCCATGTTGAAAGACCTTTATCAACCAACATAACTCATCAAGTCATCTTAGTATTATGTTCAGAGCAACATATGTCTAATTTATTAAATGTGAAAAATAGCTAAACATAAACTTGAGTTGAACCATTTTTAAAATAAACTCTGCACCCACTTGGACAAAAGTGCTAATATGCCGTTTACCAAAATACAAAACTACCAGAACAATTAAGGGAAGTGTCTTTTGAACAAAAAATACATCAAACTTTCTTAGGTTCTCAAATGTAATACATTAACTCAAATAACAGCTGACTCACAAAACAAAAAACTACATTCTTTCAAGAAAGCTGACCATTATTCTTTTATGTAGAGCACAGCGTGAGGGCATATGCTGGTCTTTTCAGATGGTGTCGTTGCTTCTTTTCTGAGGTCATCGTACATTTCCCAGGTGCCCGGGGACCTCTTACAAAATGCCACATAATGCCCAATTGTTTCAGGCGTTGGACCCTCCTGAAATGCTATGATGGCTTTCAGTGTGAATCTCTGTTCTTGAAGTTGAAGAGTTGCTGGAAATTCACTGAGGGAAAACTGCTTGGTACTGGGGACACTTTGCTCCACAGTTGTGGCACAGAATTGTCCAAGGTCTGTGTCAATCCAGACAAGTTCTTGCACTCTGTGACTGTGACAAACAGTCCCCATACAGAGACGTTTTCCTGACATGTCAGTTTTACATGCTGCTGGGCATGCATCAGGACTTTGGATTGGTCTTAGGCATGGAGATTCTGCAAGGTGGAGCCCTTGTTCAACAGCAGACTGAAGGTGAGCTATGCCAGAAGATGACAGGACTGACAAGTCAATGGAAATGAAAGGTACTTTCCTTGTATTTGGAATGGAAAGTTTACAGTACTGGGAGGAGCACTGTCTTGTGAAGTGAATACTTGGATTTTCCGTCATTGTATTTTGGATAACTGTGGACACATGGCACTGTGCATCAACATGATGAACACCAGACTTCAACTGAACAGGGCTGAATATTGAGCTCAGAATCTCAGCTCTCAAAGAATAGGTATGTGGAGTGACACCTTTTGAAGTAATATCTTTCACAAGCTGGAACACTTTATTTTTCTCTGTACTTTTTAGCACATTCTGAGCGGAAACACCGTCACAGAAAGCGCAACATAGACCTTGACAGACTGCATCAAAGGCACAGGTGTTGGTGACACAGTATCGTTCCTTGCCGACTCTGATTGGTTGTTGATTATTTCCATTTTTTAAAAGCCCCAGCTTAACTTTTTTCTGTTTTACAGCTGGATCAGAATGGAGCCATTCGGGACAAGGGGAGAGGTATGATGTCAACTTCCTCTTCTTTGGTGGGACTGCAAGGCCTCTCCAGTTTTCCAATGCAGCTGTTTCTTCTTTGTTGGGTTCCTGAGAGCAGTTTTCATCCATTCCTTGTTCCACAGAACTTTTGATTGGATTCTGAAGCTTCACTGTCTCTTCTTGTCTGGCAGCCTCTGCTTCTTTTTTTATTTTTTTGGCAGAACAGATCCTCATGTTGCCCTCAATGAAGCCAAGATGACGTGAAATGAATTTATCAACCCTAATGGGAAGATTTTCATGCTTGAACAAGCCATGTTTAATGTTCTTAAACTCAGCTTCAACATTAGCTGAAGTTGCAGTGAGTTTTTCACTGTGAAATAGGGGAACCATTATTCCAGTCCAGAGAGGTAGGTATCCTCCCAGTCTTATTAGGTGTGGCACGAGCTCAGGTAGGTAGTGCATATTATCTCGGTCGCCATTGACTTCACTGTGGCACTTACTCTCCTCACAAATATCTGTCACCCACCTCCTCAACTCAGTATGTATTTGTGTGCATTGATCCAATCTAAATTCTTCTGCTTCCTCTTCCCTGGGAATGGACATAGTGTCATCTGCGATTTTGCTTTTAAGGTTTGATTTGCACACTTCTGACATGATGGGGTTACCATGAATATCATTACCTTCTGTCTCACTTAATGCCACAGTGGCAATGCTGCGTATTAGGACCTTTGCTTCCTCCAAAGATTGCGACTTGACCAGCTGTGCCATTGAACGCACATAGAAGTCTTTCACCCGATGAGGTTTTTTCCTCAAACAATCCCACTGGGAAATCATTTTGATCAGGTGTGCCACATCCACTCGGATGAAGCATGGGGGCAATTTGCTACATTTGTTCTGAAGCAGAACACCAAAGCACTCATTTACATAGCTCTTCAAATCAGAGAGATGTGTGAAAGCCTTAACTAAAGCACCAAGTAAAGCTAAAGAAAAATCTGAAATTGCCTCTTTTGGAACTGCTGCTCCAGCACGAATCCATTCTGACAACCATCTTGTGATTGCCTGGACATCATGTCTCTCTGACATCATTTGAACCACAGGGATGTGGGAGTTGTCGCTTCCTGTTAAAACTCCTTGATACAGGAAGATATGTCCAGACAAGCCGTTCGGCCTGACAAGCTTTTTTACAACTGAGCCAGTTGCATCGAAAGCAACAATAGGGTGTTTCTCTGTCTGGTACATCATCATTTGGGTAGGACTCCAGTAATGACAGAAGAATTTGTCTAATCCAATGTCACCAATACTTCCACTGTGAGGACAACTACATTTGATTGCCTGTAGTGACAAGATTGGGTTTTTATGAGCCATTTCAGATTCATGTTGTTCTTGTTTGGCTTTACGTATAGTTGCTAAATTTGGTAGATGACTTGGCTCAGGGTCTCCAAAATCCATTAGTTTTTCTGCCTGTGATGCTCTCCACACATGTGGCTGCAGTCTACCTTCACAAAGTTCTTTTTTAACTTCTGCACGCAGTCTTCCAGACAATGGTCTCTTTGAAAACCCCGTGTGCAGGGATTCATCCGTGTTTGCCATCACACACCGAAGCACCATTGGGCACTGCGTGTCTGGTTCCTTTTCACATGTAATGTACAGTTGACCTTTGCACTCTTTACAGAAACCTCTTATTTTTATGAAAGATGACACCTGGTTGGGGTACACCTTGGCTCTTTTAAATGTAAAAGTGCAAGAACTTTTAATTTCATTCCAGATTCCCTGGTTCACAACATGAGTCCATGTGCCTCTCTTCAAAATGGTGTATGTCCGTTTTTTAAACATATCCTTTTTGTATGTGACACTCTCTGGAATCATATGCATCCACTGTTCAAATGGGAGCTCCACATTAAAAGTCTTATTGCCTTTGTTTTGTAAAGGAGACATGCTTTGGTCAAGAGGAGTGTCACTCTCACTGCTATCTGTCCCCGTCATGTTCTTTTCATTATTATAATCAAGAGTAGCCCAGATATTGTGTCTATTTAATTTGACAAATGTGTACAGGGCTTTTGGTGTTAGCTTTTCATCAAGTTGTTTACTGAGCTCTGTCCATATCCCATCACTTGGAGTTGCAATGTTGCCATTTCTTATGACTGTGTTTTTTGAAGCACAGAGGACTTCAATTACAGCTTTTTGGGGAACCAATGACTTCTTTGGCATCTGTTTAGCAAAATGAAAATAAATAAAAAAATCCTGTTAGTTCATTATGTTGAAATATTTCAAATATGGCAGACAATCAATAGGTTATAGCTGTCATTCATAATCTTCAAAATACAGTATATAACTTCCGTATTTGTTCTAAATGCCAAATATTTTGCATTACAGTATGTTACAGATTATCTATGAAAATAAAAATAAGGACTCCTCTGTCTTCGCCCAGTGCTTCCACATGTACATGCATATATATTCATCCATCCATCCATCCATTTTCCAACACCCTTATCCCTAATGGGGTCAGGAGGTGCTGGTGCCTCTCCAGCTAACATTTCAGGCAAGAGGCAGGGTCACCTGGACAGGTCGCCAGTCCATCGCAGATAAACACACACATTACAGAAATCAACACATTATATATGTTGATCTATCTATCTATCTAGATATATCTATATATCTAGATATGGATATATATATATATATATGTAAAGATGGATATATAATGTATGTGTGTATGTATTTGTTACATTGCAATATCCGTCCCCCAATTCTTCTATTTGACAACCACCCCTTTAAGAACATGGTCCTGATGTGGCCTAGTAAAAAAATTGCTTTTCACCATTCATGTAGTATTGCAACTTTATTAAACTTTTATTAAAGTTTTGTAATAAAACTCACACTACTAAGGCATGTAGAGGTTCCATGTGCAACACCTGGTGACTTTTTTCTGCTTGACAGCCAAAATGTCTATGCAAACCACTTTACTCTTTGCTATTTTAGAGCCTTCTCCCAATAGCATTGCATGTCATGACAGCTCTGGCTACTTAGCATAGCCACTTATGACTCCAGAAAATCTATTGTCAGTACATTGTTTTTCTGCCATTATCACAGCGTTTCTGCAGATTGCAATAGCAGAGGTTGGAGGAGAAGCCTGAATATATGTATATATATATTTTTGGCACAGATGAGCTGTCTTATATCATACTGTACTGAAACAGTAACAATTTTGGAAAATATGTAAAAATACATTCCTTTTATGAATCTTGCATACTGCAGGTGCAAGTGGACAAACTTACCTTGATGCACTGCTATGAAGTATTGAAAAGAAGTGTTGCTGTCGATCATAACATTGACCTCAAAAGGGCTGAGTACATGCCAAGCACATGTTTGGTGATTTTCTTATTTTTTGTATTTAAAAAGTACAGTTTGTCTAATAGCACCCTCTAGTGATCAGAAGCTAAGATACAGGTCACCAAGATTGTTTTGGGAGGCATTGTAGCAACCTGTTCATTCGAAATAAGACCAAGTTTAAATTGAATTTCTTCCAGGTTAAAATTAAAGTATTCATATTCATAGGTTAGCAGCTTACAAAATGATAGCAGTACAAATGACAATTTTTGCTATACAAAAACATAAAATATTTAATATATATATATTTTAAATACCCCTGGAGAACATTTTTCTTTATATCTTTAGAATGATAGGAGCACAAATGAAAATCTTTGCTGCACAAACCAGCACAAACGTAGCACAAACGTTTGACACCAATTTTGTCTGATTTAATAAAAGTGGGGGGGCTGGTTGACCTTTTGACCTTTACCCTTTCCTTAATATCTTCAAAACCGAAGCAGCACAAACGAAAATCTTTGCTGCACAAACCAGCACAAACGTAGCCGAGTTGATTGACACCCATTTCGTCTGATTTGAAGAAGGTGGGGGGGCTGGTTGACCTTTGATGACCTCTAAAAACATTTCTTTATATCTTTAAAATGATAGTGGCACAAACGAAAATTTTTGCTGCACAAACCAGCACAAACGTAGCACAAACGTTTGACACCAATTTTGTCTAATTTGAAGAAGGTGGGGGGGCCAACTTCACTCAGGTCTCAGGTTTGACTTGGAGAGAACATCCTGTGTTCTTTTGAGCAAGCTGATGGCAGCTTCAGTTGTGGGTAGAGACTTCAGCCCGTCATCCACATAGAAGTCATTCATCATGAAATGCTGAACATCACTGTCGACATGGAACTCACCACCTTGAACAGACTGGTGCAGACCATTGATGGCCACTGCAGGAGATGGTCTATTTCCAAAGACATGGACTCTCATCCGATACTCGACGATGTCTTTGGAGAGGTCATTGTCTTCAAACCAAAGGAAACGTAAAAAGTTTCTGTCCTCCTCTTTAACTAGAAAGCAGTAGAACATCTGCTCGATGTCTGCTGTAAAGGCAATTGCTTCTTCTCTGAAGCGAATCAGAACTCCGAGGAGTGCATTGTTCAAGTCAGGTCCAGTTAACAGCACATCATTGAGTGATATACCATTTAACTGAGAACTCGAATCAAAGACAACCCGAATTTGTTTTGGCTTTCTTGGGTGGTAAACACCGAATGTGGGCAAGTACCACCTTTCTTCATCTTCAATGAGTGGAGGAGCCAACTCAGCATGGTTATTCTTGAACATTTTGTCAATGAAGCTCAGGAAGTGCTCTCTCATTTCAGGCTTCTTTTCAAGGTTGCGTCTGAGAGATGTGAGACGCTTCAGTGCATGAGACCTATTATTGGGAAGCCGGGGGCGTGGATGTTTAAAAGGCAATGGTGCTATCCAACTATTGTTTGAGTCTTTGCAAAGTCCTTCCTGCATTATCTTCATGAAGTACCCATCCTGAATCGAAGGTGCTACTTGGTTGTCATCTTTGGTTCTCTGAAACACCGAGCATCCTAGATGGGCAGCTTCACAAATAGATGACTCCTCTGAACATCCTGGAATGCGTTCGTTGACTGAAATTCCACCATATGTTTCCTTAACATGAAACACATTTGGACATGATTGGAAAAGTGTTGGACGTCCAATATCTGAAGCAGTGGTGAAGAAGGTACATACTGTTGGTGGTTTGTGGACGTTGCCCAGGCATACGTTGCCTACTATCACCCACCCCAAGTCCAGCTTCTGTGCATAGGGCAGGTTGTGTGTGCCATTCACCTGTTTGCGGACTTTGTGAACACGGAGAATATCACGGCCCAGAAGAAGCATGATTGGTGCTTTTGGATCAACCTCTGGGATCAAGTGCGCCAGTGACTTCAGATGAGGATGGTGGAGTGCTACATCGGGAGTTGGAATCTCATCTCTGTTGTTTGGGATGTCATTACACTCTATAAGACTTGGTAGTGGGAGGTGGACAGTTCCATCCAGAGATTCCACTTCATAGCCGGTAGCTCTTCTTCCTGATACTTGCTTCACTCCAGCGCATGTTCTCAAGGTGTAAGGAGAACTTGAGTCACTGAAAACCTCAAAGAACTGTGATGTAACTAACGAACGGTTGCTTTGTTCGTCTAAGATGGCGTAGACTCTCATAGCCTTGTCCTTAGACCCAGACGGATAAACCTTTACGAGGCTTATTTTAGAACATGATTTCTCAGCGAGATCTCCACCACAAACTTGAGTGCACTGGGCATTGACCTGAGATTGAACAGGGATTTCAAGCTCCCTGCCGTGCCTTGATGCAGGATCTACTTCTGCTGCCCAAGGTGCTGGCCCAGGGTGAAGTACTGTGGGGTGCCTTTCGCTGTTGCATTCTGCGCACAGAATGTTAGCTGTGCAGTTTTTTGCGACATGCAGTGTGGAGGAGCAACATTTAAAGCAAATATGATTCTCCTTCAAGAAGTTCTTACGATCTTCAATGGACTTCTCTCTAAATGCTCGACATTTACGCAGAGGATGTGGCTTTTTATGCAGAGGACACATTTTCTTGCAATCGTCAGATTTTGAGAAGAGCTCGTTTGTGTTTGAGGTAACTGCAGTTTTGTGCGTAGAAACCTCTCTGTGTCTGTTCGCCTTCCAAGCTGTCCGCTCAGCCTTTGGAGCAATCTCCTCTTGAGTGTTGAGATTAAAACTTGGGTCGTTCCTAACGCTTGCTTCTTGACTGATGAAATCCACGAAGTAACCAAACGGTGGATATAAGACCTGATATCTTTGCTTGTATAATGAACCTACTGATGCCCATTTTTCCTGTAGGTTAAAGGGTAGCTTTCGCAGGATGGGATTGATGCCTCTTGCCGTGTCAAGGAAGGTAAGTCCAGGTAAGTCTCCTTCGTCCATAGCTGCCAAGAGTTTGCTTAATAAATCACTCAACTTGAGTAACTTGGAAGAATCTTGGTTCGTTATTTTGGGAAACGTCTCAATTCGTTTGAAGAGGGCGTCTTCTATCATTTCTGCAGAACCATATGTTTGGTCAAGCCGGTTCCAAATCATAGTCAGTCCTGCGTCTGGGCGGTTTATGTGGATCGCTCTAATTTGCTCCACATGTTCGGCTGAATCTTTGCCTAGCCACTTCAGCAGAAGATCCATCTCCTCACTGGATGTCAAATGTAAACCATGGATGGCAGACTGAAATGATCGTTTCCAAGCCCTGTAGTTCTGAGGTTTATCATTAAACTTGAGTAAACCCGTAGACACCAGTTCCCGTCGAGCCAGATAGCGAACGAAGTCATTCACGTTCAAATCGTCAAATTTAGGATTTGAAAATGATGAATGTGGAGGATGATCACTGACGTTCACTTGTGGCGTGAAGGGTCGTGTTGGAGTAAAGTGATCATGTTCGAGTCGAACTGTGTTTTTCTCACGAGTGAGCTGCTGCTGGGGAGTCTGGCAAAATAACTGGGTTCCTGAATCATCTTTCTTTGGAATGAAAGGCTTAACATCTGGCATAAGATGCATAGGTGAAGCCTCAGCATCTGGCTGCGGCTTTGAAGGAAGTGTGAGTTGTTTATCCACATCCAACTGTTGACCGTGGTTGAGAACGTACTCTTTCGTTCGTTTGGTGGCTTCTAAGGAAGGTATTTCCCAGTTAAGCTGATTGGATGGATTTTTTTTCATATCGGCAGCTGCTTCCAGTGCTTCAGCTTCAGCGACAGCTGCAGCCGTTTCCTTTTTTATGCTCAGAATGTCCATTGATGCTTCCAATTTAGCCTTTTGCAGTTTTAAGTTAGCCTCCTCTTCAGCAAAGGCGAGGCGTGCTTTTGCTGCTTCCGCTTTTGCTCTTGCTTTAGCAGCAGCAGACTCTGTAGTAGATGCTCTTGACTGTACAGAAGAACATGAAGCTTGAGATCGTGTCTCCCACGTTGCAGCCTCCTCTGTCATGATTACTTGTTTTCTTGTTGTGATTTAGAGAGGTGAATGTTGTAATAATAATTCACTGGCTGGGTACGTTGATGCGTATTTCGAGTCTTCCAGCTTAAACTGCGATGTCTAGCCCACTGAGAAGTGTGGTTTCACTATACTGCCTTTGCCATATGAAAAGCACTAGACAGTACAGCTAAACTCTTCCCTGATCCAAAGACTCTGAGGCAAGTTGACCTTTTGTCCACAGGTTTAATGGTTTCAAGGAAGTGTGAAACTGAAACACACAAAAGGGGATACAAGACTTACAAACATATTCAAAAATATTTAACATCCACCGCAACAACCAAAAAATGATGTAAGAAATAATGATATATAATAATATATTAAACATAACCTACCCACAATGCTTCGTCCGGGCAAAGACAGATACAGATTAAACTGGATTGATTAAACACATGGGTGACATGAATCTAACGCAGCTTGGCTTCCTGGCCGAAGTCACATGACATGTAGCTGGGCTGCACCTCTTAAAGGGAAAGCCCCACCCATATACACACACATAAATCCCCAACAACACACTAATAATAACGTATTTTATTTGACAACGCCTTTTAAAACCCAAGAAGACTTTCAACATTAAAATACAAATTAAATAGTAAAGAAATGGCTACATAACGTGATATGTCACGTGGTATGTCTGTCACGTGGTAAGTCCCTTTTTATTTTTAAATCTTTATTAAATCTTTATTTAAAATGATATTAGTAACAAACAATGTAGAATAAGCAACAATAAGGAAACATTATGGAGATGTATTTATCTATCCTTACACCCAATCTATCTCAAACAAAAGTAATAAAACATGAATCAAATCAATATTTTGGAGACAAATGTACATTACATTAAGAGCACATTTATCCATCCATTAATTATCATGAATTATCCCTATAGTTGGGTCATGAGGGCTGCTGACCCTGGACAGATCGCCTGTCCGTCACAGATTAAGAAAACAGATAAAAACAAATGAAGTTCAAATAATATATTTTGATGTTGTGAATGGTACTCTTAAAATAAATAAGTTACAATCTAAAATATAATAGCCTCTGGCTTATTAAATAAGAACTAGATGGAAAAGAGGTTTGGTCAGTAAAACATTTAGTCAACAATTTTGGCCAACTTAGTACGTCCATTCACAGAGCACTTTTGTTGTTTATTTGCCAAATATTTTTCTTATTATTCACATTGTGAATATAATTTACAAACAAACCAAAAGACTTCTGAACTTCTAACAAGTGCCACTCAGAAAACTAGAATATTTTTGGTTGATTCTATAAACCATAGCCATATAAACTAATAGCTGACCTGGCTCAGTTATTATCATTGTTTACCATAATGTCTCATTGGAAACTTTTGCTATAAGGACTCCAGTTCAACCAGTAAACTGACTGGTGTCCCACTATTCCATTTATAAATTCCATATCAATTCTATCAATTGCAATCGATTCATAAAATAAAGACCTTAAATATCCAATTGTTGCAAAACCCAAAGAGATTAATTAAAACTTTAAATGTAGCTTCAGCCTGGAAAGACTCACACAGAGAGAAAGTTTTAGAAAGTTTATTTGACAAGAAATAATCTTTGGGGCTCGGACCCCGGCAGTAGACACTGCGCTGGTAACTGCCAGAGAGAATGATCTTTTTTCTATATGAAAACCTTTTTGAATAAAGTCACTGGTTACATAAATTAAACCAATGTGTAATTTCTAACTATAACTGTCTTCATCTTATCTGCTCAGCCAATCACCTGATCATGTGTCTCCATCCCAGCCTAACGGCGCCGGGCTCATCTCTCTTCATAAAGTCAGGATACCTTTAATCTTATGTTTGTATTATGACTTTGTAACTGAACAATATGTTTCTGTATGTGCTACTTTATTACAAAAACCCAACAGTTGATTCTGTTAAAACATAAACTTAGCTGTATGTCAGGTTTGTAAAGAAAATTTGTATTGATTCCAGTCATTGTTCAAAAAGTATAGGAAACATTGTATTTACACATATAAAATATTGCAAGTTATTAGCTTTGCTTGCATTTAAACTTTTTAAAACAAGGTTATCCTATTGTTAAACAACGCTGTTACAATATATTTACAACTACTTTATTGGTTCTACTCTCTCCAACAAATTACAGCCACAATGTAACTTTGTGTGGAAACGGCACCATTTCTATGAAAACTAAATAATGTAAATCAACTGAGCTACAAGAAAAGGAACATTCAAAAATGTAAATAATACTGAAAGAACACATTATTAAAAAGGATGACTGCACACGTCAAAAGGCAAATATTCTTCAGCAGAAATTATTTAAAATGGCCTGTCACAAAAAAAACTAACAATGTGTGACAACTGAAATGTGTGAAAGACTGAGGAAAGCAACTAATATTCTCCTTGCATTCAGTATTGACAGCCAGTGCAGTGTCCAGGTTGGCCATCACAGTAGTTACCAGGGTACTCTCCTCGTCTTCCATCGCCGGTCAAGCCCACAGTCTTTATATTACCGGTGGCAGGAGGAACACGTTACAACCGCAAAAGGAATCCGGTTTTCTGCCTTGAATGTTTGTTTTTTTAATCACTGTCTTTTTATTGAGTTTTTTTTTCCTTTAGTACATACAGTTTGTGAGTACAAAGAAGTGTATCTAACACATACATGAAATAATACACACAGAGAAAATAATCCCTCCAAAGTAATCCCATTTAGCCCACCCAGGTCACTGCCTAGTAGGTCCACCCACTACATTCCTATCCCTGACAGAAACTGAACACATTTTAATAAAATTAATTAACTTAATTAATCTGGAGCCTTATTGTATGTTTTGAAATGAGTCAAGAAAGGGTCCCATGTTTTTTCAAATTTACCAGTTGCATGTTGAAGAGAACATCTAATCCTTTCCAGTTTTAAACACGACATAAGGTCACATAGCCACTGTTTATGAGTTGGAGGGGCAGCACCCTTCCACCTGGTCAGAACTGTGCGCCTCGCTATCAGTGAGCAAAATGCCAGGGCCCGCCGCCTAGAGGCCGACAAAGGCAACCCCCCGCCACTGAACCCAAAGAGAGCCAAGAGGGGGCCAGGTGTTACCACCACCCCGGCCAACCCTGACATCGTACGAAAAACATCTGTCCAGAACTGACCAAGAGCGGGGCAGGACCAGTACATATGAACTAGTGTGGCTACAGCAGTTTTGCATTTGTCGCAGTATGGGGTGACTTCTGGATAGAAACGAGACAGTTTGCTTTTGGAGAGATGGGCTCTATGTACTATTTTGAACTGAATGAGACAATGGCGCGCACACAGAGACGTTGTATTCACCAGTTTAAGTATAGAGTCCCATGTCTCATCTGGTATAGATATATTCAAATCTTCTTCCCATGAAGTTTTAAGTTCAGGTGAGGAGGTCTCTTTCATACTCAACATTTTATCATAAAGCCAAGAAACCAGCCCTTTACGGGTCGGGTTCAATAATAGGATGGTTTCCAATAGTGTAAACTCTGGCAGAGAAACTGAGCCTGATAAGTGAGACTGAATAAAGTTTCTGGTTTGCAAATATCTAAAAAAATGGGATTTAGGTAAACCATATTTAGTGCTAAGTTCCTCAAAGGATGCCAAATTCTTCTCTAAAAAAAGGTCCTTAAAATAAGTAAGCCCCCTCCGGTGCCACTCCAGGAACACCCCATCCTGAACAGATGGTTTGAAAAAATGGTTAAGTGCAATTGGACTTAAGAGGGAAAAGTCATGAAGTTTAAAGTATTTCCTAAATTGGCCCCATATTTTCAGTGAGTGTTTCACTACAGGGTTTGAAATAGCGCTAACTGAAGAGAGTGAGAGTGGGGAACAGAGCAAGGCAGGAATGGATATATTGTTACCACTGCGCAGCTCCATAGCCACCCAGTCAGGACAGTCACCCAGGTTGTAGTAGAAATACCAAAACATTGAGCATCTAAGGTTGGCGGCCCAATAATAAAACCGGAAATTGGGGGAGGCAAACCCCCCTGCTGTTTAGGTTTTTGGAGTTGTAATTTATTAAGCCTTGGGCGTTTACCCTGCCAAATAAAAGACGAGAGAGTCGAGTCTAGCTCATTAAAAAAAGTATTAGGAATAAAAACAGGTAATGCCTGAAAGAGGTATAAAAATTTGGGCAGTATATTCATTTTAACTGAGTTGATACGTCCCACAAGGGACATGGAAAAGGGCGTCCACTTTGTGAGGGATCCCTTCACTTGGTTCAACAGTTGAATCAGATTCTCTTTGAACAGGTTTTTATGTTTTTTTGTCACTGTGACACCAAGGTATGTGAATTTTTGTCTTTCAATTCTGAATAGCAGATTGGCTAAATCTGACATATTGGCTTTATTACCTATTGGGAGAAGCTCACTTTTGGTGAGGTTCAGCTTATACCCAGAAATCTGACCAAATTGGCTAAATATGTCGAGAGCAAAAGGCAATGAGGTTGATGGTTTGGAAACAAAAAGTAGAAGGTCATCTGCATAAAGCGACACTTTATGTTCCATATCACTCCTCCAAATGCCGGAAATCTCTTTACTGGTTCTAAGTGCAATGGCGAGGGGCTCTATGGCCAGATCAAAAAGCAGGGGACTAAGAGGACAGCCCTGACGGGTGCCTCTTTGTAATTTAAAAGGTTTTGAGGTCTGAAAATTGGTACGAACTGTGGCAGACGGTTGCTGGTATAATAGTTTAATCCATGAAATGAAGTTTCCTCCAAAGCCAAATCTACTAAGGACCGCAAAAAGATAGTCAAACTCAACCCGGTCAAAGGCTTTTTCAGCGTCCAGAGAGACAACACACTCATCTGAATCTGAGGCGCTGGAATAAATGATATTAAGCAGCCTTCTAACATTGAAATATGAGTGCCGACCTTTAATGAAGCCTGTTTGGTCTTTTGAAATAACCGATGGCAAAACAGTTTCAAGTCTACGGGCAAGAATTTTGGCTAAGATTTTGACATCTGTATTTAGGAGAGAGATAGGTCTGTATGAGGTGCATTCCACTGGATCTTTGCCCTTTTTTGAAATAAGAGTGATGCAAGCCTCATAAAATGACTGAGGGAGGGACTCTTGTTTAAAACAGTCAGTAAGGGTGGAGCTGAGCTCCACAGAGAGTAAGTCTGAGAATTGTTTGAAAAATTCTGAGGGGAGACCATCCGGTCCTGGGCATTTGCCAGACTGCATTGAGGCTATTGCTAGGGAGACTTCTGCCTGGGAGATGGGTTCATCTAACCTGTTCTTGAGTTCTGGTGAAATTACAGGCATGTGAAGTTTAGCCAAGAAATCAGCAGTCATGTTGGAATTGGTCTGTGATTGTGAGCTGTAGAGCTCCTCGTAGAAGTCCCTGAATGCATCATTAATCTGACCGTGATCTGTGACTATACTGCCATCTTGTTTTCGAATTCTAGAGATATTTTGCCTTGCCCTAGAGCCCTTGAGCATGGTCGCTAATAGTTTATCGGGTTTGTCGCCATGCACATAAAATTTGGATTTGTTGTGTAAGAGCAGGCGTTCAGCTGAGTGTGTTGTCAAGAGGTCAAGCCTTGTTTTAAGTTCAACGCGCCTTTTGAACAGTTCAGGACACTGATTCAGAGCATATTTTATATCAACCTCTTTGATTTGTTGAATTAGGTTGTTCTGTTCATAGGTGGACAGTTTTTTAATTTTGGCTGAGTAGGCAATAATCTGGCCTCTAATGTAGGCCTTAAAAGTATCCCACACCACAAGGCTGGAGGTCTCATGGGAGGAGTTAGTGGCGAAAAAGAAACGCATCTCATCCTGAATAAACTTTACAAAGTTTTTATCAGACAGTAGGGTTGAATTGAAACGCCATGATCCAGTTCTTAGGGGGAGGTGAGGAAGGGACAGGGACAAAGTGAGTGGGGCGTGGTCTGAGATAACTATGCTATGATAGTCACAGGAACGGATCTGCTGCAGCCATTTAGCATCTGTAATAAAATAATCAATTCTTGAGTAAGTTTTGTGTACATGTGAAAAGTATGAGTACTCCCTCTTGTCAGGATTTAAAGTACGCCACACATCACACAGCCCGTACTCAGATAAAAAGGTTTGGATGACTGATGCAGACTTGCTTATGGCATTACTTTTAAGGGATGAGCAGTCCAAAGCTGGGTCCAACCAACAGTTGAAATCACCCCCCAGGACCAGTGAGTATTTATTGAGGTCAGGTAGGAAAGAGAATAGTTGTTTAAAAAAATTCTCATCATCTGTATTAGGAGCATAAACATTGACCAGGGCGACCAGAGTGCCATGCAGTTTCCCACTTACAATAATAAACCTGCCATGTTTATCAGCCACCACATTATCGGCCTCAAACGGAGTATTCTGGCTGATCAGTATAGAAACCCCTCGTGCCTTAACCTGAAAATGGGAGTGAAAACATTGTCCCTTCCAGCAAGCCAGGAGACGACCCCCGTCCAAGGTCCTGATGTGAGTCTCCTGCAGAAACACCACATCTGTATTAAATCGTTTAATATGGGAAAAAACCTTCCTTCTCTTCACTGGGTGGTTTAAGCCTTTAACATTCCAACTTAAAAAATTTAAATACTGACTCATACGATTTCAGAGTGTACATGTTATCCTACTTTGATAGGTACGATAGCAGTATGGCAGGCAGAGATTGGAACAAAAGAGGTGAAGAGAGGTTGCAGTACCTTGCAGGACCCCTGGCAGTGACCTTAGCCTTACCCTCCCCCCCAAAACCTCCCCCAAACATAAACAGCTTCTAAACAAAAAATAACAATGTAGCAGCAAGCTCTTCAAAATTAACATTCTTAGAGATCCAATCTTCCAGTAACCAATAACCTTGGAATAAAAAAAACTGAACTTTCTATAGCAAACTAACCACTGCTCCTAGTGGGTATGAAGTAGGTATAGACCCCCCCACATGGATATAGATTTTGAGACATAGTTTACTGGTTGTCGTAAACACCATAGGAAAGTAGTATTGCAATACAAATTGAGGCAACCACAGGAAATGGAATGATAGAGCTACCCTTCCATTCATTAAGTCCAATACCAGCCAAAAGGATGGCCAGAAAATGTCCATTGGAAATACGGCAATATGACGAGTCTATTTTTACAGTACCTACTGCGTCCTGAGGAAAAGCAGCCTGCCTGTGTTTCTGAAGAAAGCCCTCGGCAAAACGTTGCTCCTTTATTGGTCTTCCTGTGGTTTTGGAAGCCTCTTGATGAACTGTTGAGCCTCTTCCACAGAACCTAAACATTTTTTGGCACCGCTGGATTGCGCAATGCGGAGACGGGCTGGGAAGAGAAGAGCCGGCTTCAAGCCCCGTTTGTAGAGCTCCGCCATGATGTCCTTATACTCTGCGCGCTGGGCCAGGACGTCTGGACTGTAGTCCTCCACAATACGAACAGACGCACCTTTGTAGTCGAGCTTTCCTCTCTTCCTGGCTTCCCGAATGATGAGATCTTTAGTCAGGTATCGATGCAGGCGAAGGATCACCGGGCGGGGAGGACGTCCTGCGGGCCGTTTGGCTGCCAGAGAACGGTGCGCTCTATCGAGCTCTGGTGGAGATGGGAGCACCTCTTTCCCAAATAGCTCACAGAGAAGGTTGGAAAAAAAGTGAGTAGGGCGCCCACTTTCAGTGTCTTCGGGCAGACCGAGGATGCGAATATTCTGCCGTCTGCTGCGGCTCTCTAGGTCAGTCACTTTATCTTAGCGTTGTCTTCACGGAGAGCAGCACATGAGTCTTCGAGGCGAGCCGCTCGCTGGCCCAGATCCTCTGTTGCGAGCTCCAAGGAAGAGATATGCTCTGCCTGTTCCTCCAGGGCCTGCCGCACCTGGTCTAGCTTGGAGCTCAGCATGTTGACAGAAGACCTGAACTCAGATTTCAGATCCTCACCATGCTGCTGAAAAAGTGCGGTGATAGCCTCTAGGGTTAAGCTAGCGTCCTCCTTCTTACTTCCTTTCGCGCTCTTACAGGCCATCTCTAGTGTGCAAATAATCAAAAATACTTGCCAAGAATGTTTTTTGTATCGATAGGCGGCGTAGAATTAGTTTTCTGTGGGGTGAATTTAGTTAAAAGTCTGGATTTTTCCGGAGCAGTCCGTTGCTACGTCTAACCTGTCCGCATGGCAAACCGGAATCTGCCTTGAATGTTTTTGAAAATTTTCCCCAGTTGATCTCACCTGTTAATGAAAAATCGATTTCATGTAGTTGAAATCTAATTTCACATGTTTTAGGTGAAAAAAGTCAAAGGTCCTTACCATCCAGCCAAGCAAAGTGAGTCTTCTTCCTGAAAACTGGCTCAGACTCAACGGCTTCAAAGCACCTGCAGGTCGATGCCAAGGTGAGGTAGGCTGAGTCTCCCTGTGCTAGCGCCACCTCCTGGAGAACAGCTTCAAGAACATTCAGAGGCATCTGAAAAAAACAAAATAAAAAATCACATTGCACATTATGATCAGTAAAACGGTAGTTAATAATAGCCATTTCACCAAATACTTTGTTACTCTTACTAGTGTAGTTTATTGCAGTTACTTACTAAAACTATATTGAAGTTGTGCTACTCGTCATTATATTATCACATCTGGGTACTACACCCAACTATAATGGCTGCTGTTAGTTTATAAAATATATTAGACTTTCCAGAAATTTAACATTGGTGTACACAACATATTTAAAAAAGATTAACCTTTAAAAATAAAAGAGAAACACTAGAAAACTGGTAAGTATGTAAAAAATATTTTATATTTTTCAAGTGTAGTTATACATACCGTTATGTTGAACCATAGCAGTTTGTGCTAAATGGCTCTGTAGCTTGTATGAGCAAAGGGACAGAAATATTTATGTTCATGTTGCAAATAGATACGTGGATCTGTATAATGAAAATAAAAAATAAAGTTTGAGCATAAAACACATTTCTCAATTATACATGTTGTAGCTCCAAAGTGACAACTCTGGCACGGCTTCCTTAAGACGGGCTCTTTATTTTTTGCCGTGAAAACTACAGCAATAAAACACAAAGCTTTAGACATGGATATATTTACAGACAGACAGACAGACAGACAGACAGACACCTGCTTTGACAAAGGTTGCCTCATGGCCGCTGCCACTTCGGAGGTTTTTAACCTGTTGTTCTTCACTCTAAACCAAAATATTAAGTAATTAAAACACCATAAAACACCATAACCAATGAATTCACAAAACATTACAAACATAACTACAAAATACCTGGACAGCTACAGGACATGAGGCTGCTACACATAGCTTCTGCTTCTTCTATGGTTATTTAAGTCTCGCAGCCTCACACATTGCACACAAATCTCGCGATAACGTTCGACAAAAAATAATTTGACACAAAATAAAATACAATCATTTAACACAAATCTTAAAACGTGAACCAAACAACTTAAAATACATTATTCTATCTTGTAGAAATAAACATACATTTTTTCAAGAAATAGACTATTTTATTGACACTTACACATGTTATGTACTTTTCTATTTTTATCTAATGGTGCCCTGCGGGATAATAACTAGCTATGCTACATGCTAAAATTAGCCTTCCCCTGTATGAATTACGAATTTCACTAGTTTACAGCTGTTAATTGTATTTTCAACCTAATCTAGAAAAGCGTATTGATTTACTACGTGAAAAAATGTAAGAAGGTAAAAATACCTTTTGTTGACTTTGTGAGTTTTGCATTGATCCGTGATCGTGAGCCGAACACCAGTGGAACAACCTCTCAGAATATGGCAAGCCGTTTTAACATAAATTCGGTTTCGTCTGACTATCCGCAATGGGCTCTTTGCACCTGCTGCGCTGACGTTACATCCGCATGCACAAATGAGGCTCTTGTTTCCGCTCTGAGTTACCATGACAGCTAGAAAAGTCAAAGTCTTATTTCAGACGCAAATAAAACAATACTATGAACATTGCTGTCTTCCTAATATAAAGGGCTTTTAAGTTTTCATGGATTTCCAAGCGACCCTGAATTAAGAAGACGGTGGCTTGTAAATATTCGTCGCTACCAGTTAAAGCTAACGCAGCACAGCAAAGTTTACAGCCTTCACTTCACTCCGGATCAACTTGTTCAGCCTAAAGCAGAAGGTAAAGGAGCCTCCTGTGTTATTTCCATGGAATCACTTCTGTATTCAGCCTGAAAGAGTTTATGGGAACCAGAGAGCAGACCAGAGCCAGACAGCCGAGCTACTGACCCGCCTGTACACACTGCTGGAAACACCGTCCTGCTTCACAAGAAACATGCAAAACTAATAAAGCGAAATAAGAACACGGTCAAAATGTAATTAGCGATATCTTAAATCGCTAAAACGTCTAGTCATAAAACAATTTGATATCTGGAATGTAAGGGCGGCAAAACCGAATTTATGTTAAAACGGCTTGCCAGAGTCAGACTTCTTCCTTTCCTCTTAACCCGCGTCTTAAGGTATTTATACTAGTGATTATGAAAATAGCGCCCCCTTCATTTCCGGAATGCAATAGTCCCATTTCCAAATAAGGTATGTGACTGACGGAAAGGTCCGTCCCCGCCCCTTTCTGTTTGCTGCAGCGAGGTCCTTCTCGGTCGGGTTCTGGATCCATCGGAACCGATCGGCACGTCTATAGGCGTCTTCCCATCAGATTCGGTTCCGCCTGCGGCTCCGAATCTCATCTGTTGAACTACGGACACCGTGAAGGTCCAAACAGCGGCGGAGAAACGTCAAACGGGGGCACGGGTGGCCACGGCGCAAGCACACACACACACACACACGCGCAGCACACACACCACACACACACACGCGCAGCACACACAGCGCAGCACACACACACGCGCGCAGCACACACACGCGCATCACACACACACGCGCGCAGCACACACACACGCGCGCAGCACACACACACACACGCGCAGCACACACACACACACGCGCAGCACACACACACACACGCGCAGCACACACACACACACACGCGCAGCACACACACACACACGCGCAGCACACACCACACGCGCAGCACCACACACGCGCAGCACACACACACGCGCAGCACACACACACACGCGCGCAGCACACACACACACACACACACGCGCAGCACACACACGCGCAGCACACACGCGCGCACACACACACACTCTCTCATCACACACACACACACACACACTCTCATCACACACACTCTCATCACACACTCTCTCATCACACACACACACTCTCATCACACACACACACACTCTTATCACACACACTCTCATCACACACACACACACTCTCATCACACACACACACACTCTTATCACACACACTCTCATCACACACACACACACTCTCATCACACACACTCTCATCACACACACTCTCATCACACACACACACACTCTCATCACACACACACACTCTCATCACACACACACTCTCATCACACACACACTCTCATCACACACACACACACTCTCTCATCACACACACACACACACACACTCTCATCACACACACTCTCATCACACACACACACTCTCATCACACACACACACACTCTTATCACACACACTCTCATCACACACACACACACTCTCATCACACACACACACACTCTTATCACACACACTCTCATCACACACACACACACTCTCATCACACACACTCTCATCACACACACACACACTCTCATCACACACACTCTCATCACACACACACATTCATATATCTATAATGTATCCAGACTCACAGATGGCCGTAAATAGATAATAGATATTAGATAATAGATAATAGATAATAGATTGTTCTCCACTCATCCCAGCCTGATGTTCCACTGTAACCTAAAGCTTTGGGTGGGGGAACCAGATCCGGTTCTAACTCTGGATTTCTGTTTCAGAACCAAGTGGAAGCGCCAGGCCGCTTCCGGTTTGGACCTGCTGGCTGCGGCTGGGCGGCTGCTCCTCCCGCCTCACTTCCTGTGTCCTCTGACCCCCGTGGCCCCGCCCACGACGGACCCGCACCTGCACGGAGGCCACACCCACCGACCTTTGGTCCTCCGTCGGTTTCAGAACCTGACCCGGTCTCTGAAACCGGACCGGGCGGCCTGGATGCCGTGATGTCACCGCAGTGTCCTTCCGTTTCCATGGAACCCGAGGGGGTGGTTCTGGAACTGCAGCGGTTCCATCAGGTCAAAGGTGAAAGAAAGCTGCTCTCCAATTGGACAGAAATCTCTCGTCTGGAAGCAGAACCAGAATCTGTGGATCTGCAGCCTGAAGGTCCAAAAGGTTCTGTGCTGAAGCTCTGGGTTTGTTCTGGTTCTGTGGAACCAAACGGACCATCAGAACTCCTGGACCCTGATCAGTCAGATCCAAACCGCCTGGAGGCCCGGTTCTGACCCGGTTCCTCCCCTCTGGTTCTCCAGAACCGGTCTGGGTCTGAAATGTGTTTGATGCAGAAATAAAATTCTGAAACTTTTTTTTGTTTTTTATTTGATTGTAAATAAAATTCGTCCGATCAAAGATGTTCTGTGTCAGGATGTCTCACTCTGAGGAAAAACCCAGTCTGCTGGTCCAGGTCCAGCCTGACAGAACCAGAGCGATTCTGGGGGTTCGGGCCGAGACGGTTCTGTTCAGGACCACCTTCATCGTCAGTCCTCCTCTTCCTCAGTGACCTTCCTCTTCCTCTTGGCCCCGCCTCCCTCCAAGCCGCTGGAGAACTCTGACCGGATCAGAACCGCCTCCCTGTGACCCGGATGGAGCCTGACAGAGGAAGTGGGTTTTCACAGTAACAGCAGCAGGGAACTATGGGTAATGTAGTACCAGACGACGGATCGGCCACTCACCGTTGCCTCCCCGGGTTCTGGTTCTGGTTCTGGTTCTTCCTCGGGCTTCCTGCCCGTTTCCTGGTCTGGTCCTGGCTCCTGCTGTGGACCCGGCCCCCGGGGCCCCGGCGGGCTCCGGGGGCAGGGCCGGGGCTCAGGCCCTGCGGAGCGTCTCTGAGGCCGAAGCTCTTGGCGGCGTGACCCAGGTGGAGGCGCCGCAGGTGGAACACCTGCTTCAGGGAGGCGGGGTAGGTGGTGTAGGCCCGCAGGAAGGACTGCAGCGCTGCAGCACGGCAACACGTCAGCCAATCACAGCTTGGCACCAACATATCCGGCGGGTCATGTGACCGGCGTACCTTTCTTAGCCGCCTGCACCCAGCGGGCGTCGGAGTGAACGAAGTCCTCCAGCTGCGTCTGCAGGACGGTGGCGCGCTCCCTGATGTCCTGCTGCAGCGCCCGGGGCGACGTCTGGGGACACGCGGGACGGTCAGAGGTCAGCTCTGCCCACTGAGGTCAGAGGTCAGGATAAACTCAAAGCTTCCACCCACCTGGCTGTGGTATTTCCCACGCCCCTTGAAGGCATCGTCCCTCATCAGACAAGATAGAACGTCCTGGAGCTTCATCTCTGAGACACTGCAACCAGTTAAAACCAGTCAGAACCAGTAGTGAGGTCCAGTACCAGTGACACCGTCCTGCTGGTACCAGATGTGTTTCTGATGGTGCTGGTCAGTGATTGGCCCACTGCAGCGGTTGGCCCACCCACCTGATGTTGTGATTGGCCAGCTCCGTGATGAAGGCGGCCTCAGCAGGAGTGAGGAAGAGGAGGCCGTTTCCTCTTCCTCCGATCCGAGCCGTGCGGCCGACCCGGTGAACGTACTCGGCGGCCGACGAGGGAGGAGTGTACTGAAACACAGAAGGAACGGACCTGTGACCCGGTTCTGGTTCTGGTGGGTTTCCATCCTGACTGTGTGTTTACCTGAACAATCCAGGTGACTTGAGGAAGATCCAGCCCTCTGGCGGCAACGTCCTGGAAGAGGAAGAGGAAGCTGAGCAAAGAGTTGTGCCCGACCCGACCCGACCGATTAAAGAACCGTTACATGTTTTCAGAGAAACCCTGAACATTTGCAGCCTGACTGTGAGAACCCCGGTGGCGGTGGCGCCCCCCGGTGGCGGCCCCCTCACCGTGCACAGCAGGACTCCAGTGGTGGAAGCGGAGAACTGGTGGAAAACCTGGCAGCGTTCCTGCGGAGGAGACACAGCCTCAGAGACGCTGACGGAGATGGAAACTGTGGCCAGCAGGGGGTGTTCTTACCTCCTGTTTCATGTTGCCGTGGAGACGCAGGAAGCTGAGCTCCCGATTGGCCGCGTGCCGGGTCAGGACGGAGCTGAAGAGCAGGTGCAGGAACTCGACGGCTTCGCAGCTCGACACGAAAACGATCATCTTGTTGCCCTGAGAGAACTGAGAGTGGCAGGCGGTCAGGTCTCCATGGCGACCAGGTGCAGAGAAGCAGCAGTTGCCATGTGAACACCTTGCACTGGTCCAGGATGAAGGCGGCCAGACACACCAGCCGGACCTTACTGGGAACCAAAACCACAAACTGCTGCAGCGCCTCGGGAACGGCGAAGCTCTCCGATTGGCTGGGCGGGTCAGAGGGGGCGGGGCCAGAAACACAGATGCTGATTGGATCCCGCAAGCAGACGTCCGCCAGGCGCGTCACACCTGCGGCACAGGAGCGGTCAGCGGACGCGGCGAGCCGCGCCCAGAGGGGGCAGCGGCGAGCCGCCTCACCTGGACTCAGCGTGGCCGACAGCAGCACGTTCTGCCGGGTCAGCCCGGTTCTGTTCAGCCCGTTCAGGATCACCGTTAGCTCCCGGTCGAAGCCCAGGTCCAGGATCCTGGAGGCCAGATGACCAGTTAGACCAGAACCGCCGGGATTGGACCTGGCGACCCGGTCCGACCCACCTGTCTGCCTCGTCCAGAACCAGCCAGCGCACGGCGCCGAGCGCCAAGCTGAGCGTGTTCTGGACGTGATCGGCCAGCCGGCCCGGCGTCGACACCACCACGTTCATCCCCTTACGGATCCTGGAGACCAGAACCAGCAGAACCATCAGAACCTCGGTCCAGCAGGCACCGACCCGCTAACGGCCAGAACCAGCCGGAGGTTCTGATGGACCAGACAGTACCGGGCCTTCTCTGCTTTCTTCTTCTCTCCTCCCATCAGAATGCCAGGAACGATCCAAGTGAACGGCTGTGGACAGAACCAGGATCAGAACCAGAACCAGAACCAGACATGTCAGAACCATCGGGTTTCTGGGTCCAACGGGCTCAGAACCCAAATTAAACTGCTTTATGGCCCAGAACCAGAGCTGGGATCACCTCACATAGGAACCAGAACCAGAACCAGAGGATCCCTGTCTGCAGCAGATCAGGATCCAGTGCTGCTCCTTAGCTGTAACTGGGTTCTGGTTCTGGTCCAGTAACTGGGTTCTGGTTCTGGTACCTTGAGCAGCTTCTGGAAGGTGTTGTAGGTCTGCAGGGCGAGCTGGAACAGAGCAGAGATCAGTCAGAGGTCCGATCGGATCACCAGAACCGGCAGAGAAGGCGGAACCAACCTCCCGGGTCGGAACCACGACGAGCGCCAGCGGGCCATCCGACCTGCTGACCTTTGGCTCGGAGGCCTGCAGGCGCTGGACCAGCGGGACGGCGTAGGACAGCGTCTTCCCTGAGACAGAGGGGAGCGTCAGGTTCTGTAGAACCACAGGACCGGTTCAGGTCCGGTTCCGCCGGGAGGTTCTGATCTCACCTGAACCCGTCTGGGACCGGACTGCTGCGTCCCGTCCGGACAGGAGAGCCGGGATGGTCTGCTGCTGAACGCTGCGCACACACACACACACACACACACACACACACACACACACACACACACACAGGTCAGAGGTCAGACGCCCCATAGGGCTGCCTGGTTCCGGTCCGACCCGACCCACCTGGTCAGTCTGGAGACGTTCAGAACCTTGTTGAGCGTCGCCACCTGCAGGAAGCAGACAGCCGATCAGAACATCACTGGTTGCTACGGTAACGCCTCGACCCAGTTCGAGTCAGATAGAAACACGGACGACACCATGCAGAGGTCCGATCAGAACCGGTCCTGACTGGGTCTGCAGCGGTTGTTTCAGGTCAAAGGTCAAGGAAACCTGCTCTCTGATTGGACAGAAGCCTGCAGGTCCTACAGCAGGGGCGGAGCTTTCCCAGCAAACCGACCAATCAGAGCCCAAGAACGCGGAGGCGTGTTACCAGGTGGGGGTGCAGGTGGAGGTCTGAGAAGAAGTCGGAGGTGAAAACCTTCTCCTTCAGCTGGGCGACGGCCGGTCTGAGGGAGGAAACAGGAAGTCAGCCGGCCAATCAGCAGCGGCCGAGTCGGGCCAATCACAGCGGAGCGAAGGTTGTACCTGAGGATCTCCGGGATCTCTGGGTTGTGTCTGAACAGAGAGGAAGTCTTGATGCTGCCACTTCCTCCTTCCTTCACTTCCTCCTTCCTCCTCTTCTTCTTCTGTGGTGCTCCGTGGGTCAGCTCAGGGGGCGGGGCCTAAACAGCACGCCTTATTTTAATACCACAGAAGAAGAAAAGAGCCTGATGTCAGAGAGAGCGATCACCTGCAGGTGAGCCTCTTCATCCTCCTCCTCTTCCTCTGGGGAGATGAAGCTCTTCTTCTTCTTCTCTGGTTTCTGCTTCTTCTGTAGAAACATCAGTTTAACAGAACTGGGCCGGTACTGGACCAGAATGCCCCTCAGACTGGACCTCTGCTGGACCAACTGAGACCAGAACCAATCAGAACCAACTGACCGACTTAAAGACTTTCAGAATAAACATGGCCGTCATCAGAACCACAGCAGTCCGTTTCTGGTTGAACCTGGGCGGGTTCTCCTGTTGGACCAACATCCACCCATTTTCAGGTTCTGGGTTCCGTTGGTTCTGACTGGTCTGGGTTCCATTGGTTCTGCTGGTTCTGACTCACCGAGGTCCATTTCTTGCGTTTCGCCCATTTCCTGCTGCAGGGCAGTGATGATGATGATGATGATGAAGGTACACTGCAGATGTTCAGACACAGCTGCTGCTCTGCTGATGACGTCATCTACGATAGAACGATAGAACAGGTGAGTCCTCGCTCTACAGAGCCAAACAGAACACGTGAAGAAGAATCCGGTCGGACCAGACTTCATGTAAAAACCGTCAGATTTTAACTCACCGTTTCCTTTAGACCAAGATCTCCCGTGTGACGTCAGCGGATCAATCTACCTCTAACTGACACGAGGACCAGGTGTTCAGGGATCAACTCCTGGTGTTGGTGCTCGAGCCGGACATTTTTCTACGGAAGTCCTGCAGCTCCTCTCTTCACTGCACAGGAAATATCCGCCATCTTTAACAATGACCTACACGCGCTTGCTGACCTCCGGTCTGTCAAAATGTGGATTAAAATAAAAACAACAGAAACAGAAATAAATCCTCACCAAGAAAACTGTGCGGATACACAATATAACACGTGGGAGCCTCTTCCTGCTACGTCACGGAGGCCCCGCCTTCTGGAAGGTTGCCCTCAGTGGGTCTGCTCTTTAACGGTCCGCCGCCTCGTTGTGTGGCTGACTGTGCTGGGAGGAGTTTATGCTGAAATCAGGACGAACCAGCGGGAATAATCTGAGATTATTGAGATATTATAATTCAAAACTGGTCGCTGTTGATACTATTGATCACTCCCTATCTCTAACCTTTGACCTGATTGCCGTAATTTCGTTCTGTATACACTGTGCATGCAAAATGACAATAAAGTCAGTCTAAGCCTAAGTCTAAGTAACAATTAAGACACAGGAAGTGGCCAAAGGTCCAGGACTCCGGGACGCTCAGGCTCGGTTCTACAGCCCGGACCCTCTGCTACTGGATCGGAACCAGAACCAGGCTGCTGTTCAGCTAGTTCTGGTTCCATTACCCTCACCAATCAACCCAGGCCTGTTTGGACCTTGCCATCTCAGCCATCAGAACAATTATCAGCGTCTAACTGGGTCACAGGAAGCTGTACTGTACCGACCCAGTTTTCATTCTGATCCAATCTCAGTTCCCAGAATGTTTCAGCTCAGAGCAATGATGGTTCTGATCCGGATAAAAATCCAGACCATTCTGGGTTTAACCACTTTGTTTCTGTCTCCCTCTGGTGGAGGACTTCCTGGTTTCTGTCCAATCAGAGACAGAGACACGCCCATGCTCTCTTTCCCTCCCAGTAGATTTGGTTCTGATTGGACCTGAAGGTTCCTGTTGAACGCAATGTTCAACAGGAACCAGGGCAGACCCGGAATGGTCAGAATTTCTGACCATCATTGGGTCAAAACCTTTCATTAAGCACAAATTATTTTGGATCCTCATCCTGCAAATCTGATGGAACCAGAACCAGAACCACAATCAGAACTGGAACCAGAAGTCAGCAGAACAATGATTTTATTAAAAACCAAACAACTTATAACATCAAGTTCCTTCATTCTGCCCAACCAAGTCCAGGTAGACTCAGGTGTTCTCAGCTCAGTCCAGCTGCTTGTCCAGGTGAGTCCAGGTGAGTCCAGGTGAGTCCAGGTGAGTCCAGGTGTCAGTTGGTGTAGAGGCGGCTCTCCAGAGACTCCAGCACAGTGTGTGGGTCCTGGTCGGCGTCCAGGTGAAGAGCATCTGGATACATAGTCTGGACAGAGACACAGATTGTTCTGCTGGTTAGAATCCGGGTCAGCAAATGAAAGCTGTTGCCATGGTTACCTGCAGGCCTTCGTAGTTGAGCCTGAACCGTCTCAGCCTCTGGGTCAGCGCCCCGCTGCCGTCGTACGGAGCCGTCCGGAGCCGGTCCTGGACCTCAGAGCTGGGGGCCGGTTGGGTCACGGCGTGATACCTGCAAGCCCAAACGCAACCGTGAGCTGGTACCTGTACGACCTGGCCCGGGTTCTGGCCCGGTTGGACTGGGCCACTGACCTCTCGCCACTGACGGGGTCGGTTCCTCTGAGGGAGAGCCGCTGCATGCAGACGTCATCGCTGGCCTCCAGGAAGAAGACTCTGAGGAAGAGGAGGAGCAGGTGACAGAAGCAGAACTACAGGTTCTGGTTCTGGTTCTGGTTTGGTACCTGTTGGGCTGGTACTGGGACTCGTGTAGGCTCTTGGCCTGCTGCATGTCGCAGGGGAAACCGTGCAGGATCCATCCTCTGCAGCTGCAGTCCACCCGGCTCAGACGGGCCTCCAGAACCGGCATCAGCAGGGAATCTGGGACTGAACACAGGTGATCAGAACCCAGCCCGTCCAGAACCACAGAACTGAGAGACGGTTCTGAACTCACCTGGGCGGCCGACATCCATGTAGAGCTGAATCTGAGCTCCCAGAGCAGAACCGTCAGAGACCACCGACCGGAGCAGGCCGCCGCAGCTCACTGGAGACAGTCCGGACCAGGTCAGAACCGGGTCAGAACTGGGTCATGACCGGGTCAGGACCAAGTCAGAACCGAGTCAGAACCGGGTCAGAATCGAGTCAGAACCGGGTCAGAACCGGGTCAGAATCGAGTCAGAACCGGGTCAGAACCGGGTCAGAATCGAGTCAGAACCGGTTACAACTGGGTGAGAACCGGGTCATAACCGAGTCAGAACCGGGTCCGAACTGGGTCAGAACCAAGTCAGAACCGGGTCACAACTGGTTCACAACTGGGTCAGAACTGGGCCAGAACCATCCTGTGTTTACCATCCACCAGTTTGTACTTCTCAGACAGCAGCCGGGCCAGGTGGCTCTTTCCGGACCCCGACGGGCCCACCAGAACTATTCTTGGAGTTCTGAAGTGACGTCGGGTCTGGACGAAGGTCAGAGCTGAGGGACCAGCAGAGACAGACATCGGGTTCAGTTTGTGTCGGATCAGAACCCAACTGCTGCTTCCAGAACTCTGAGGGGAACTTCGACTGATCACAAGATTGCCAGAAGGAAACAGACAGGAAGTAGGAGGGAGGCAACAGGAAGTGGGAGGGAGGCAACAGGAAGTGGGAGAGAGGCAACAGGAAGTGGGAGAGAGGTAACAGGAAGTGGGAGAGAGGCAACAGGAAGTGGGAGGGAGGCAACAGGAAGTGGGAGGGAGGCAACAGGAAGTGGGAGAGAGGCAACAGGAAGTGGGAGAGAGGTAACAGGAAGTGGGAGGGAGGCAACAGGAAGTGGGAGGGAGGTAACAGGAAGTGGGAGGGAGGCAACAGGAAGTGGGAGAGAGGCAACGGGAAGTGGGAGGGAGGCAACGGGAAGTGGGAGAGAGGTAACAGGAAGTGGGAGGGAGGCAACGGGAAGTGGGAGGGAGGCAACAGGAAGTGGGAGAGAGGCAACAGGAAGTGGGAGAGAGGCAACAGGAAGTGGGAGAGAGGCAACAGGAAGTGGGAGAGAGGCAACGGGAAGTGGGAGAGAGGCAACAGGAAGTGGGAGAGAGGCAACGGGAAGTGGGAGGGAGGCAACGGGAAGTGGGAGAGAGGTAACGGGAAGTGGGAGGGAGGCAACGGGAAGTGGGAGGGAGGCAACGGGAAGTGGGAGGGAGGCAACGGGAAGTGGGAGAGAGGCAACGGGAAGTGGGAGGGAGGCAACGGGAAGTGGGAGGGAGGCAACAGGAAGTGGGAGAGAGGTAACAGGAAGTGGGAGAGAGGTAACAGGAAGTGGGAGGGAGGCAACAGGAAGTGGGAGGGAGGCAACAGGAAGTGGGAGAGAGGTAACGGGAAGTGGGAGAGAGGCAACGGGAAGTGGGAGGGAGGCAACGGGAAGTGGGAGGGAGGTAACGGGAAGTGGGAGGGAGGCAACGGGAAGTGGGAGGGAGGCAACGGGAAGTGGGAGGGAGGCAATGGGAAGTGGGAGAGAGGTAACGGGAAGTGGGAGGGAGGCAACGGGAAGTGGGAGGGAGGCAACAGGAAGTATGCAGATTGTTGCGTTAATGCCTGTTCTGTTGTGGTCATGTGATCAGGCTCCGCCCCCTCCATGGGCTTAACCTTGCTGGTAGACGTCAGCAGGAGGCTGGTCGGCGTTGAAGACCTTCAGGACGTGCTGATAGGCCGATTTCAGAGCTGTGACTTCACAGCGGAAGCGCTGCACCTCGGCCAATAGCTGCTCCTCAGAAAGGCCCCGCCCCCTCTCCAGGCGCCGTCTGATGGTGTCGTTCTCTGGCTGGACGAAGAGCTGATGGTAGACGTCTGGGGACAGGAAGTGATGCTGAGCAGGTTCTGATGTCCTGTGAGGAGGTTGGGCCGAGCGGGACTCACCTCCAGTGACCGGGTCAGTGAGCTTGCCGTGGTTCCTCTGCAGCAGAACTTCCTCCGGAGCGTCCAGCATCACTGTCAACACAGCAGAACCTTTTGGATCAGCTGCGGGTCCGACGGGCCCGGCTGGGAGGCTTCATCGGTTCTTACCGACGTGTTCTGGGATGATTCCGGCCCGCTGGAGCTGCAGAACCTGGACACGGGTCTGAGGAATCCCAACCAGCACCCAGCCCTGCAACGGCCAACAGAACCTCCTGATGCTGGATGTTCTAACAGAACCTCAGTGGTTCTGTTAGAACCATCTGGAAACGCTGAGGAAAATGCTGTCTAAGGTTCTGTTACTGAGTCTGGATCAGAACCAGGGAGCTCCTAGCTTCATTCAGTGTTTTTCCATCAAGTCCAACCAGAACCAGGAACCATCATTTCCTGGTTCTGTCCCAACAGAACCAGAACCTTTGGAGCTCCCAGAGACCAACCAGTCCAGATCAGTGTGGCCCGATGCTTCAGCTCCGGTCCGGTCCTGAGAGCTGTCTGTCAGGTTCAGGAAGAACCACCGACAGCTGGAGTTCACCTGCACTGTGACGACCTACAGAACCAGAACCAGAACCGGCCCACTGTGCTCACTTTCAGCCTCTGAGCTGCACGTCTCTGAAAAGCTGCAGGTCTCAGTCCAAACTTTAGCGTCACCTGAGACAGACAGGTGAGCAGGCAGACAGGTGAGCAGGCAGACAGGTGTAGCTTTGCCAGCAGCAGCGATGTCGTCCTGATTGAAGCTGCTTCTCATCGTCTGTTCAGAGCAGATAAATCATCACTCATAGCCTGGAGCCAAAAACAGCTATTAGCAAATCAAAGAACCTCCCCTACACACACACACACCCACACACACCCACACACACCCACACACACACACACCCACACACACCCACACACACCCACACACACACACACCCTGATCCTGGATGTTAATCGTTGCAGCTGCAGCCTGAAAGACGCAGCAGTTTGTTGAGTTCAGAAGAAAAGACAAAAACTGAAGATGATTTAGTGCTGATCACTGAGGCTGCTGCCTGTCAGTCAGTCAGTCAGTCAGTCAGTCAGTCAGTCAGTCAGTCAGTCAGTCAGTCAGTCAGGCTGCAGCCGGCCTTCGGTCACATGACAATAGACAACATGAGGGTGGATGAAGGGAACCAGCAGGCCTAACAATTACTCTCCTGTAGTTTGGAAATTAACCTGAAACAATAATAGCTCACTTTTTAAGTTAACCTGGAAAAAATGTAAGAAAAAGCTGAGATTTTATTAAATGTAATAAAAATAAAAGGCATCACTTGCTCAGAAAACTCCAGTTTTTAGTTCCTGTATTCGTCTTCAGTCGGTTTAATTGATGAACTCTGTTAACCTGGTTCTATTTCTCTTTTGTTATGAAAACACAAAATGCATTTTTTGGTTATTTTTTATTGTGCCTTACCTGACTGAAGCACCTCATTGTTAAAACGAGTTAAAACTCATTGTTTTAACCATGTTACTTCCTTTTAATTTCTTCTTCTGTGGTATTGTCTTTAAATTGTTCGTGCCCCTTAGCCCCGCCCCTTTTGTCATGTTGTCCTGCTGGAGTGTGCTGTTTGTTTTTCATCTAAATACATGCAGTTTATTTATAGATCTAGTAAAATAATTATCACCATTGTAACGTATGAATCCATTCTGTAACAAAAGCAACCAGATCTTTATCACACACATCAGCCAGCTAACATGCTAACCTTTGAACTCAGCCAACTAACATGCTAACGGTGAACTCAGCCAGCTAACATGCTAACCTTTGAACTCAGCCAGCTAACATGCTAACGGTGAACTCAGCCAGCTGACATGCTAACCTTTGAACTCAGCCGGCTAACATGCTAACAGTGAACTCAGCCAGCTAACATGCTAACCTTTGAACTCAGCCAGCTAACATGCTAACAGTGAACTCAGCCAGCTGACATGCTAACCTTTGAACTCAGCCAGCTGACATGCTAACCTTTGAACTCAGCCGGCTAACATGCTAACGGTGAACTCAGCCAGCTGACATGCTAACCTTTGAACTCAGCCAGCTGACATGCTAACCTTTGAACTCAGCCAGCTGACATGCTAACCTTTGAACTCAGCCAGCTGACATGCTAACTTTTGAACTCAGCCGGCTAACATGCTAACGGTGAACTCAGCCAGCTGACATGCTAACCTTTGAACTCAGCCAGCTGACATGCTAACCTTTGAACTCAGCCGGCTAACATGGTAA
The DNA here is from genome assembly GCF_002775205.1 of Xiphophorus maculatus. NCBI lineage: Eukaryota > Metazoa > Chordata > Actinopteri > Cyprinodontiformes > Poeciliidae > Xiphophorus > Xiphophorus maculatus. Next base: position 1,495,250 of record NC_036454.1, read on the forward strand.
CGGTGAGCTACGCCTCCCATTGTTAGGACCAGGATGTTAGGAAATTTATGCCAACCCTTAAGCTTCGCTGAGCATCAGCAAGCTGCCACCTGAATGCACCTGCTGCGCACTTTGCCACTGTTCGCCACAAAAACCAGGCAGCAGCTCAGGAGGAGAAAGGCCAACAAAACATCAGTTAACGATGAAAACATTTTCATCAATAAGGGAAATCCAACAGGTGAAAAGAACGTGAAAGTGGATATATCTGGGAAAAAGAGGACATTTGGTCACCCTATGGTATGCTAATAGCCCTTAGCATTAATCAACATCTGATTGCTGGAAGTGAGAGCGCCTGGAGCTAAACTGTGAAACATAAAGCCAGACGGAGAGATGGATCCATTAGGGCAGAACTAGCAGAATCCTGGTTCTACTGGTTCTGCTGGGTCGTAGCAGAAGAGCAGCAGTTGAACCCGGTTCTCCTGGACTCACCTTGTGAAAGCAGTCGGTCTCCTTCAGTCTCTGTTGCAGCTGTTGGACCAGAACCTCAGAAGAATCTTCCTGGACAGAGACATGAAGGTCATGTGACTCCATGTTGGAGCACGGCGGAGGTGGAGGCATAAGAAGGGAGCAAGGAGAGGAGGCGGTATCATCAGGTAGTCAAGACAAGAATTGGACCCGACCAGAACCCACAGACATGTTCTAGCTCAGGGGAGCCCAAAGCGGGTTCTGGAGGCCCGGCATCCTGCATGTTCTAGTTTTCTCCTGGTTTAACACACCTGGATCCAATGATGGATCATTAGAGGCCGAAGAAGAACATGGACCTGCTGAGAAGGAGAGACTAAACCATGCAGGATGCCGGGCCTCCAGGACCCGCTTTGGGCTCCACTGATCTAGAACTTCAGCTTCCATAGAACTTATCAGGAACCAGAATCTTTCTGTGTGCAGATTTATCCACATGAGGAGCCTCAGGAGCCACCCTAAGGTTCCTGAGGTTCCCCTGCTTCAACACGGTGACTGCAAATCAGCAAACGCCTCTTCATCAGCCACCAACTCAAGTCCTGTGCTGGAGCCTGGAGGAGAACCAGGGACCAGAACTGGGTCTGGGGAACCAGGGTCTGGAGCCCGGAGGAGGCCTTTGATCTAACAGGAATTGGGCGTGGCCTTGATGTAATATGAAGTGGGCGTGGTCTTTGATGTAACAGGAAGTGGGCGTGGCCTCTGGTTCTTACCTCCTCACTGAGTCCCTTCAGCAAACTCTCGGAGGTCAGGTGAACGGCTCTCAGTTCATTACTCAGCGTCTTCGCCTGTATTAAGAAGGAAAGTTACTAAGTTAGCTTAAATTTTGGAAAAAGCATGGCTCTCCTTTTCCTCCTGGATGCCCGGGTCGCGAGCGGATCTCGTCACAGCCGGCAAGGAAACGGCAAGGCACGATGACGTCACAAAAATACAGAGTTTAATTCAATAGAAAACACCGTATGAATTTAACAAGAAACTTCAGAGTACACAGAAGTACATTCTTTACCTGAGACAAAAGAATTAAAAGAATAAGAACAAAAGCGCTTTTGGAGACAGCTGATGCTTAAAAGCAAAACAGGGCAGTTGTCTGAATTTTTATTATTGAGCCTTCCTTTTTGTAGTGAAGGCGTTTCTCTTTGTTAATATATGCAAATAGGGCGTACCTCTGTTTTAACCAACCAAGAGCTGCCTTGAAAAAAAACTTAAACCTTCCCCTGAGTTTTAATGACAAATATCAAGAGTCATTTTAATTATTAAAGTTATAAGTTATTTTCACAAAACCTATCTTGCTCCTCTGCAGTCAACTTCTCCAAAGATTTGAATCTTTACCTTATCACAAACAATAATGAGATAGAAGTCTTTTTTTCATCCTGTAAAACATAACATTCAAACCATTCCCTTTTGATTCCAATATTGTCATAGTTAGTACATTTTCAAATACATTTCCCTTTACTAAATTAGTATTTGTATCTTGGGTAATATACTTTAATCTAACACACTATTGCTATTAATATTAAGAGGTATATCAGAAATTAAACTAAGTGTTTTCCAAGATTCCTAAGTTGTGGTCAACTCCAGATGCAACTCTGAGCTCCTGAGAAACCCCCGACCTCTGACCTGCGAGCCGGGGAAGATATTCTTTATGGCCTCCTAATTTAAAACCTTTCAAGAGCTTTGTGTTTTATGGCTGGTCTAAATTACAGCCTTGCCAAAAGAATGTTTATCTGTGAACTCCTGCCTTGCATCTGCTTTTGTCCAAATGGAATGTTGGTCTACTTATACGCACATGGCATTAGCTTAACTATATTAAACCATCAAAAATAGCCATGATTCCTTAACACCTGGTAAACCACAGAAGAAGAGGAAGCAGTGAAACGAGCAGAAGATGGACAGGAAGTGATGTCACGTGAACTGACCAGCATGTGTTTGCCGACAGCAGGCGGGCCGAGCAGCAGCACCCTGGGATCTGAGCAGAGGAACACGGTGAGTGGAGCCCCCTGGTGGTCAGGGCCAGGTCCGGGTCAACCCGAGCTCGGGCTGACCTGGTCCTGGTTCTGCTGCCATCTGGTCCAACAGAACCGGCCCAAACCAAACCGGACCGACCCTGTTGACACTCACTGTCCAGGCTGAGCCTCTGCAGGAAGGTGATGAGGTAGGAGATCGGATCGTCTGGCTGCTCCATCACCAAGCTGGTCACCATGCTCTGACACACACACACACACACACTCACGCACACACACACACACACACACACACACACACACACACACACACACTCAGCAGGTCAGCGGCGGGCGGCCATTAGGCATGAGAGCCTGCGGGTGGCGCTGTTACCTCCACCAGGTGGGACACGTTGTGTTTGTCTGCGTAGACGCTGATCTGAGGAGGAATCCTCAGTGGCTTCAGGGTCTCATCCATCCCACGCTCCCAAGGTCAGTGAACGCACCACACTGAAAACCTGGTCAGTGAACGCACCACGGAGAGAACCTGGGAATCTGAAATAATATCTTTAGCTTGTGGTGGAGCTTTAACCTCAGGGTAAAGGTTAAAGACCTCATCCTCATCCTCTGGGCAGCACCATTTACAGCCTCGCTGGGTCAGAGCCAGGTTCTGTTCAGGCCCGTTTGGCAGCTTACAGAACCAGTTTCATTTTATTGGTCTGATGTAAAATCATAATGAACAGAAAACTGGTTTATAACGTATGAAATCATCAGATGACGGAGTTACAGAAATTTACTGACATGACGTTTACAGCCAGCTCCTTTCAGCTACCGGTCTCTGTTACCATGGTAACGGCTGTTGAGAACGGCTACCATGGTAACTGGTGCCTCTGGAGACGATCGAGTAGAAACAAGTTGAGCATCTTCATTCAGAGGGTTCAGCAGTGTCTGCAACACTGACCTCTACAGGAGCTCCTTCCTTCGCTCCAGCATCAACAGCAATAATCCAATAATCCAGTTTTATGATCCATAAAGGAGATCATAGTTCGGATAACAATCAGCGTCATAAGGAGGCGAAATGTTCCGATCAGCCCAGCAACTCATGAGCAAAATCATATTTAGAGAGACATGATGTAAAACAAGCCGGAAGCAGTTACGGCTAAAGCTAACCTGAGAGCAAACAGAACCAGAACCAGTTCCCTTCCGGATTCATTAATTCGGCACCAAAGTACCGAACCCAATCGGGTTTCCTCCGAACTGTGTTAGCGTTACCACCGTGTTTACCTCTGTGTTCCGCTTCCCCTTCTGGATTTTGGTTCTGGATGAGATGCAAGCAAAAATGGACGAACTTTCTTCTTCAGGTCTAACTGGCAGTTGCTAAGACGCGTTGGCCTGTTGCCATGGAACGACGTCATTGGTAAACGTGCTGAGAGGGACTGGTTACCTAGCAACGGCTACACTGATGACGGTGTCCCGGGTTAAGGAGTAGAAACGGATCTGTTGTGGGCCCGGTTCTAATCTCTGGCTCGTTTAAAATGTACCGAGACTCAAACACGGTCAGCAGGCAGCGCCACGAATCAGCAAAGACAAAACCATTTTCAAATAAAGTGCACGATAAAACATAAAATAAATAAATACAACATACATGGAAACCATCAGGAGTGAAGCAACATGCTAGTTTTAGCTTGTTAGCACTAGCACAATAAGCTAACGGATCTATTAAAGTCTTTTAATGGCCCTTCAGTTCCGGAGAACTGCTTTAGTTTTTAAGGAATGGCTGTTTCTTACATTTATTTTTGATTAATTTATTCTTCAACCATTTTCGAACTGTCTTTTGCTCTTGTTTGGATTAACTAAACATACCAGCTGCTAGCATGAGGCTGTTATGGTAGGTGACCATATTTTATTTTTGGAAAACCCGGACAACCTTAAGCGGAGGGGTGGGGGCGGGGGGGGTGCTGCCCGCAGTGACGCGGCTCAGGGATCACGTGACACGCAGCGACTGCGCAGTGCCCTACAATGAACTGTAAGCTATGTAATGTGTTTTGAGGCAGTTACTCAAAATCCCGGACGATTTTTAAACTCCCCCCGGACATTTTTTAGGTCTGAAAAGTAGGACATGTCCGGGGAAAAGAGGACGTCTGGTCACCCTAGTTTATGGACAGGTGGAGTTTACCATGTTGTTGCAATAAGTGAGTCACATCCAACTCATTCATTTAGTAGAAATATGGTGATCTATATAAGCTGAGGGCCAGAATAAATGCTGGTCATATTTTCTCTGGTCTCTCCATGATGTCATTAAACTATTCAAAGCTCCATGTTTGTCCTGTTTTACTGTCAGAAAGCTTCTTCCTCTCCACAACTTCTTCTTTCTTCAGGTAAAGTTTCTGAATATTTGAGATAGTTTATTGATCTATTCATCGTTCGCTGAAGTTACCTTGATTTCCAGTCTGAGTGTGAGGCTGCTGCTGCCGCCGTTGTATGTAAATGACTGAGATGACAATAAAGCTCCAGTTGACTTTATTCTTCAGATTAACAAGGCGGAAACAGAAAAATCACAGATCAATCGATATAAAGCACCTGATCACTGATTGGTTGATCATAAACCTGAGAGAATCCGCAGAGTTGATCACGATGAGAAACCGTCTGAGCCAAACTGATTTTATCTCAACATCTCATTAATCTGGCTCTCTGTTTCCTAAGAGTGATTCAGGAAGTGTAGAGTGATTCTGCTTCCTGTTGATCCAGGAGGGTCCAGTCTGACCCTCACCTGAGGTCCAGGTTCCCTTAGAGGTGACCCCTTCCTCCTCCTCCATCAGAACTCAGGCAGCGACTCGTTGTAGTCCATGATGCTGAGCTCGTCTCTCCGCTGGCGGACGCTGAGCTCCAGGTCTGCAGCTGGAGCAGGAGGCTCCATCTGAGGACTCCCAGTGAGGAGGGTGGCCTCCTCCACCTCCTGACCCAGAGGAGGGCTCCCTGCTGGGACCTCCTCCTCCTCCTCCTCCTCCTCCAGGCTCTGGTTGTTTGGCCCAAACAGCCGCCGCGCCTGCTGCTCCAGGAAAGATCCGACGGCCAGCGGGGAGTCGATGGGCGAGGAGGAGAGGGGTGAGGAGGAGGAGAGGGCCTCCACAGCACCGTTTATGATTCCCACAGCAGAAGAAGAAGAGGGGCGGGGCTTGTAGCCATCCTGAGCGGAGGGGCTGTTTCTGATTGGCCAGAGAGACAGACACAGATGACATCAGCAGACCTGCAGCCGGAGCTTCATGCTGGGTTCAGAGCTGAAGGCCTTACCTGCTGCCGGCATCAAGAGGAGGGCTGTGTGTGCACGTGTCACTTCCTGTGTGAGTGTCCAGGTGAACCTGGCTGTACAGGTGGAGCATCTCAGTCTGCAGCATCTGGCTGACTCTCCTCAGGGCCACACATCGACTCTCTGAGGCCGACAGCTCCGCCCTGAAGCACAGCAGGAAGAACTGCAGTTAAAATGTCCTGCTGCTTTCTGACCGAAGCTCTACGGCGGCTAACAGGCTAACTCCGCAACCTAGCAAAAGGCTCTGAACAGAAACGCTGTGAGGTCCTGCTGGGCTGCCAGCGCCGGACTCTGACCTGCTGAGGCTCTTGGTTTCCTCCAGCAGCTTCTTCAGCTCCAGGATCAGCTTGTCCTTCCTGGCCAGCTGGCTCTCCAGCTCTGCTATCCTGTGGCTGGCTGCCTCCAGCTTCTGTTTCTGCAGGACGTCGCAGTCCTTCAGCCTCTGGACGTCGTTCCCTGTGCTGCGCCGCAGCATGGCCTCCTCCTGGGAAGGCAGCAGCTTTACAGACGGCTCTCGCCGGCCAATCAGCAGAGAGCTCGGTGGACTTACGGTCCAGCTGTGGGCGGCGGCCTCGTCCAGCTGCTGGCTCAGAGCTCTGTTGGTTTCCCTCAGCAGGACGAGCTGCTGGTCCAGCAGGAAGACTTGCTGCTGCTGCTGCTCACTGCTGCACAGCTGCAGAAACACACACACACACACACACTCCACTAACCAAGGTTCTGGAAGTTATTCACTCCGGTTCTGGTTCTGCTGGCCTAGCAGAACCCATTCTGGATGATCTGATTAGTGTTGATCAGGAAAGCAGGGGCGATTCTAGGATCTGACCTTCAGGGGCCTCAGCCCCCAGCAGGGCTAAGTCCAAGAGAAGATATTTGTTGGTTCATTTTTCTGAATCTCACTGCTTATTTACATACATTCACAGTTTGAGTTGGACAAAATTAAATAGTTTTGTCCAACTCAAACTGTTAACAACTACATACAGCACTAGAAAAAACTAAAAGCCCACTGCACTGAACCCCATAGAAAAGCTCCTGGTTATTCCACCAAATATTGATTTCTGAACTCTTCCTGCGTTCAAACAGTTTTGTGTTTCTAAATGAATATAAACTTGTTTTCTTTGCATTATTCAAGATCTGAAAGCACAGCATCTTTTTTGTTATTTTGACCTTTTCTCATTTTCTTAAAATAAATGCTAAGTTTTTGCTTAGAATTTCAGAGACATGTTGTTAGTAGTTCAACAATCTTCAATTTACTTAAACATGTACCTAGAAAGAGTAAAATCAGAGGACTGATCATTTTTTCCAGAGCTGTACATACATGAAACAGAATCAGACCGCATGCTAACATGGGGTCTGCTGCCTGGAAATTAAAATAAAATCTACTCAAAACATTTCATTTAAAGAACATTTTACTAAATTCATAGGATTAATAAACCTAAAACCAGTTTATTATCAAGGTAGAAGGTCAGATTACTGACTAGAGGAAACTAATCATTAATCTGAACTTTATTTGAAAATAATACTTAGAAATTGCATCACCATTATTTTTACGTTATGCGGCTGTTGGACTTTTTCTTTAAACAAGAATGTTTGTCCATCTATGGAAAAGTGGACATGATGAGTCGGGTTTAATATTTCAGTTCACAGTTCATGAAGTGAGTCCAGAGTCTGTCATAGTTTCAGTACCAAACCAGAACCAGCCTGACCCAAACATCCTGTACTGGTCTTTAGTTTGACCTTATTTAAGTGACTCCAGACAAATTTGGGAAATTAATTACAAAACACAACAGTCACTAATCAAACTTCAAAAACGACCAATAAGAGAAATTAACAAGGCGAAGGACCAGGATCAATCTAACCCATTATTTATAAAATATTTTGCACATATACAACATTTTGTACTGAACAACTACAAAATACTCTTCAAATAAATAAAGCCAATGCTGTCCACAATTTCATTCATAAATATAAAAATAATTCTAAATTAATTAAGTACTGCATTGCCCATTGCAAAAACTCGCTAAGCATAATATTTTGCATTGCAAATTGTCGTCTGAATTAAGGTGCTGATGATACAAGTCTGGTCCCTTATAGCTGGCGAATAAAGAGGCAGGCTCACAAATACACTTATAAAAATGTCTATGCTCCAGCTTTTGGTTTCTGTATTCATCTTCAGTGAGTTTAATACCTGAACTCTGACCTTGCCCAGACATTTATAGCTGTATGTTCATGTTAGCGACGGGATTTGACTCCTTCGTTCATCACACACAGAAACGCATCATTTCTGTAACGCCACGATGAGCTTCGCCATCCGTTAGTGGCGACCGGGACGATATGAAATACATTTTCCGGTTCGTCCGTAAAGCTACACTTACACTGTAACCATCACCTGCTCAGCCGCCCGCCGTGTTCAGTCTATCCGCTCACCTGTATAAATACACCTGCAGGTTGGTCCCGCCGTTCGCTCTGAACCAGCAGCTCCGGGAGGAGAAAAGCTGCCGTACTCCAGGCATGGCGCCAGTCATTTTAAAGATGCTTATTGGTCCCCCAAAAATGACACAAACCCGGACATTATCATGAATCAATAAAATCCTCCCAGGCCGAACTTGAAAACTGGACCTTATGCTGCCAACACTTAGCTTTCATCAACAACTCAGGCGGGAGTGAGAGCGCTGGGCAACGCAAATAACGACCCGGCCGGAACACGGCGCATTGAATAATAAAATATAACTTAATGAAGCTTCGAGGCAGATAAATTTCCCTGGAGGAATTTTAATAATCGAGGAATCATTTCAGCCCTAATCCCATCTCAACACAGCAGCTAAAAGTGCAGCAGTATAATGTTTAATTCATTGTTAAAGTAAAATTGTGAAGGTTAAAAAAATCACCACTGAGTATTAACAAAAAACATTTAGCATAATTTCTTTTGTTCCCCTCTCGGCCCCCGTCTAGATCCGCCCCTGGGCTGCAGGTCTGGTTCATTTTTGGTTAGCATGATTTTTCTTCATTGATAGGAAGTCAGGTTATCCAAACTGGTAAACCACGTTAATAAAATAATAGTGAAATAATACATTAAATGACCAATGAACAATTATTCATAAAATATATAAATATTTCTGAATAAAACACACAGAAAGTCCTAACAAACTTTTCTAATGTTGGAAATATGAATGTACTGTTAATCTATTAGCATGATTTGTTCTTTAAATGGGCATTCATATAATTTTGGCTAATGCTACTACATATTAAATAAAGTATCATCCAAACTTAACATCCAAGCAAATAATCAAAGCATTAATAGTTTACTAAAAGCTCAATGAAAAACTGATCAATGATCAAATGTTCTGTACCATATGAGCCTCAGGAGATGATTGAGGATGAAGAGACTCTGATGTCTGGTTCTTTAGGTTCTGACGGGTCTGCGGTTCCTCTCCTGATCCACTCTGTCTATCATACAGCAGCACACGGCGCCACGACGGACACTTTTGTGTCCATCGATGGACACATCGTCCATCCTCACTGACATTGTTCAGCCTGGAATGAGCGTCTTCCTCCTCACGTCTGGATTTCTGCCAGTCTTTGTTTCTGAGGACGGCGCAGTATCGGGTGGTCATTTAAAAAGACGCGGGTTGATAGCAGCGGCGTAGCAACCGTCTCTAGGCAACCGTAGCGTTCTGGGGTCCTTTAGCTCCCGCCACCAGAATTTAGCTGACCTTAATATTTCCTGTTTTATTTTGGTCATTATTGTTACATTTAGTGTTGATGTGTGTGAGGCCTGTCTATCGGACAGTTATGTATCGGTCCAATACGGGACGCCACATTTAACGGTATTTTCCGGTGGAGTGGTAATCCTATTCAGGGCTGCTGAGGTCCAACAGAACCAGAACCAGCACTAAACTGGGCCAGAATCGTCACGGTCAGGACGTATCGGATGAATCCTGGACTGGCTTCCTGACACGCCGGACATACGATCAACAACGACTCCAAACATCAGATCATTTTCACGGCTCAAGAGTCTGATGTCACCATCGGATCTGTTTGGTACCAGAACCACTTCCTGTTGACTCAGCCAATCAGAGTTGCCCTCACCTTCAGGCCCAGCTGGGTCAGCTGGTGCTCAGCGTGTTTGGCCTTCCTATTGGCTCCCTGGAGCTCCGCCTCCAGCTCCCTCAGTTGGCCATGACAGTCTTCCAGGTCGCTCTGAAACAGCCAATCACAGCACAGGCTGCTGGTAGTCATCCAATAGGAGCAGAGAGCGGTGTGTGTCTGCTGCTGACCTGCAGCTGCTGGTTGTCCTGCTGGTGGCGCTGTTGCTGCAGCAGCAGCTGCTGGTTCTGGTCCAGCAGGCGGTCCGTTTGGGTCCGTCCGTCCTGATGCAGCTGGTTGAGGCGCCGCTGCTCTTCGCTCAGACTCGACCTCAGGCTGCGGATCTCCTGGTCCTGAACGCCCAGCTGCGCCTTCTGCCTCCGAACAGAGCAGAGGGTTAGATGGGTTAGACAGGGAGACCCCCTCCCTCCGCCCGCCGGCCCGGTGTGGGCAGGGACTGTTACCATGGCGACTGTCTGCTCCTCCAGCGCCGTGGCGTTGATGACCCGACGCAGCAGGCGGCGGTTCCTGATGGCGTGCTGTTGCCGCTTGAAGCGCTCGTACTGAAGCTGGCTGTGGACCAGCAGCAGCTGGCTCCTCTGAAGCTCCTCCCCCTGGGGGGCGGGGCCTAGCACCACACAGAGACAGGAGGCTGACCTCACAGACATCACACTGCTCCACCCGGCACCACAAAGAAAACTCCCACAAACACATCCACAGTAAACACGCCCTGTTTGCAGCCCGACTGGTCAAACTGGTTAGTAACCAGTCACTAACAGAAGGGCTGCTCGCTGCGCTACACCGCCATCTAGTGGCTGTTCACGTGAAAGCTGTAAACTCTGTAGCGCCTCCTGCTGCCGGTCTGGGGACATCACGGCCCTCTGACTGAGGACAGGAAATCAGGCAGTGGGCGTGAATCTCTGGGCTCTGATTGGTCAGAAACCAGGAAGTCCTCCAGCAGCTGGAGACAGAACCCAGAAGGTTCTGACTGTTTAACCGGGTCAGAACCATTGTGACTCTGAGCTAAAAACCCTCAGAATGATAACTGGTTCGGGAGGAAGCATTCAGCTTCCTGCCAGATGTCGTCATGGAAACGGAGGAAGAGCACATGTTTGACAGGAGCTGCAGGTGGCGCTAGCGAGCTTCCTGAGGGTTAGGTGCCTCTGCTTTTCATGCTCTGCTGTTTACCTCCCAGGTGACTCCGGTCCGACCTGCTCCCCGCTGACGACCTGCAGTGACATCACAGCGCGGTCACATGACCCTCAGCGGCCAGGTGAGGCCAGTTTCCAACCAGCAACCCTCCTGAAGCTCACCTCCTGCTGAGGCGCTCATGAGCGTCGCTCCCATGAACGATCATCTGCTCTAGAACCTTCAGAGGAGACATGGCGCTCTGCTCCTCCTCCACCTGTTGCTGCCGCCCTGCAGCGCTCTGCAGCGCCTCCTGCAGGACAGAAGACGCTCGGCACTCTGAGCAGAACGTACACCTGCCTTCCACCTGCTGGGCTCACCTGCGTCTTCCTCCTGATGAAGGCGTGAGGCAGAGCCAGCTCAAACAGCGGCTCATAGGGAGGGGCGGGGCCAGGAGCATAGGGGGCGGGGTCACTGGGAGAAGGGGCGGGTCCACCTGGTGAGTCACTGCGGCTGGAGGTGGAAGTAAGGAGGAGGAACTGGGAGGAGGAAGATGGCGCTCTGACGTCTGCAGACAAACAAGGTTTGTGTTTAAATCATATTAAGACACTATTATTAGCTAATAACTATTAGCTAATAGCTATTAGTTATTAGCTATTAGCTAATAATTATTAGCTAATAACTATTAGCTAGTAGCTATTAGTTATTAGCTATTATTAGCTAATAACTATTAGCTAATAGTTAACTATTATAAGAACTAATAGCTAATAACTATTAGCACCAAATGAAGACGACTGTCCTGCCAGCAGTGGCTAAATCCCACTAGCAGGAGGCTAAGCTACTGATCTGAATAACGATTAATGCTAGGCTAACTAGCCTCAGCATGCTAGTTGTTAGCCTCTCTAAATCTAACACAGGAGCGTGACCAACATGGCCACTCTGATGCACCGCCTTCTCTAGCCCAGGTGAGAAACTCACCTGGGCTGCTCAGGTTACCGCTGATGACATGACTCAGGCTCATCTCCTCCTGCGCTCTGATTGGCTGCTGCTTCACCTGTGAGGACAGACAGCGGCCATCTTCCTGCTGCTCCTTGACAGAGACACCCGATCTCACCTGGAGGCTGCCGGCAGGTTTATGGCTACCTTCACTGGGCGTGGTCACAGGTACAGAGTCAGGTGAGGGACATTTCACACCTACAAACATACAGACAGCGTTAGACTGGGCTGCCGCTGACACACACACACACACACACACACACACACACACACACACAGGTAAGGGCATTCACCTGAAATGGAGGTACACCTGCTCAGCGAGGGGGCGAGGCCTGGAGATGCAGGCTCAGGAGGGGGCGTGGCCAAGCCACATTGAGAGGAGGGGCTCCATGTGACATCATCAGCCTGAACACACAGGTGGAGTAACATGCTGGATGTTCTGGTTCCCAACAGAACCGGGTCTTTCTGCTGGTACCAGAACCGACTGTTAACTGACCGGTTCTGGCCCAGTTGGGACGGCTCTGTGTGAGTTACCTGGATGTGGGAGGAGCTTAGCGTCAGCTGACCCACTGAACTTCCTGCCAACAGACAAACAGAAACTGTGTCATGGTTGGACCTCCAACCGGACCTCCAACCGGACCTCTTTGGTTCTGTTCTTCACCTGAGCTGCTGATTGGCTGCCAGACCTGGGGGGCGGGGCTGAGGTCCAGGTGAGGCTGGGGGGAGGGACAGCAGGCGTCCTCCAGCGGGTCCAGAGAGAGTCGGCAGCACTCCATGATGATGTCATGGACCTCACAACACCTCCACCTGGGGTCAGAGGTCAGGGGTCAGAACCAGTCCTGACCCAAACGGTGGACCCGAACCGATTCAGAAACCAGGAGGTCCGGTGTGGGTTCTGGTCCCGGTAAGCGGGGTGCGAATGGTTCTGGTCGGCTCACCTGGACGGGTCCAGTTCGGAGTCCTGGGTTCCGGTCACGAGTTCTGGGTGGATCCGAACATGTTCCAACATTGGCTGGAAGGGAAGCAGAGTGGAATCAGAACCGGCACCGCTTCATCCAGACTCTGGGTCAGAACCATGTAAGCATCAGAACCCTGCAGGAGACCGGACCTCCAGCACCGACCCAGCTACTCTGAAAGGAGCCCTGGACTGGTTCTGGTTTCATTTGGTCGACCGGTTCTGACCGGTTCTGACCTTGACCACCTCCTGGAAGGTGTCCAGGTTCTGACCTGATTCTGACCCGGTTCTGACCCAGTTCTGACCTTGACCACCACCTGGAAGGTGTCCAGGTTCTGACCCGGTTCTGACCCAGTTCTGACCTTGATCACCTCCTGGAAGGTGTCCAGGTTCTGACCCGGTTCTGACCCAGTTCTGACCCGGTTCTGACCTTGACCACCTCCTGGAAGGTGTCCAGGTTCTGACCCGGTTCTGACCCGGTTCTGACCTTGACCACCTCCTGGAAGGTGTCCAGGTTCTCCTTCATGCCGTAGTGCAGCCTCAGGTAGGAGACGAAGTTGCAGGGGAACATCCCGTACAGACGGTGGAACAGCGAGTAAACGGCGGCGTGGAGGTGGACCAGGTACGCCGCGCTCACCTGACCTGCGGGAACAGCGGCGGCCAATCAGAACCCGCTGTTCCACCCGGAGCCCCGCCCCCCCCGCCGGCCCGGTTTACCGGGGTTCCTGTAGCTCCGGGACGCCAGGCGACCGAAGACGTCGAAGAAGTCGTAGATGTGCTGCTTCCCGGCCTGAGGGATCATGGGTAACAGCGCGACCAGGACCAGAACCCCGCTGACCAGAACCGCCACGTCTCCGTCCGTCTGTGACGCAAACACAAGATCTGAGCAGTACCGGGCCGAACCTGCTGGTTCTGGCTCTGGACCGGTTGGTTCTGCTGCGGTTCTGGGTCGGTACCTTGAGGCAGCGCAGCAGCGTCGGCAGCACCGGCGCCTGGCTGATGTGGTGGATCCAGGGCGGCTGCTTCCGGATCAGGTGACCCAGCAGGGCGATGGCTGCTGCTCTGTTTCCGGGTCGGGTCAGCGCCTCGTTCAGCTTCTCCAGCAGCACCTGGGGGGGTGGAGCCGACCCGTTAGCCGGCTGAAAAGCGCCACAGAAGGTGAGGACACGCCGCTCACCTTGTGGTGAGGCTCCCTGATGGAGGAGAGCAGCAGCAGCACCTGGGAGGAGGAGGAGTCCAGGTAATGCTCCACCAGGGAGGACAGCACAGCGCCCCCTCTGTCTGCAAACAGAACTACGGTCAGACCGAGCCAGCAGGAGGAGTGGCCGGCTGGACTCACCTGGACTCACCTGGACTCAGCTGGACTCACCTGAACTCAGCTGCTGGTTGATGGCGGTTCTGACCCGCTCCAGCTCCTGCAGCTCCGAACTCTCCAGACAGAGCAGCAGGTCCGAAACACTCAGCGGCTCTCTGGACATCCTGCAACAAGAGGTTCTGGTCAGGAAGGAGGTTCTGGTCAGATCCAGAACCAGCTGGAAACTCACTGCTGTTCAATTCAATGATTTAATAGAAAAAACAAAGTTTAATAGTTTTTGTTTCCAGAACTTCGTCCGTTTTTCTGACCTTTGACCTCATTAACGCCTGTTCCTCCATATTAACTGTAACTGACAGTCGCTGTGACTTAAACCTCAGAATATCAAGAATTGTTTTCTGAAAGTTTCACGATTATTTTCTAAAAAATGTTTGAGATGAAAGATTTCAGATCCGAACGGTTTGTGTCTAAACTTGACCAGAACCGAACCCAGAACCTGATCCTTTAACTGTGTGGACCTGACTGACGTCAGTTTTATTACCAGCCTATTTAAAGGCTCCACATGACCTCCAGGATAAACCCAGGGGTCACGTTTCCACTTCCGGGTCACAGCTCAGGAACATTCACCGTTTATTTCAACTAAATCCGTTTAAACTTCATTTACGTGACAAATTCAACTCATTTCTTTCAAATAATCAGTTAAATGAACAGAAGCGAACTTTCGAGTGGCCTCTGACGTCAGCGCCGTTATTTATTCTGTGTGACGTCACTCAGCGGCTTAAAAACACCTGGAAGCTAAGAGCTAAGCTAACAGGCTCGGAGCAGGCTGCCAGCGGAGCGAACAGAACCGTATTCCGGTCCGGCAGCGGCCGCGTACCGCCTGCTGAGCAGCGATCAGAACCGGCTACGAACCGAACGAACCCCCCAAAGCCCGGTTTAGAAGCTTCGGTACCTTCAGACCTGTTGAGCCCAGCTGACAGCGGACACGTCCAGTGACAGCAAGCCCCGCCCACTGCTGCAAGCTGGCACCTGCGGCTGCCAATCAGTGTCCAGAGTCGTTCAGGGACGCTGGCGGCGGTAGGAAAAATGAGTTTACCCGGATCAACAGGAAAGCAAACGGTCTCTATTGGACATGAAGCGTTCAGGAACACGAGCAGCGGTAAGAAAAAGTAGTTTCTTGAAGAATTTATGAACTCCTAGCCTTTAAACTCATTCTATGTATTCAGATGGATCCTGGTTATTAGATCAATAATGAAAACGGGGGTCCCTCTGAAAACATACTTTGAGTTTTTGGCGTGGGAGCTAATAAGCTTTTGGGGTTTTTTACTTCTTTTGAACATTTTAAGATCACCGTTTGGAAAGGAGATCAACAGGAAAACAGACGCTCTTTATCGGACATGAAGCGTTCAGGAACACGAGCAGCGGTGGGGAAAATGAAAACCAGCGATCCTGCTCAGTAGCAGAAACGGATGGTTTAATCCGAGGAGACGTTCATGGCCACCAGGATTATTTAAATCTAAGTGTTTCTCAGCAGAAGCTGCTGATGATGCAGAAAATAACTTTTCTTTGCTTTTACACTCCAGTTACTTTTCACCCATTTCCAGTCCTTGAATGAGACGAAGGCAGTAAGCAGAGCTTTAATAAAACCTGCAGGGTCTGTGGTCTGATCCATGCTACAGATCACTGCGGTGACCTCTGACCTCTGCTGATTCAGATGGACAGAAACAAAAGATGTAAAAATAGAAAGCAGAAGTTTTGGTGACTCGGGGTTTTCTGAGGTCGGAGCTGAACCAGCAGCTGCTGATCCTGGTGCTGCCTTCAGGTGCTCCTGTAAACAGCAGCTGTGTGTTTTCCCAGCCGCCGCCGATAGCAGCCGGCCGGCCCGGTTAATGATCCACCCGACCTTCAGAACCAGTGTGTGTGTGAGTGCACGCACGCACACACAGATACAGCATTAATTAAATGTTAGCCTGAGAAAGAATTTAATTCAATTTCGTTTTATTCTCACTTTTAATTAAGCTCTCTACATAAATATGTATGTATATACATACATATACTGTATATATGTATGTATGTATATACACAGTAAAAAAAAATTCCGTAAAAAAACAGGAAAACGTCCTGGTAATTTTCAGCCAGTACATTTTCTGTTTTCTTACGGTATTTTCACAGTTTTTCAATGTTAATTAACTTGCATTTCTGTTAATCCCTAACTAAAATTTTCCGTATTTTTCCAGTAAATCTGTAGTATATTCACAAGCATTTCTGTTACTTAAAAACTTGTATTTTTGACATTCAAACCATTCAAGTCTGTGTTAGACATTGACTAAGTAATAAATATAAAGCACTACATTTTAAATAAACATAAATTTAAGCAAAACTCAACTTCTTATTCAAAAGGACATTTAGACCATGAAATTTAGTGTTAAAATAGCTCATGCAGATGGGTTAACAATGAAACCATAAACAATCCATTTGCAAATTTTATTTTGCAGTTCATGGTTTTTCAATACCATATCAACACATCATTACAATATAATTACAAATTGCATTCTCAATTATATATTCAGTCAAACATATTTTAAAAGTTGTTAAGGTCAATGTAAAGTTCATTCTTGAGTCCAGACTTTGAAGTCAATTTAATAATTTTGTTAAGTTTAATTTAATTAACACAATCCAACACTAACATTAAAAAAATACAATTTTAATCTTGCAATTTGCATTACAAGATTAAAATCACAGGTGTAAACAAGGACCAACATCCAACTACTATTTTCTGAACTGCTGTCAACATAACAGAGAACATTATGAAGCATCACCTTTTACAAGAATCACATTTTCCATGGACTGTCAAAGTCATACAGTTCATTTACAAACTTGAGCAGTCGGGGTGGAATGTGATGATGCTTCTTCCCCTTCATTTCAGCCTTTGACCCTCGTTTGGGGTTTAAGCCCAGAAAGACTCTAAAAAAAAAAAGGGAATGGATACTTGAGTTTAACATACAGACAGATGCGTCCAAATTACATTATTGCAGCTGATCACCAGTCCAGTTGCAGTCATGCAACTGGACTGTCTCAACAGTTGCAAATAACTCCTTGACAATCCTCAACTATGACTAATTTGAATGAACAATCACTGAAACAACAAAATTGTTGGTACACTTCTCTTAATGAAGGCAAACCCGTAACAATCACTGAAGTTACTTGAAACTGATAAAATTGTAAAAAAAAGGGGAAAAAAAGATTGACTGAAAATTAAACAATGAAAATAAGACAATGCTTCTGAACTGTGTTTCAAAAGCACAGAATTAATCAATTATTATTGCTCAGACCAAATAATTCAAAATATCAACAAAAATATACCAACCTTTGTATAAATTCCAGTGTCAGGGACATGTCTTTTGGATATTTTATGTTCAAGACATAAAACATGGAGAAGGCGTAGCTTAGGGCAGCGATGGGTGACTTGATGTGGTCATTCACAATCATTTGGTCAACAGCAACTTTAAAAAGCTGTTCACCTAAAGAAACAAATCATTAATACAAGAGTTTAAGATCCACCACAGGTGACCAGAACATGTCCATAATATGTTCTAAATACGCGCAGTAATTATATAGAAAATGTTTTATTATATTAATTTTCATATGACTTTTTTTCACGTACCTGTCAACATATTTTTCTCTGTCCTTACATTTATTCAAAATACTGTATAATCCATGGGTGTCCAAAGTCGGTCCTCAAGGGCCGGCATCCTGCATGTTTTAGTTCTCCCTGGTTTAACGCACGTGGATCAAATGATGGCTCATTAGAGGCCTAAGAGGAACATTGACTTGCTGAAAGGTTGTTACTACCACCAGGGAGAGAATAAAACATGCAGGATGTCGGGCCTCCAGGACCGACTTTGGGGACCACTGGTATTCAGTTCCAACAATGTGTATGATATTGCATCAAAATGTATATTAGCAAACTTTAACATTATTTGAAGGTTATTCTAGAAAACATAGTACATATAGAATTTTGAATCAAAAGTTTAACAGACTGAGGAAAGCAAAATAATAATAATTGCACACCCATTATAAAGATGCATGGGGTGCTTGGCAGGTCAAGATCAGGACTCTCTGGATGCAGCAGCTAAGGAGAGAAAAGAAAATATACACAAAATAGAGAAATGTAAACACCAAAGCATGTAAATCTTCTAATAATGGACGTAACTAAACAGCTAATGTTTACAAAAAATAATTGTTAATATTTTTGGACAAAAAGAAATGTTTACAGTGTAAATTGACCTCATTTTGACAAAATAGTTGGGCTGGTTTCTCCTTGAAGAATTTTGCGATTCCACTAATCACCTGGACAGCATCACTTCCTGGAATATCCACCCCTCTGGACCCAAGGAAGTCCTTTATTGTCTTTTCTTTCTTTGACAATTCCTCTGCCAGTCTGGTTTGTACTGGGAAGCCAAGAAGGGTGGTTGTGTGATCAAACAGGTGGATTGCTTCAAAGAGAAAAGGCCAGTCTTCTAATAACTTGCTGATGGAGTTTCCTCTGTTGATTGCTGCTCGCTGGACGCTATAGGTTTCAGCCATCATTCTTCGAACATCAGACTCTGGAAAATGATTTGTTTGGAAGGCAGTTTTCAGTTGTTCCTGTGTAGACATTGTACATTCATGCTGAATATCTTGAAGAGTTTTCATTTCAGTTGCTATCTCTGTCACAGTGGAGGCTGGAACTAAATACTTTGCTTGCAAGCCCAAGTAAAATATGGCCAGATTTTTTGTGTAGGTACATTGTGCATCATTACTTTCATTTACTTTCAAAGCCTGGTCAACATTAGCATCTCCTACATTTTCTGAACTACATGGTGCCTCACCTGAGCTTGACTGTTCTGAAACCGTTTCCTCAAGATGCTGTTCTGCAACGTCACATAAAAGCACAGCTGATATTTGACTTTCATTCCATCCCCTATGATACCTGGAGATGTGAGATGAAAAGGATGGTTTCACATGAAACATTTTGGAGCACCCATCAAAAGGGCAAGTTATTGCTAAACCTTCTTCTATGTGGCCACTTAGATGAGAAATTATCCCTTTGACATCCACATATTCTGTTGTACAAAAATTGAATGAGCATTTTAACTGTACAGATAGAGTTCGATTTTGGGTTTGACTGGTCTTTAAGTCTGAATGTGTTCTTGACATGTGAACAGCAAAGCAACGATATGAAGAAAACCTTCTTCCACATTTTTTATGACCACAGGAGAAAAATACATTATGGACATGTCTGTGAGATCTGCAATGCTTCAAGTATGTGGATGATGAGATGCATGTAAATGTGCAAATATTACACACATACATAATGTCTTGGCTTTGTTGCAGTAACGTATGACTGCAAGAAAGTAATTTGTAAGGTGGGCTTTAGGTAACCAAAAAGTATGAGGTTACAAAAAGGCTTATCAGTCAAAATTTCTAATTAAATGCAAACCAAAATGCTTTATGTATATCAGTTTTTGGGCCTCCTAATGCTCATTCCCTTTTTTTCTTCCAGGAATATGTAAATTAATTGTCCATATCCTGACTGACTTCAAAACAAATTTATCACTGGCTGAAAAAGATAATGTTCAAACAAAAAACGAACCGGAAGAGAACAAAGCTGGAGTCTGGACGTAAAAACTATCCTGTCAAAGTAAGAAAAAAAAAAACCACCTGCGTCTCACACCCAGGTTATCAAATTGTGCTTAACAATTAAAATAACTACAGCCTGACATTTAAGAATAAGCACAAGCAGTATGACGCCATGAACTGCTAACTTTCACGCGCCATTTATCAACAGTTTGGATATTGAAAAGAAAAAAACGCAAAACACCAAAGGCTAAATCAAGAAAACTCACAGCAGACGACGACTGTCATATATATCAATAATTTGGGGGGCTATGTGAGACACATTCTTATTAAGATGGTCGAAAAAATCAAGCTAGCAAGTTCCTCAAGAGATAAATGCAAAAATGGGCGCCGTACTTGGAGTGTGGGGAAAAAAAGAGAAAAGTGGTCACCGTTATAAATAACCTCGTCTTACTTTTACATTTCAGAACCAAAAACGGTATTTAAAAAATATGAGTAAAAACATTTTTAGTAAAACGAATGCAAAATTATACCGTATTTACAAGAAGATAGCGGTTCGCCAGTCTGAAATATTATCTATACTAATACTATGTTTAGTTTTTTTAATTTAAAAAATGTTTATTGAGTTACTTTACATTACCCCAGAGGTGCCAAAAACCGATTACTCCAACTTCTAAGTCCAACCTGGGTCCAGGATACACATTCAGTGTCGGAGAGAGAGCTTTGAATGGCTACAGAACAAGATTTTGCGCTTCGTGCAGGTTCTTGTTCCCATGATGCAATGCGCCAAATTGAAAATACGGGAAAAATACCTGTAAAATGTAAAAACGGAAAATTCCTTCAAATTTCTACTGTACATTTTACCGTTTTTTTACAGTTTTTTTTACAGTGTATACACAACATAGAAAACCACAACATTTATATTTACTGATTAAGGTCATTAATTTGACCATTTATGCGTGTTTGTTTTAATTTTTTTATTTATTCTTCACTCATTTTTACTTCTTGATTTTTGCAAAAATTGATCAACTAATTTTTTCTCGGTTCCAATTTTAGTCATGGACAAAAAATGGTCAAATTAATGACCTTAATCAGTAAATATAAATGTTGTGGTTTTCTATGTTATGCATGTTGTTGTATGAAGAGTCGGCAGCAGCTGGGCTGGAGGTTTTTCCTCCCCTCGTGTCACAGACCTTTTTCCTTGTTCTTGCTTTTCCAGGTAAAGCTCAAAGTGACTTGGTTCTGGGTGGAGACGCGTCAGGTCACATGACATCATGAAGAGTCATCCAGTGTGGAGGCGTCGTGTTTCTGAGCCGACCTGAACGCCCCAGCAGGCGATATAAAGCAGGAGGTTCTGCAGGAGGAAGACACACATCATGATGATCCACCTGGTTCTGGTCGGGCTGGTCCTGAGGTGCGCTGCAGCTGCGAAGGTCGGTTTGCTTGACTCTGACTCTTTCCTCCGATCAGCAGCTCAGACGGGAGAAACACGACTTCGCCTGAACGTTTATTATATATGTATGTATGTATGTATGTATGTATGTATGTATGTATGTATGTATGTATGTATGTATGTATGTATGTATGTATGTATGTATGTATGTATGTATGTATGTATGTATGTATGTATGTATGTATGTATGTATGTA
Organism: Xiphophorus maculatus; assembly: GCF_002775205.1. Taxonomy (NCBI): domain Eukaryota; kingdom Metazoa; phylum Chordata; class Actinopteri; order Cyprinodontiformes; family Poeciliidae; genus Xiphophorus; species Xiphophorus maculatus. The sequence continues at coordinate 1,516,734 of NC_036454.1, forward strand.
TGTATGTATGTATGTATGGAAACAGGAGAAAATAGCAAAACCAGAGAAAACCTTCAGATTCTTTCTGCTTTTTTCCTCATTTTTCACTTCTGGTTCTGGTTCTTTGGTTCTGTCCACTTCAACCCAACCCAGATCCAACTCTATCTTCACTCAGTCGTTCCTCAGCATCACACCGCCCACACCCTGCTTTAAATGAGAAAATAAGATTTAGACAGTTTGAATAAGAAGCCTCCTGTGTGTGTGTGTGTGTGTGTGTGTGTGTGTGTGTGTGTGTGTGTGTGTGTGTGTGTGTGTGTGTGTGTGTGTGTGCAGCTGGGCGTGGTCCAGACTGAGGGCGGCGCTGTGGAGGGGCTGAACGTTAATATGGGTCTCTTCCGGACGGTGGAGGAGTTTAAAGGCGTCCCCTTCGCTGACGTTCCTGGGAAGTGGGAAAAACCTAAACCTCATCCTGGTTGGGACGGTAAGTCCATGGTCTCATCGGGGCGCTGGTTCTGGTTCTGCTACAGCAACTATGGCAAAAAATCAGTCAGCTGATGATTTTTTGCAGTTGGTTCATGATTGGTTTAAATGTTAAAGGTGCAATAAATCAATATTTATGAGGAATTGTATTAAGTGGAATCACTCATTAAAACTTGTTTTTAGTCAGAGCCTTAAATTTTTGTAAAGGTGTAGCAGAGATTAGATCAGCGACTCTGAACCAAACTCGGATCTAAACATTTAGATTTTAGTTTGACTCTCAACAGTTTATTTACTGAGAAAAACTGCAGTTTTGGTCCTGCAGCTTGAATACATTAAAAACTTTTTAAACCTTGTTACATTTCACTGTAACGTTTCTGACCCCCCAATAATGAGATGGGATTTCCTCCCTTGTGCAAACTTGAGACATGGAAAAACTAATGGCTCCTTTAAATCAGGACTGAAAATGTTGATTTCAAAGAATCTGATGAACTGGTTTCCAGTTTGAAGCATGAAGATTTCAAGTTTTCCTCTTGAAGCTGTATTTTAACATTCACTACAGTTACATGTTGCTTTAAGTCGTTTTCCTTCGATGTCCTGTAAAGTTCAGACGTGTCTGAGTCCTGCTTCATCAATAAACCAGGTTTGTCTACAAGCTGTTTGGTTTCTGTCGACTGTTTTCAGGAGTTTTAATCGCCACAAAGTTCAGGGAGCGCTGCCTGCAGGTGACGCTGTTGCAGACCAAAACCCAGGGCAGCGAGGATTGCCTCTACCTGAACATTTTTGTTCCACATGGACTGTCAGGTAAGAAACAGGGTCAAGGTCTGATGTGGTAAATGTCCCCTCATACCAACGTGTCCTCACAAACCGTTGTGTCCTCACATGAATCAGGAACTGCTCAGCTCTAAATGTGATTTTCCGGTGATTGTTCACAGCAGCATCTAGTGGACACCAGAGGAATTGCATCCCCTTGAATGAACCCTCTCATGTCCGATCTCTGTCTCCAGTGTCCACCAACCTCCCAGTGATGGTGTACCTTTTCGGAGGAGCCTTCCTGCTGGGAGCGTCCAATGATGTGGAAGTTTTCGGAGAGTCTCTTTATGATGGGAAGGAGATGGCCGACAGGGGGGGGGTCATTGTTGTCACGGTGAACTACAGAGTTGGTACTCTGGGTTTCCTCAGCTCTGGAGATGAACGACTGCCAGGTGAAGACAAAACTAAATCAACATCGGTGTTCATGTAAAGTGCTTTAAAACTGTTTTCAGAGGCTCAGTGTGGATTTTCTGTATTAGAAATGTTCTTTTGTTTGAGGGCACAGCAGGTGCCCCATTGATCACACTGGCTCATTTGCTATTCTGATGAAGGAAGCAACAGATAAACGGAATGTCTGAGTCAAAACAAGAAAACCGGATCATCAGCATATCATAGGTATGCTAGTGAAGCTGAAATATCTGTGAATGACATATGTTGTTTTGGGATCATTTGCAGATTTCTCAGTACTTCTGGGATCCTTATCTGGCTTCCAGCAGGTGAACCGAGTTCTGTTAACTCAGCTGCAGAGCGGTTCAGGTGTGAAGCAGCTTGTTCCTTTAGTGGACCCTGTTGTTATTCACTGATGTTTAGGTTTATGAACATTTGGAGAACATTATTTCTGATCAGACACAAGAAAACAGGTTTGGTTCTGGAAGGTTAGGGCATTTTGACCAACAGCAGAATTTAAATCCAGGTTCTGTTGCTGCAGTCAGACTCTGGTGATCCATAACAGATGGTTTCCAGTTTAGTTGTACCTCTAGTTGTGCTGTAATGAGGATCCATCGTTAAGGTCAAACAGCCAGCAGGTGACTCCCTGTTCCTCTCAGGTAACTATGGCCTATGGGACCAGCACGCCGCCATCTCCTGGGTCCGCAGGAACATCCGGGCCTTCGGAGGGAACCCGGACAACATCACCATCTTTGGCCAGTCAGCTGGAGCTGCCAGCGTCAACTTCCAGGTAAAAACCATGACCCCCAACATCCTGTTTGTGGAAGAGGTTTCCGTCCGATGACTCCACCTACTGTTGGTGTTTGGTTGTGCCCCAGATGCTGTCGCCTTACAGTAAAGGGCTGTTCCGCAGAGCCATCTGTCAGGGCGGCGTGGCCCTCAGCCCCTGGGCGCTCCAGAAGAGCCCCATGGTGCTCACTAAAAAGGTTTTCACTCACACATCATCCACATCTTTCGTTCATTTCAGGCTCTGTAATTACGGTAATTTATCATATCTTAATCTGAAACTCTACAAAATAAGCAACATTGACAATTCAAACCCTTTTTTTACTGGCAAATTACTGAAAAAATAAACAACAAAGATATTTGTTTTTAATATGTTTAGATTTTTCAACCATCAGATTGATTCAAAGTGCTATTATACACATTCAGTTTGTATGTAAAAATAGATTAATTGCATTAAAATTTGAATAATTAATCAAAATTAATGTGTTAAATGAATTTTACAGGATAATCATTATATTTTATAACTTTTACTGCTTTTAATGAGATTACGTTTTGCCTCTACGTGACATGCAACCCGACAGTTGACCCGCGAGTCCAGCAGGAACTTCTGGCTGCTTTTGTCTCTGCAGATTGCTCGTAAAGTCAACTGTTGGCAAACCGAGGAAGACAACATGTTGGCCTGCCTGAAGACAGTCGACCCCATCAAGCTAACCATGGCAGGAAAAATTAACCTGCTGGATATTTTCGGGAAAGGTCTGAACATAACCTATTATTTCTGGTCTGGTTCATTTTTGTTTGCATCAGTGTTTCTTCTCCAGCGTTGGTTTGTGGATTAGTTTCAGGCAGTCTGCTCCTTTACTCAGCACTCAGTGACCAGACTGCTGACTCGGACCTGTCTGTCGAGTGTTTCCCTGCAGACAGGACAGCGGCTCTGTTCTCTGCTCAGGTCCCGTCATGGACCTGCTCCAGCTCGCGCCGGTGGTTGACGGTGATTTCATCCCAGATGATCCAGGCAAGCTTTTTCACAATGCGGCTCAGTTTGACTACCTGGCAGGTGTAAACAGCATGGATGGACACATATTTGCTGGAATCGATGTTCCTTCAATCAACAACATGAAGGAAACCACCACCGCGTTAGTACTTGAGCAACATCATGTTTTTTGAGGATTGTCATGAAGGCTCCAGACTGGTCTAAGACATGTGAATTGGTCTGGTTTCCTCCTCAGAGACCAGGTCAAAGGTCTTCTGACGGGTCTGACTAAAGAGAAGGGGGATGCCGCCGTCTCCTCGGCCTTCGATGTCTACTCCGTCCACTGGGGTTTGGCTCCAGATCCGGCCATAGTAAAGAAGACAGTGGCCGACATCGAGACAGACTTCCTGTTCCTGGTACCGACCCAGATTGCCCTCCAGCTCCACGCAAACAACACCAGGTCAGCTGTGACTCTTCTCATTCATTACTGCCGACGTCCTGCTGGTGCTGTTTGGGTCCGATCAGAACAGAACCTTTGCACTTTCAAAGTTACTGCAGAAGACGGACAGTGCTTACCTGTGGCCCTGTGTGTCCCTCAGTGGGGCCAGTACCTACTCCTACCTGTTCAACATGAAGACACGGATCCCGGGGTTCCCGCGCTGGGTGGAGGCGGAGCACGCAGAGGACCTGCAGTATCTGTTCGGAAAACCGTTCTCCCTGCCGCTGGTCTACTTCCCCCGACACAGAGACCTCTCCGGCTACATGATCGCCTACTGGACCAACTTCGCCAAGACTGGGTAAACTCCCAGCATGTACTGAGACCACCAGCAGGGGTCCAACTGGGGCAGCACACGTCAACTTTACTGGGTTTTAACTGTCTGCTCAGCCAAACTGGTCTGAAACGGTCAGAAGAAGAGTTTATCCAGTTTGTTTAAATGTTGCCTTTCTGGCTGCACTGGTCTGGTGTGACACACTAACTGGTGTGAACTGGTTTAGCCAACTGGGATAGATTAACTAGACTTTATCCTGGCCCTATCAGTGGGCTGATTTCACCACATCATTTACATGAAAGGACAAATCAATGGTGGCATATTTTCAGGTTTGGTTCAGATCAACATGTCTACAGTAACTTTAATGATTTGATCAGAAAGTGTGGAAACAAGGAAAACAAATGGTTTTATTGTGATTACAGTTATATAAACTGACATGGAAGACCCAGATCCAACCTGAATTAGGATAACTTGTAAATTGGAGCCAAATTGATGATCTGGATTTGTCTGTTTAAAGTGATGTGAACTGGTTTAAACTGGTATGATTTACCCTGATAAAGGAATTTCCTTTTCTCTCCAGAGACCCCAGCAGAGGCAACAGTAAAGTCCCGGTTCTCTGGCCAGCCTTCACCAAGTACCACCAGCCGTACCTGGTAATAAACAACTCCATGAGCAAGTCCTCCGTCAGGTACCAGGCTCCTCCGGGATTACTGCTAATCTGTCCTCATCTCGCGCATTTCTGTTTTATTCTAACCTTCGGAGCTGTGTGGTCTGATGAATCTGGTCAGCGCTTCATAGATCTATTTCAAGATTTGAGTGTGAGGATTATAAACATGATCAAATTTAAATCCATCCATCCATCTTCTTCCTCTTATCCGGGGTCGGGTCGCGGAGGTAGCAGCTTCAGAAGGGAGGCCCAGACTTCCCTCTCCAGCCACTTCTTCTAGCTCTTCCGGGGGAATCCCGAGGCGTTCCCAGGCCAGGCGAGAGACATAGTCCCTCCAGCGTGTCCTGGGTCTTCCCCGGGGCCTCCTCCCGGTGGGACGTGCCCGGAACACCTCACCAGGGAGGCGTCCAGGAGGCATCCTGACCAGATTCACCTCAACTGGCTCCTCTCGATGTGAAGGAGCAGCGACTCTACTCTGAGTCCCTCCCGGATGACTGAGCTTCTCACCCTATCTCTAAGGGAGAGCCCAGCCACCCTACGGAGAAAACCCATTTCGACCGCTTGTATCTGCGATCTCGTTCTTTCGGTCATGACCCAAAGCTCATGACTATATGAGGGTGGGAACGTAGATCGACTGGTAAATCGAGAGCTTCGCTTTTTGCCTCAGCTCTCTCTTCACCACGACGGACCGGTACAGCGCCGCTTGACGGCAGACGCTGCGCCAATCCGCCTGTCGATCTCTCGCTCCCTTCTTCCCTCATTCGTGAACAAGATCCCGAGATACTTGAACTCCTCCACTTGGGGCAGGACACCCCCCCTTGACCTGGAGAAGGCACTCTACCCTTTTCCGGCTCAAAACCATGGCCTCGGATTTGGAGGCACTGATCCCCATCCCGGCCGCTTCACACTCGGCTGTGAACCGCTCCAGCGAGAGCTGCAGATCATGACCTGATGAAGCCAAAAGATCAGAGCCAGCGACTCTAATAGACTGGACAAAATCATCAGGAAAGCTGGCTCTGTACTGGGACTAAGGCTGGAGTCCCTGGAAACTGTGGTGGAGAGGAGGACACTGAAGAAGGTTCTGTCTATTATGGACAATAAACAGCCCCCTCTCCACCACATAGTGGACAGACAGCGGAGCTCCTTCTCACATAGGCTGCTCCAGCTCCGCTGTCGTAGGGACAGATACAGGAAATCCTTCCTGCCACATGCCATCTCACTGTACAATAAAAGCTAAATCATTGTTCTGCACTAATCAGTCCAATTTCGCACAACAGCACTGTGGCACACTGCTGTACATATATTTACAGATACATTGTGTTCTGCATTTTGAATCCTTGCAAGGACTGCTCTAAGCTGCTTTTATATTGACAGCATGTTATATTTTATTCTTATTTTATCTTGTCTGCAATGCTACTCAGTGGTGGTTGTTGTGTGTCTTGTCTCTATGCTGCTGTAACTGCGAAATAATTTCCCTGCTGGGATGAATAAAGTAATTCTATTCTATTCTATTCTATTCTATTCTATTCTATTCTATTCTATTCTATTCTATTCTATTCTAAAAGGACCACATCGTCTGCAAAAAGCAGAGATGAGATCCTAAGGCCACCAAATCGGATCCCCTCAACATCTTGGCTGGTCTAGAGATTCTGTCCATGAAAGTGATGAACAGAATCGGTGACAAAGGGCAGCCCTGGCGGAGTCCAACTCTCACCGGAAACGAGCCCAACTTACTGCCGGCAATGTGGACCAGACTCTGACACCGGTCATACAGGGACCTGACAGCCCGTATCAAAGGGCCCGGTACCCCATACTCCCGGAGAACCCCCCACAGGGCTCCCCGAGGGACACGGTTGAATGCCTTCTCCAAGTCCACAAAACACATGTAGACCGGTTGGGCGAACTCCCAGAATCCTCCAGGACCCTGCTGAGGGTGTAGAGCTGGTCCAGTGTTCCACGACCAGGACAAAAGCCACTCTGCTCTTCCTGAATCCGAGGTTCGACTGTCCAACGGACCCTCCTCTCCAGGACCCCTGAATAGACCTTGCCAGGGAGGCTTAAGAGTGTGACCCCTCTATAATTGGAGCACACCCTCCGGTCCCCCTTTTTGAACAGGGGGACCACCACCCCAGTCTGCCAATCCAGGGGAACTGCCCCCGATGTCCATGCGATATTGCAGAGTCACATCAGCCAACACAACCCTACAACATCCAGAGCCTTAAGGAACTCCGGGCGGATCTCATCCACCCCGGGGCCTTGCCACCGAGGAGCTTTTTAATCACCTCGGCGACCTCATCCCCAGAGATCGGAGAGCCCAACCCAGAGTCCCCAGGCTCAGCTTCTTCAATGGAAGGCATGTTGGTGGGATTGAGGAGGTCTTCGAAGTATTCTGGCCACCGGCCCACAATGTCCCGAGTTGAGGTCAGCAGCACACCATCCCCACTATAAACAGTGTTGGTGCTGCACTGCTTCCCCCCCCTGAGACGCCGGATGGTGGACCAGAATCGCCTCGAAGCCGTACGGAAGTCTTTCTCCATGGCCCCTCCAAACTCCTCCCACGCCCGAGTTTTTGCCTCAGCAACCACCCGAGCTGCATGCCGCTTCGCTTCGCCGGTACCCATCAGCTGCTTCCGGAGTCCCACAGGACAAAAAGGCCCAATAGGACTCCTTCTTCAGCCTGACAACATCCCTTACAGAAGGTGTCCACCAAAGGGTTCGAGGGTTGCCGCCGCGACAGGCACCGACAACCTTGCGGCCACAGCTCCGATCAGCCACCTCGACAATGGAGACACGGAACATGGTCCACTCAGACTCCATGTCCCCCACCTTCCCCAGGACGTGTTCAAAGTTTTGTCGGAGATGGGAGTTAAAGCTCCGTCTCACAGGGGATTCCGCCAGACGTTCCCAGCAGACCCTCACAGCACGTTTGGGCCGCCAGGTCTGACCGGCTTCCTCCCCCACCACCGGAGCCAACTCACCACCAGGTAGTGGTCAGTAGACAGCTCCGCACCTCTCTTCACCCGAGTGTCCAAGGCATAGGGCCGCAGATCCGATGAAACAATGACAAAGTCGATCATCGAACTGCAGCCTAGGGTGTCCTGGTGCCAAGTGCACATATGGACACCCTTATGCCTGAACATGGTGTTCGATATGGACAATCCATGACGAGCACAGAAGTCCAGCAACAGAACACCGCTCAAGTTCAGATCGGGGGGGGGCTATTTCTCCCAACCAGGACCCTCCAGGTCTCACTGTCATTGCCCACGTGAGTGTTGACGTTCCCCAGCAGAACAAGGGAGTCTCCAGGAAGAGCACTCTCCAGTACCCCCTCTAAGGACTCCAAGAAGGGTGGGTAATCTGAACTGCCGTTCGGCCCGTAAGCACAAACAATAGTCAGAACCCGGCCCCTCATCTGTTGGCGAAGGGAGGCTACCCTCTCGTTCACTGGAGTAAACACCAACAATAGGCACCGAGATGGGGGCAACAAGTATGCCCACTCCTGCCCGGTGCCTCTCACCTTGGGCAACTCCAGAGTGGAAGTATGTCCAGCCCCTCTCAAGGAGATTGGTTCCAGAACCAGAGCCATGTGTCCAGGTGAGACCGACTATTTCTAGCCGGAACCTCTCGACCTCACGCACTAGCTCCGGCTCCTTCCCCACCAGAGAGGTGACATTCCACGTCCCAAGAGCCAGTTTCTGCAACTCAGGATCAGACCGCCAGGGCCCCCTCCCTCTGCCGCCCCCCATCCCACACTGCACCCGACCCCTTTGGCCCCTCTCACAGGTGGTGGGCCCATGGGAGGGGGGACCCATGTTTCCTCTTCGGGCTGAGCCCGGCCGGGCTCCATGGGTAAAAGCCCGGCCACCAGGCGCTCGCCATCGTGCCCCCATCTCCAGGCCTGGCTCCAGAGTGGGGCCCCGATGACCCGCGTCCGGGCGAGGGAACGCCAAGTCCAATGTTTTTTCTCATCATTGGGGTCTTCGGGCTGCGCTTTGTCTGGTCCCTCACCTAGGACCTGTCTGCCTTGGGTGACCCTACCAGGGGCATGAAGCCCCAGACAGCATAGCTCCTGGGATCATTGGGGCCCTCAAACCCCCCCACCACGATGGCGGTCCCGGGAGAGCAAATTTAAATATAGCAGAAAATATATGCAGAAAAAAGTTGGTCAAGTTTAAACATGAAAACTGATTATTGTCTTGACAATAATCAGTTTCTCTAGTCGAACACTTGATGTCCCAGGAGATCCATCACGATCCAATGGGATCAATAAAGATCCGGTAGGACCCTGATGGAGTCAGGATGCGATGGGATCCATCAGGATCCTGTCGGAGGATGTAAATGATGTCCAGATCTCTGTCGTTGCTCACTCTGCTGTGTTTTATTTTGATCCTGAGGTTTAACATCTAAAATCCGTTCTTTCTCTCAGCTACGACCTGAGATCGTTTTACGTGAAGTACTGGACTCAGACCTACAGCCAGCTGCCGTCTGCAGGGACGATGGAGGAGAAGAAACGCTGATCCCTTGACCTTCATCCAGACAGATAAATGGGATAATAAATGAATTTGAAACCTTCTCTGTTTGCTCTTTGCGTCTAACACGAGTGCACATAAATTGTTCTGTCACATTCATTTTAAAGATTACAGCCTCAGATTTGGAAGGGACGTCCACCATCTTCTGTGTCACCATTAGAAATGAGAACTGGAACATCAGCTGATGCCTCGTTTCCACTGAGCGGTTTGGTACGCAGGTTTTCCTGCTTTCACACCCCACAGCCAAATGGTACTGCTGAAGGCGGCCATTGTTTTCCAATGGTGGTCAGCCCGATGTGTGACGTTAGAACGTCAATGCAAAGTGACTGTTTGTGATTTGCCAACAGATTGTAAACCGATCCTGCATTTGGGAGAAGGAGGAACCTTGTGCCCCTACATGTTTGCTGTAATTCCTGTAAATAAATGAGAAATCTTGCATCTTGCAGGCGCGTTGTTTGGTTTTCCCTCTGCAGAGACATTCTGAGCAGTCTGTCGGCAGCTAATTCAGGATTAGCATGGACTCAGAGCTAACAGGGAGGCAGTGGGCTTGGGGACGAAGCAATTGGGTTGAGGACCAGATTCTTTACTATTCACACACAACTCTGATCCCAGTGGATCCCACTGTGGGTCCAGTGGAAGCAGCTGGACGGCTGGACCCACAGCAACAAAGACACCAAGCTGGAATCCTGTGGAGGTTTTGGGCGCCCAGTGTTTCATCATCATTCCTTGTTCTGGATCTAGCCGCTGTCACCAATGCAATATTAAAAGATTTGGGTCAATGCCGTCTGGGGGGGTTAGTAAAGGTCGATATGGTTCTGTACGGGTCGGTTTGGTACCCTGTTTTATGGTCCAGCATGTTCCAGAGAATATTTTCAGTCAGCTGGACTAGGATAGCATCATTCTCGAGCTTCAACCAACGTGACGCTTCGCCCCAACTGGACCGTTGTCTTACGGACCTCCAGCAATGATACGGGTCAGGTCGGTACTGTGGGCCGCTTTTACAATGGAAGCAGAAAGAATAGAACTAGAGGTGTGCCGATCGATTCATCGGCTGATTTCCGTGAAAAAGTGTATGATCGGTGATCGCCAGATCTTGTTGCCGATCACCAAAACCGATCACCTGTATCTCACCTTGCAGCCTGCGAGTGCCTCCATCAGCTGACTGAAACTGACATCCAGCAAATATCCTGAGTCGTTAGTGCTCCATTTCTGCAGGTTTGTGCTGTTAAAATGTTCATTTGTGCTGTTTTGGTTTCTGAGATACTAAAAATATTTTTTAGGTCATTGTTACATGCAGTGGTGGCTGCATGTAGGATTTCCCTCCCAATTCAGGTTGCTGCTGAGCTCTGGCGGGTTAAGCAGGCCCAGTTGGTTTCACTCTGCCTCTTGATTAGCAGGGTATAAGACCAGCTGGGAAACTGACTTTCAGAGCCTCTTGGCCAATTGGGCAGCATGGGTGCTGCAGCTTTGTGGTGCTGTGATGGAGGATTTGTCTGTTAGAAACCCTGGTTTTTGTTGTTATTCTCTCCTTTCTTTTCTTTTAGGTCAGGGGTCTCAAACTCCAGTCCTGGAGGGCCGCAGTCCTGCAACTTTTAGATGTGCCTCTGCTGCACCACCTGAACAGAATAATTAGGTCATTAAGGCTCTGGAGAACTGATCTACACAAGGAGGAGGTCATTAAGTCATTTCATTCCAGTGGTTTGTACCTGTGGCACATCTAAAAACTGCAGGACTGCGGCCCTTAAGGCCTGGAGTTTGACTCCTGTGTTTTAGGTTCTCATTTTCACCTTTGAGACTTCTTCCGATCCCACTTAAAGAATAAACCTTTAACTTTACCCTCCTGGTTTTGTCTCTTCATTTTTCCCTGGTTTATCTTTGTTACAGCCCCCCTCCAAAACTCCTAGACTGCTTTGGGGATGTAACAGTCCTCCAGAGTTGACCATCCCCCCCATGTTGCTCCAAAACAAACCAAAGTGGGCTACGTCGTTAGTGCTCCGTTTGTGCCGTTAAAACTACTGCAGCAAAGTTGTTTTCAAGTTGGATGTTGGCGCTCCGCAGAGCGAGCGGCGTTTAGCTCAAGGTTGATCCGATTTATGAACACTAATGTCGGCCAGCTGTTCTCTCCCGCTCGGAGGTTCTCTTAGGGACTGTCAACAAATTTCCCAACCAAACACTCCTAAGAAACAAATGTAAATAGAAATCTTGCCTTGTAACCACCTGACACAAAATTCATGCTGTTACATGAGATGCACTGTTCTCTAGTGAATTATTAGTCATATCAAGTTTCTAAATAGAACCCGTTCTGCAACACTCAGTGCAAACAAGGCATCCGTTTGTTGGAGCCGGTTATAAGTCCACCATTTTGGATCAAAGCAGTCATGCTGACACTAGACCAGCTGCAGGTCATATAATCTGATTCGGACCTGGTACTGGGTCAGAATATCTCAGATTAACAGAGATTAATCAGTTTTGCTGCTCTGCTTCCTGACTTAGTTCTGTCCCGGTTCTTAAATGCTTGGAGTCGGTTTTCTCTGCAGGACTTAATCCAGAAAGTTTATGTTCTCCTGCAGCATATCAGCCTGTAGATTCTCAGAAAAAGGAAGTGTCAACCCGCTGATCTCGTTGATTGGTGTGTCACAGCTGAAGCTCCACCTGCTGACAAACCACAGAGTCGAACTTCCTGTTAAACCGTCTGCAGCTTCCACTCTGACACTTCTCTGCTTTATTTCCCCTCTATGTGCATCTAATGCTCCCAGTTACACATTTCAAGGCTGGTTTCTGAAACATGAGCAGGCAAAAGACATTTCAGTCTCAGTTCAGTTGCTGCTCTTCCTCCTCTGTTCTCAACGCAACCACCAGGGGGCGCTTCGTTAGCTTCAGTTTCAGCTGCTGCAGCTGCTGAACAGTCCAAGTTCTGATGAGAACAGTCAGATCTGGGGAGTCCGCTGGAGATGAAGTGATGAGATAGAAACAGCAGGAGAAAGAAGAAGAAGAAGTAGGAGGTCCAACCAGAGGAGCGGCGACTTCTGCATCAGCCGTTGCAACAGAGACAGACAGCAGGAAGCACACATGACACCCTGAACGTCACTCTGCTTCAGCAGCGAGACCCATTGGACCGGAGCCACCAGAGACCGGTCAGAACCGAAACACGGGTCCAACAGAACCAGAGCAGACCCAGAAGAGCTGCAGGAGGAGGAAAGCAGAAGTTTAAAGAGGTAAAAGGAGAAGACAGTGGAGACAGACGAAACCCGGACCTCTGACCAGAACCAGAACCAGGGAGGCGGTGCAGAAACCCTGAGGACGGTGGAGCAGCGGGTGGAGCGCGATGGAGGAGGACATCAGGAAGCAGGGGATGCTCTTCCTCCAGCAGCAGCGATTCGGGAAGGTAAACCCTGACAGGAACCTTGTGGGTCAACCTGACAGGTTCTGGCGGCCCGGTTCTGACTGTGTTTGTGTGTGCAGAAGTGGAAGCGGGTGTGGTGCGTCCTGTACCGGGAGAGCTCCTGCTCCATCTCCAGGATGGAGTTCTTTGAGTGTAAAGACGGAGGCAACGTGGAGAAGAACGACAAGACTCTGCGCAAGCAGCAGGAGAGCAAGAAGGTAACCGCCCTCTTCCGTTTCCATGGAGATAACACCCCCCGTTTCCACGGCGATGACCCCTGTTTCCACGGCCCCCAGGTGATCCGGCTGGCGGACTGCATACGGGTCTCGGAGGTGGAGGTGGACGGCGGGCCGCGCGACACCGGGGCCTTCCTGGTGGAAACCACGGAGAAGATGTTCGTGTTCGCCGCGGATCGGAACCAGCTGGACGACTGGACCCATCGGCTGTGTGAGGTCGCCTTCCCTGTAGGTACACCCGGTTCTGATCGGCCCCAAACCCGTCTGACCCACAGGCCGGTTCTGGTTCTGATCTGACAGACACGCAGACAAGATAGAGGAAGAAGGTCAGAGACAGGTTCTGAGCCGGACCCGTCCTTTGAAGGTAGAACCAGCTGAGGTCAGGGGTCACAAAGGGTTGGTTCTGGTTCAGAACTTCTGATGGTCCTCTGGTGATCAACTGGATCACGACCAGAACCTCAGCCGGTCCAAACTGATTTTCCTCCCATTCTACCAGTAGAACCTGCAGTGTGGTACCAGACGGTTCTGCTGGAACCTCTGGACCGACCAGAACCGATCAGGATCTGATTATTGAGGGTTTCTCTGTGAGATTCTAATCTGGATTATCAGGGAATCTGATCTCTGCTTTTAGTTTCTGCTGCAGCTTTTGGATCAGATGAAGGATTTTAACTTTATTATGAAGGATCATCATCATGGATTAGATTACAGATTATAGATTATAGATTATCAGCTCCACTGCTGGACAGGATGTTGATCATTTCTGAAGGAAGGAAATCGGTTTAATCTGAGATTTAAATGACATCCTGGTTAAAATAACTCAGAGTTTCTTTACCTGATCAGATCAGTGATCCACTGATCAGGTTCTGTTCAGAGGTTCTGGTCCAGAAACAGTCGGGTCAGAATTTACAGCAGGAAGTTTGGAGCCATCCAGGTTATAATGATGCAGCAATCAGGTATCATATTAACATCGATCTGTTGATGGTAGAAAATAAATCAGCTTTAGTTGTTTCCGCGGCGCTGCGGTCAGTCTCAGCAGGGCCGGATCTCCTGGGGGGCAGCCGGGGGCCACACTTCATGTCCTTAAAGCTCTACTTATAAATATTAATTTCCTGTTAGTCCAAATGCCTCTTATTAATATAAAATATTAACTCATCAAAAGAATATGTTTGGAAATATAGTGTTAGGTCCCTGAAAAACGACGTCGCAGGAACATTTCTGAGCCGCCATGTTTTAACAAGGTTAACACGGCTCAAAGTGATGAACTGTAGCAGTTTAATACGTCTGCTAGCTGCTAGCCCACAATGACTCACTGGACTCTGATTGGTCAGAGCATTAATGCCCTTCCCATTAGCATCCTTCCCCTGTCAGGTTTTTGCAGTTTATGAATCAATTGTTTGGACCCAGAGCATCACAGCAGAACCAGAACCAGATAGAAATATTACAGTAACAAAGCTGCTCTACAAACGAGAGGTCTCACTCTAACAAAAACTGCTGGTCTGATGCATTTTTGGATGAAACTTTTCTGTTCTTCATTCAGAAGTTCTTCACTGTGGAACCAGAAATGCAACTCATGTAAGAGCAGCGATTCTTCATGATACTCAAGGCTAACAGTGCGGTGCAGTAAAACTACTCCTACAAGTACTTTTTTTTTTCAAAAAGGTGCTCAAGTAACTAAGTAAATGTAACTAGTTACTACCTCGTCTGCAGATGACGTGTGAATGGCACTGAATAAAACCTCAATCTGTACTCAGATTTCAATGTCATTAGAAGTCAGAATCAGATCGAATCTCTGGGTGAAATGTTGCCCAGGACACAGAAACGTCCTAAATAAAGTCACGAGATCTGAGGAGCCTCAAGCCCCAGAAATAGGAGAAAAGGCAGAAAAGTTCTGGGATGTTGAGCTGAGATCAGGACTCAAAGTTTTCCAGGAGTTTAAAGAAAGCGACAGTTTTTATTTCAGCAGACAAATTTAAACTTGTAGCGTTTTTTAGAGGCGTGACGAAATAAACATCTTTAATGTTTCTGTGGATATTTTATCGACATTCAGAGGATTTACAGTTTTCATTTCTCTGCTTCGTGTTCTCAGTTCATGATCCAGTTTGGGCTCAGAACCTGCAGGCGGACCGGGTCAGCAGGTTCTGGTAAAAATAGCAGGATGCTGACGGACAGCCGGCCTCTTGACTCACATCTCGACTTCCCCTTTAAGAGAGCGCAACAGGAAGTCCAGGCAGCCAATCAGAGACGACGAAGACTGAAGAAGCAGAACCAGGACCAGAACCAGGACCAAGATCAGAACCAGAACCAGAACCAGGATCAGAATCAGAACCAGGATCAGGATCAGAATCAGAACCAGAAAAAGGACAAGGAACAGGACCAGAACCAGGACCAGGACCAGAATCAGGACCAAGATCAGAACCAGAACCAGGACCAGGACCAGAATCAGAATCAGAACCAGAACCAGGACCAGGAACAGGACCAGAAGCAGGACCAGGATCAGAACCAGAACCAGGACCAGGAACAGGACCAGAAGCAGGACCAGGATCAGAACCAGAACCAGGATCAGGATCAGAATCAGGACCAAGATCAGAACCAGAACCAAGATCAGGTTCAGAATCAGAATCAGGACCAAGATCAGAACCAGAACCAAGATCAGGATCAGAACCAGAACCAGGACCAAGATCAGAACCAGGACAAGGACCAGAACCAGAACCAGGATCAGAACCAGGACCAAGATCAGAACCAAGATCAGAACCAGGACCAGGATCAGAACCAGGACCAAGATCAGAACCAGGACCAAGATCAGAACCAGAATCAAGATCAGGACCAGAACCAGGATCAGAACCATGATCAGGACCAGGACCAGAACCAGGACCAGGACCAGAAAAATACCCACTAAAACTAATAAAAATTATATATATTTTAATAATAATGATGATGGTTCTGATGGAAGGTCCGTCAGACCTGGAGGCTCTGGGTTCTGGATTAGGTTAATCAGTTTGTAGAAATGTGTTAAAAAAACGTATTTCCTGTCGATCAGAGCGATTGTTTGGTTCTATGCAGACAATTCTGTGATGATAAATCGATTTCTGTCCATCAGATGAGCTGGACGGAGGGCGGAGCCAAGAGAGGCAGCCTGCAGAGAGGAAACCGGGTGGAGGAAGAGGAGGGCATGGAGGACAACTCCCTGTACAGCGGCCGAGAGAAAGGTAGGACGGAGTCACAGACCTTTAGGACTTCCTGTATGCCTTCGGGACTTCCTGTATGCCATCGGGACTTCCTGTATGCCATCGGGACTTCCTGTATGCCATCGGGACTTCCTATATGCATTCGGGACTTCCTGTATGCATTCGGGACTTCCTGTTTGCGGTGTAAACCAAACATCACTTCTTGCTGCCTCGCCTGGTTGATCAACCAAAGAGACGTTTGATCCCAGCAGCACCGGAGGTCTGACCTTTCACCTCTGATCTGAGCTACTCTCGGTTCTGGATGAGTCAACCTCGTTCTGGCTCCCGCAGTCCAGAACCCAGGATGGGTTGTACTTGGTTCTGATGGACCTGCAGACGTGTCCTCAGCGTCCTGTTAGGAATGGGTCAGAATCGCAGCTGACCCGTCTTCAAGAGGCGCCCCGGCCCACATTATGACAGCACCTCTACCAGAACCAGGCTGCAGCACCAACCCATCAGACCCAGCAAGATGTTCTGCTGACTCACGGAAAAACTTTGAACATTTCTGCTATTTGGACCAGAACCCGGCCAGAACTGGACCAGAACTAGGTCCAGCTGGATCATTCCACAAAGAACATCTCTGTGGGATTTGAAGATTGGATCTCTGGACCGGCCGGTTCTGGTTTGGTCCTGAGGACAGAAATAGCTTGCCGACCGGCTGAGAGCCTTGCAGGAGTTTCCACTGCGGTCGGTGCTGCAGCTCAGCGTAGTGGAAACTTTCAGAGCCGGTTCCTGCTGCGGTCGCAGGCCGGCCAAGCGCTGCAGCGACGCAGACACCTCAGCTTTTATCTTGGCGGGACAAACTTCCTGTTTCTCAGCAGGAAACGCTGACATCAGCCGAACCAGGAAGCTGTTGTCTTCAGTTTGGACCTGCAGGTCGTCTGTCACCACAAACTGACGGTTTTATTAAAAGTGAGAAAACATGAAATGAGTATGAGAAGCTCAGAGTTTCCTCTAAGCACTTCTTATAAAGTGACCGGTTCTGATCCGGTTCAGTCAGCGTGTCTGGACCGGACACTCTCAGTCAGAGTGGTTCTGGTTCTGGTCCTAGTTCTGATTCTGTTCCTGGTTCTTGATGATCTTCCTCTGAACATCCGACTCAGCAGCTCAAAGCTTCAGGAAGCCGATCCAGGAAGTCATGTTTCTATTTTTAGCCGTTCGGTTCTGAGCGGTTCTGAGCGGTTCTGCCACAGGTCTGAGGTCAGAACAAACGTCTCCAGAAGCTGCTGCTCCACTTCCTGCAGCACCTGCAGCTCCCTGAACAGGAACAGCTTCAGTTCATCTGAGACGAAGCTACTGCCGCCGACCCAGAAGTTCCTCTGTCACATCCAGAACCAGAACTTGAGACAAGACAAGGAGGTACGCTGAAGCTGCAACCTGTTCTGGACCAGTTGTCTGGGGTTTTGGACCTGACGAAGAACCAGGGTCCAAATTAGTTGCTAGCTTGTTGTGCCTATAGGTGGCGCACCTTGATCAGTTTCAGTTTGACTGCTGGGAAAAGTAATCAGAACCAGCAGAACCAGCAGAACTTGCAGGTCCAGATGCTCACCAGGGGAAGTGAAGCTGCTTCAGGGATGATGGATTTATCATTTTTTCCAAGGTTTCATGGTTGAGTTGGTGAAATGAAGCCGTTTCCTCTACATTTGGTGCGTTGCCAGGCCTCAGGGTCAGCTGAGACCTGGACCCTCAGCTGTGGAGAAACAACTGAAATCTGTTGAAGTTTGAAAAGATAGAGTCTGATTTGACCTGCCTGCTAAGGTTTGACCATGATGCAAAGAAAGCTACGCTACGGAGCTAAACGGAAATTGCATGTGCTGTAAAAAACATCCCTCAGTGCAAATTCCTGTCTGTGTTTACTTCCTGGCTCTGAATGTTTACTTCCTGTCCCAAGCTGAACCACATCCTGGTCATTCCTCTTGCTCTGACTTTAATTGCTCCGCATTTGGAAGCGTGAAAAACTCGGACTGAACGAGTTCCCGCTGCCTGAATCTACAGGCAAACTGATTCTAAAGCAGAAAATGGAC
Organism: Xiphophorus maculatus; assembly: GCF_002775205.1. Classification (NCBI taxonomy): domain Eukaryota; kingdom Metazoa; phylum Chordata; class Actinopteri; order Cyprinodontiformes; family Poeciliidae; genus Xiphophorus; species Xiphophorus maculatus. Next base: position 1,534,978 of record NC_036454.1, read on the forward strand.
GCCTCTGCTCCTGGCTTCTGCTCGCTGGTTGGCCCAGCATAAACTCTCAATGGGAGAAAGCTCTGATGTGGCACTGAAGGCAGATGAGAATCAAGTGGTCCGGCTACACTGATACTGGTGTTGATGTGCAGATCAAACTTCTTCAGTTTCAGTTTTTTTTTCTCTGCCAATAAGTTGCCAAACTGAGTTTGTCAACCTGTCAGCTCGGCAAACAAGGCAGAAGCATTGTTGATGCTTTAGTTGGTGAAGCCTGTCGGAGTTCCTCAGAGCAGCTATGGCTACTATCCAGTAGCTCTCCACCATCGGCAGGTGGATGTAGCTTTGGAGTCCTCTGGCCTTGATAAAGTTCTACACAGGTTTACCATGTGTTGGTTAGTAATTTCAGATTAGAACGTTTCCTTTCAGAGTTCACCAACAGCTTTGGATCTACAAAGATACGAACCTTTATAGATTTTGTAGTGAGCTGGAAGTCGAGTTTTACGCTAGTTGACAAAGGTTTCTTTCACTTCTCACGAGTGGAGCATTTCTCCACAGAGATTTCTTCCTGCCAGACACGATCTTCCCTTTAATGGGAAAAATGGAATCAATAATTATGGAATAAATAATCAACACATGTAACCAATAGAAGGTCACTAAGTCGTTGTGTTTCAGAGGCTTGTAGAGTTCTGGAGACTTGGCCCCAGCACGGCGTCACATGCCACAAATATTTCACAAATTATTTATCAAACTGTGAATTTATCAAACGCTTTGTGTGACGCAGTGCGGGACTTCAAAGTATCTGTCCGGAGGACGGATGCGTCGGATCGGTGCCGGCTGAAGGGGGACGGTGTCCTGAGAGCAGACATGGACGCACTGCACCTGATGGACAAGACGGGGGACATCCTGTACACCTGGCCGTACAGGTACCTGCGGCGCTTCGGACGGGACAAGGTAACGCACACAACCATAACACGAGTCTGACGTCTTCCTCAAAGCCAAGGGTAGGGTGGAGCGGGACAGGGAGCGGTGCAGCTTCACCTGGGCTGCTGAGCGGGGTCTACTATCTGGGTCTCTGCTGTCCTCAGGATAGACTGGGACACAGAGGCTAGGTTCATCAGCAGGGGAAGCTAGGGCAGGTTTCAGATCAGAACCGCTGACCCGATCTTTCTGTTAAAGCTTGGGATTCTGGTTCTTGGAGACCAATCTGTTGAGCTCCTCATGTCTTTAGGTAGATGGACACTGTCCTTTGTCGTCTCATCCATCTGTCCCAACCTGCCTGTTAATGGCGTCCAGATGCTTCTCCTTCCAGTTTGATCCCGTCTGTGTTTATCTTGATGTTTAGATGTTAAGACCAACGTTGGCCACGGTTAGGGTAACCCTTCTCCTCTGTGGGTCCAGAACAAATGTCTTCAGGAAGATAACTGATTGTTATTTGGTCATGATTTGACACTTGCAGGTTTTCTGACGCTGTTCTAGTCCAGGACTGCTGACCTGCAGACAGAAACGCTAAACAACCATTTTGTTCCCTCCAGTCCACCTTCTCCTTCGAGGCGGGTCGCAGGTGTGACTCCGGCGAGGGAAGCTTCGAGTTCGACACCAAACAGGGAAACCTGCTGTTCCAGGCCGTCGAGGCTGCCATCAACCTGCAGAAGATCTCCCTCCCCCACAGACAGACCTCTGGAGGGGGCCCGATGCCTCCAGAACCCGGCCCCAACCACCACAACCTCACCCTGCCAGCCCCGCCCGCTAACCCCGCGCTGGGCCACAGCCGGACGCCGCCGCCACAGAAGCAGCCCCGCGTCCAGGTCCAACAGGTACAACATGGGGCATTACTAGAGAAAAGACTTCAGAATAAAAGCAGGAACTTCAGAATAAAAGCTGGCATTTCTGAACAAAAGCACTGTTTATATGAAACATGCAGCTGTATTTATAATGTTGTGAGCAGTTTTTCTCCTACAGATTCACTTATTAATTTAAACTTTTAAACTCAACGAGGTAGCAGGAGTTTAGGCGTCTTCCTGTGAAGGACGTTGTGTCTTGCTGAGACTCTTGGCTGTTCCTGCTGGAGTCCAACCTTTGTTGTGTCTGCAGGGTGATGAAGGTGTGTACAGCATGGTGACGGAGCCTCAACACCTGCAGAAGATCCATAACAAAGATGCTGAGAGCTCCAACTCTTCACAGCAGCAGCAGCGCCCTCAGCTGGTAGGATTCAGTACTTGAGTTACAGGATAAACAAACATGAAACATCTAAATGCCCCAGGAATGTTGTTGATGTATAAGAATGACCTTTAACCTGGATGGCCCCTGCTGTCTTCAGGCCTGTCTGGAGCCTCCGGTGGATAAAATGCTGACCGGCGTGAAGAGTTTGACCCTGGACACCCGCGGCCTCCCCGTCCCCAGGAAGAGCCAGGTGAAGATGATCTCCAGCTGCCCGTTGCCCAACGCCAGCCCCGAATCGGGCGGCAGCCAGCTGTCTGGCCCCGCCTCCAGCGCCCGCCTCAGTCCCAAACTCGGCTCCAACCCCAACCTGGAGCAGACCTACTCCCAGATCAGCATGGCGGATGTCGCTGGGCGCGCCACCAAGAAGGACAAGAAGGGCAGTGGCGCTGTGGTGATGGGCAGGGATCCGGACTACTCGCTGCCCTTCGACACCCTCTCCTCCAACATCATGTCAAACATCCTGGCGGCGGATCAGGGCGGTCCGGGTGCTGACCCGCTCTACGACAGCATCGACGAGCTGAAGGTCCGGAACATCTTCCGGAGTGAAGCCAGGACAACAGACGGCACGTACGGGAAGGTGGACCACATCTACGACGAGCCCGAAGGTTGCGCGGCGCCCACAGGGCCGCCGGCAGCGCCTCACCCCTCGGTCTACGACGACCCAGAGGAGATGAGAGGAGACGCCTGGAGGATCATGGGTACCTCTGTCGACCCCAAAGGCCACGAGTATCCCTACAACCCCCGCGTGGACGACTACGCCGTGCCCAGGAGGCCCAAGAGGGCATTTGCTTCCCAGAAGAGCATCGCTAGTGAAGAAGAGGAGGAGCAGAAACAGGAGGAGGAGCTGCAGGAGGAGGAGGTGGAGGGCAACGAAGAGCAGGAGCTGGAGGAGAAACGGTTTTCACCGTACGACAACCTGGTCGTTAAAATGGCCTAAAGGAGACAGAGCAGCTGTTTCATCCACCTATCACCTGGCTGGATGGAGGAACTCCAGTAACTTAGCACGCTTTATTAAGCAGCTTCCAAGTTGAAGGACCCATAGCTACCTGTAGCTCCATGGACCCGTAGCTACAAAAATCTGTAGCTGCCTGTAGCGCAGCAGACTGCAAACCATCTGAAAAACTGTAGCTTGAGGTAAAGATGAAGCCGCTGTTGTTGTGTGACTGCTAACCTCTGCAGCTAACCAGCTATGCTAAAGTAAATATTTCCTGTGTTTGTCTAATTTTGATCCGTTTCATTGATGTCTTCATGCTGTAGTTGGTGTTTTGATGTCATTAAACAGAACCGATGAAGCTTTAAGTCAGACATGTTGGATGTTTTATCTGTTCAGTGAGATGTTAGCATGCTAACATTAGCTTTGTTAGCTACATCAATGCTAAGGTTCACCCATGCTTCATCTGAAAGGTCAAAACCTGGATGGTTCTAGAGGTTTCTAGAGGACTCCAGAAGGTTCTTTGCGGTTCTGGAGCTGGTTGGACCCTCTGCTTCCAGTCACTGGGTCCACCAGCAGAGGAACCTGCTGCGGTCCTGGTTCTGGACGTGTTTCTACAGGTTTCTCTGTGAAGCCTCCATGTTGGAGCAGCCAGTGGTTTATCTCCGTCGGGGCGGTTCCAATCGGGTCGTCGTGTCTGAATGTTTCTCTTCTCGCTTCGGGCCGTCGGCACTCTGTCGCCTCTTCCTGTTAAAGTCACAGCTCTATGAGCACAGTTGCTCTCAGGTCAGAGGTCAGCTCTGGCTGATGCGGCGATGCAGGAAGTGACTTTGACTAGGCCCCAGATTGGGTGAGATGTGATGTTTTTTCTCTGAGAATCATTTTATCTCTTGTAAAGATGCTTCATGGACTATTTCAGTCTGTCTTCCTGTCCTGATCTGAACCATGAAAAGTTTCTGCAGCTGCTGGGAATAAATAATCTAAAACATTTACAGATTAGAAACTAAAGGAGGAATTATGAAAGGTTCCCACAATCACAATGAGATTAAAATGACAACAAAACATAAAATCAGTGAAAACAGGCTGAAGTTTTCTGATCGACCTTTTCTCATGGAGCTCAGATGTGCAGTGAGTGGCCTCCACCAGCAGGTGGCAGCAGAAGCTAGCAGCTGTTAGTCTGAGCTTCTTCCTCTAAAGCAGCGGTTCTCAAAGATTTTCTGGGCCCCCTGTGGATTACAATAAAATCCCCCCCAAAAAAGAAAAACAATTAGGTCCCACATGGTTCAAAAAGACATAAACCTAAACACACATTTTGTTTTCAAACTCCACTGAAGTTTATTTCACTCTTCAGGTTGCAACAAAACAAACTACAAACCATCTATACAGTGTTCATATGATTGCCTACTGGAATAGCTTCTCACTTTACAATCTAGTGTAATAACTTCACACTGCTACACTACACAGGATCAAACATTGAGAAGTTTTAGTTATCAACGTTACACTGAAAAAACTCATCTATAGAATTTACCTAATAAATCTGAGGTAACAATTTGCATTGACTCTTTTGGGGTAAATTCAATTCCATATATTGAGTATAAAGTAACTGAACAAAAAATATATGAAATACTTAAAGAAATTGGGTAAACTTTACCTCATATTTATGTATATATTCAACAGCTACTTACTCAGTTAAATTAGGTAAAACTATGTCTTGTTTGCTAGTAGGTAATACCTGATAATTACAAATCAAAGTTAATTAAAATCAGTTAATAACCATTACTTATTCAGAGAAGGTAAGATGTACCCCCAAAAACGACATTCAGCTCGTACACCTTCTCAATGTTTTTAATCCATAAAGTCATCAAAAACAAAAACACAGAATAAACTGCAGCACAACAGTGTCACACATTTCAAATAATGAACCTGCATTATAACCCAACAACTTCAACTGTTGTTTCAGTAATGTTGGACAATAAAACATATCCCTGCTTTAGAACATCCAGACTGCTCGATAAGAAAGGAGTAGATCAGAGAAAAGGAGAAGTGAGGTGATCAGAGCAGAGGTGCAAGAGATGTCCAATCACATGAAGATTTTCTTGTATCTAAACTCTTACTTGTGTTTCTTCGGCCTCACACAACAGTGACTGAGCAAATCTGAAATCTGCAGGTGTATTTATACACAACAAAAAAACTGAGAGAGGTTGCAACATACTTATGTATCCATCTGTACAGATATTTCTGTGTCTGTGTGTGGAGCAGAGGAGGGAAGAGAACAAAAATATAAAACTATACTCCATTAAAACTCTCTGTCCAGACAAAAGATCCTCTTGGAATAAGAGGGGAAATGTATGTCTATTGCATGAGCTTGTTTTTGAGGCTGTGGATCTTCTTCAGTAGTTTTGCCCCATCAAGTTCCAAAAAAAGTTTTTGAAAAGCTTCAAATGTGTTCTTGAGCTGCTTTGGATAGTCATGGTTGAGGGCATATATCAGTCCCATCAGCAGTACAGATGTTCGGCTTCCACATCCGTCCATCACTTGGTTTCCCTCAATCACAATCTGATGGATCCTCCTCAGCCATGATGTTGTGCATCACGATCACCTTCATTATTTTGTCTGTGTAGTCCTCACATTCCTACATGTTAAAAAGAAAGAAACAAAAAAGATACACATTTTTAATTTTATTGAATATGCTGTTTCAATACATTTCAACTTATCTAAAGGAGAGCAGAGGGGAGTGATCAAAAGAGGAGAGGATCCCTTGAGTTAATCAATCATCTGTTATCAATGACATACCTGGCAGTCATGGAAAAGATCTTCTTGTCTTTCACCAAGGTAGTTAATGAGGCAGCAGACAACTGCATCCCTATTTTTCTCAATGCTCTGTGTCTGTAGGGAGATACAATTTAGTGAAAAGACTGTTAGTGGAAAGTGGGGAGAGAATTACATACACTAACACCGAATTGCTTAAAAAAAAGGGTAGTTTAAGTTGGTAAGGAGCTCAACTTTGTGCACAACAAAGCAATTCTTTACAAATTAATTCACGTATATCAATAATGACATATTTGAGAAAAAAAGTTAAATAACATACGTCATTTAAAGTGTCCAACAGAGGGTGCATCTTGGAACCAGCAGCCCCTCCTTTAGCACGCATAAGCTGCATAAGACTTGGTGTGTACTCATCAAGCTTTAGCATGAATGTCTCCTCCAAGGAAACTGTCGTGATACGTCTGAACTCTTCCTTGATCTAGGAAATAAAAGGACACAAATAAAATTTTAAATGACAGACTGAGAATGCTGCCTTGATAAATGTGTCCTTAATGCACCCCATGTCTTGACAGTGCAAGGACAATCTGCATAGAGGCAGGGGATGGAGTGGACCCGACCAAAATGCCCATGCATTAGCCTGCTGTGTTTCAGCAGGTCTAATCTTTTTGATGTTGTGAAGTTGCACAACTTGCATTTCCAGTTCCTTTTCCCATAACTGAGGTGTTTGGTTAAGGTAACTACACCTTTAAGGTCAATGTTATTTATTTTATTTAGCAAACTTGCATACCTGTACAGGATACACTGGGTGTGGGGACGTGGGAGAGTGTGTCAGCCCCAGAAGCAGAGTGGTCTATCAGTGAGTCCCTGCTTGTGGAGGACAGACAAGAGGAACTGAAGAGACGGCAAATACTGAGTGTCCACATACAAAGACTCTGGCTGCAACAGAAATAAGAGAGAAAGAAATGATCAGACATGTACCTGGGAGAAGAAATATATAAGGGCTAATGTATAGTTCAGAGGTTATTACCTTCATGTTAGCCTCATGAACAACCTCATAAACAAGAGATTATGCTTTACGGGGCCCAGAATTGTGATGCCGCAGAGACGAGAGCTGTGACACCGGGTCCAAGGTTCTGATCATGCAGGTTTGGTTTTAAACCATGATGTGGAATTGAGCCTCCACTCTCCCTTTAACAACCAACAAGTTACAAGTCATTTATCTAACGTCACAATTAGTCTGAGGCTCTTTAATGAAGGTAGAAACTAAACATAAGGTCAATATTTTGCAGTTTCTCTGTGCTCCTCTGATCAGAGCAGTCTGTCTGTCTGTCTGTCTGTCTGTCTGTCTGTCTGTCTGTCTGTCTGTCTGTCTGTCTGACAGGGTCTGTTGTGCAGAAATAACTGTACTTACCTCACTAAAATAAAGGCAATGCAATTGCATAGAGTAATATTCATTCTTCATAAAATTAGTTTTATAGATCATATTCATAGATATTATATGCTTCATAAACAATATTACAAGATTCTGAAAACATTTATTAAGCACTGACGTTTTAACAATACCCAATATAATATAAAATCAATTCTAAAATGTTTTACTTGAACATTAAAAAAATGAGGTGCAGCAACAGTGGGTGTTTACACACATAAAGGTGGATACAGTGGTACTTTGTTTTCATTTTACAACATGTTTGTTTCCACTCTGGTCCGCATCAGCACGCTGGATGAGCGTCCTGTTTCCATGACGACTGACCGGAAAAGACGTGCGACACGTCATCTTCACGTGAGTCTTCAGAGTCCCGATTGTAAAAATAAAACTCTGAGAAGTAACGCTAAACTTTAACAACAGAGACATGCAGGTAATCTGGACATCGGATCATTTTGTTTTTAAACAGACCGACTCTAGCAGCCATGCTAAGGGAGCTAACGGAGCTAACAGGCTAACAACAGAAAACACGTCAGTCATTTCATATGTTGGCCACATGTTAGTGTAGTAGTATTTGAAGACGGGACTTAAATGAATTGTTCCTCGTTGACAGCAGTGTATTTACTGGCTGTGTCTCGGTGCAGCGTGATGTGGGAGCAGAGACCTGCAGATACTTACTGACCATTAGCTATACCTTAACCACTGGGCAAAAGCTGAACTATCCGCTTTACAGTCTATGTGTTGCCTAAACAGCCGCCCATTCAATATATTAGGAAACGCTGGCGTTGACTAGTTTCTAACCTTAAACCAGCGGTCAGACACAGTCATGCATGCTGGCTAATCTTGTTTAAAGCACACCGCGAACATTTCATTGCAACTTACCTGCAGTTGCCATGGTGGCGCCAGGGACAGATTCAAACTTTGATTTCGAGTAATGGCATGTTACACAGATGCACATGGAATATAAGTGAAGTGTAACATCTCATCATTTCAAATATTACAATTTGCCTTCGCGCTATTATTCACAGCACCCTTATGTAAATAGCTTACCTTCAGCTCACGGTTCAATGGCAGAGAGGATGCAGACTTCTCTGTCCCGCTCGTTCAAAAACACGGTCTGACGCATGCGCAATTTGGAGCAGCGGACTTAAGATTCGTGGTTATATTTTACTGTATTTTCCTATGTAATGGTTTTTAATGTTAACGAATGGGTAGCATGTGTATAATTTACCCATTATTTTATAATTCCTTGGCTGTCTGAAAAAATTTATTAAATTTTATATGATTTGTATAGATCATATTTACCACTCTCCAAAATCACTTTTTTCAGTGTAAGCAGCGTTTTGAAACCAAAAACTGAGAAACATTTCGGGCCGACCAGCAGAATCAACTCCTGAAGTTAAACTCAGTTTCACACAGACACAAAGACGCTAGCTTAAATGTTAGGCTGCTGAACCGGACCGTTCAAGGTCGCCATCATGCTAAGTTTCTGTTAGCAACCTTCTATTTTCTACTTGATAAACAATGTAATGTTTAGCAAATCTGTTTGCTAAAAATGACATTACCGAGCAAAAACAAATCTTTATCTTTTTTTCTGTTCTTCCTCTTTCTTTTCTCGGTTAAATAATATTTTTTGCTGCATTGTTTCGCTAACTTATGCTCTGCAGCTCATACTACCGGCCACCAGGGGGAACCCAAGAGCAGTTTCTTTTCTTTTTCCCTGTATAAAGAATAATTTCTACATGATCAAATATATATTATTGTTAAAAAATCACAACTTTATAATGAAATTGTGTGTTTTTGTTAATATAATCACATAGAAATTACAAAATTGTTCCACTTCCCTAGTGAAAAACTTTAGTTACTAAACAAAACTTTAGTATATTTCAAACACACTTACATTTGTGTAAGTACATTTTAAGTATACTAAGTATTAAGTGTACTACCTTTAAATATATAGGAAGTATACTAAAAGCATGCAAGTGTGGCCTATATGGATCTGGTGGCTTCTTGGTGCAGAGATGAACGACTAGGAGCTCAATCTGGCATCAGTTGTTTTCTTTAATTCTCCACCTGCATTTCACACATGGGCACCGAGGTAAAGTCAGTCTGGCATGAAAGAAACTCCTCGACAGTGGAGAGCGTCATGGCTCTGAGGATTACCCATCATACAGTAACCACAATAAAATCATTGAAAATTACAGTGATCGTATAGTGGATTTGGTTTACATCAACGGAACAACCAGTGAGTGTCCTTTTTAAAGAAAGTAACACAATTAATTAAAATGCTCTGAAAAATAAAATAAAATGCTGACATTTTATTTACTAGATGCCATTTTTATATTTTAGCTTGTACAAACTTGCATCTTGAAACAATGCAAAAACATTAATTAAGCATATCTTTATATAAAACTATTAATATAAAATTGCCTTATATTAGCCATCTGCTACAGAGATTTAGTAAAACATACCTGCATTTCACACATGGACACCGAGGTAAAGTCAGTCTGGCAGTGTAACGAACGTAGTCACATGGGCTTTTTTTGTACATATTTTGGGGGGTACCGTTTGATTGGTGGCGTCATCTGACCACCTCAGTAATTAGGTCGTCACTTGGTCACGTGATGCTCTTGATAGAGAACTTTAAGTTTCGTTTTATACTCAGTTGGTGTGCGCAAGCGGCAACAAGAAAGACAAAGAACTGAAATAAGGAAGAAATGGACTTCTAACAACTCCTAACCTTCTGGTTGGAGGGGCATACGGTATGGACAATTGAGTGGAATATTCTTGTGTTTGTATATGTGTAATAAGTTTCATTTGAATAATTCATATAAGGGAACATGACGGTTTATTGATGTATATTTGTCACTGTGTATTTTATTGCAGTGTTCACGGTGGTCTTGGACGTTTATGCGGCAAAAAATCATTTAATAAAACGTTTGAAACCATCAGTCGAAGTGTTGCACCTTCATCAACCAGCGAGAAAAAGTTGGGAGCAGCTACAGTGAACACGTGCACCGTGTGCAGCTCAGCTCGACGACAGAGAACATCGAGGGAGGCCGCGAGGTGAAAACAAGCTGTAAACTTCTCGCCAGCCATGTTGAGATGGATGGGGGAGAGGGAAAAAGGACCGTTGCAGCTTGAAGACTACAACTCGCCTGCAGCTTAAAGAAAACTACCTACCGCTCGTCTTTCAACCTTGCAATCTGCTCGGACCGTTGCGATTGCAGTGACTTGCAAAATATGGTGTCGGCGTGCAATGAGGACAAGGATTGAGACTGCGCCGTTTCCACAAGTCATCACAAGAGAGCAACAGTGCGCCGTGGTTGTGAGTGATATTACCAAGCCCTTGGCTTTCAGGTTTTCAGTTGATAAGAAACATTGTCACTTGTAAATATTTGAATTTTAAGCGTGAAAGGCCATTGTGTGTATATTTTGTGTGAATATTTCTGGCCTGTGTTATTAAGGAACTTGATATTCCTACTTTGGATTTCTTGTTTGGTTTTATATGTGTATGCTTGGTATTTGAAATTAATACTGAGGATTACTTATAGCACAAGTTGAGGTTAAGGTTTTGCTTAAGATTTTGATTATTAATAATTCAGAAAATGGATCAAAGTGAAGAAAGTGCTCTTGTATTTGAGGGAGTAATTCAGGCCCTTGAAGAAGAAAAAATAAACTTACAAACCAAGTTAGGAAATGAAACAGATGCAACATTAAGAGACCAAATGACAGAACGCATTGTTGAAATTGATTACACTTTGCAAGCACATAGCGTAGAGAGTCAGAAACCAATTTCTGAATCTGAACAACCTAGGCGATCAGAAAGAGAGCGTAGACCAACGGAAAAGTGGCTTAACTATGCAAAAGAAGAGAGTGCAAAAAAGGAAAGAAAGTTTATGTTAACTTATGTAAGTTTCAAAGGTGAGGTTCAGTACATTAGGAGTCAACTCAAAAAAGAATGTGACAAAGAGAGTCTTGAAAGTATGACAGCTACTTTAGAAGGATATGAGTCACACCTAAAGCAGGAGTACGAAAGCTTACGTGCATTGACCACACCAAGCCACGACATAAGGCGGCGAATGGATAGCTGCACCTTAGTAACTAATGAAGTAGTTGCTCTGTTGAAAATGCGTTGCTCAGAAATAGGCAAAGAGTTCGATGCTGCCGCAGTGAAGGAATCACTCGTTAAATTACTTCAGATAGACAATGCGAAATCAATATATGGGTCTACTGTATCGAGAGCTGGCGCAAGTAGTGTAGCAGGAAGTCAACTGTCAATAAAAAGAACAGAAGTAGCTGCACGCTTAGCATCCAAACGTGCTGAAATAAACAGAGAGAGAGAAATAGCTGCACAAAGAAAGGAAGTGTTTGCTCAACAAGAGAGGTTGAAAATGCTGGAAAACCAAAGGGATTTGGAAGCTATGCAAGCTGAATATGATGTGTATGAGGAGGAGGAAATGAAAATGGATGTTGAAGCTGGAGAAAGGCAAGAAATAACTCTGCCTCCAAGTCAGTTCCAAACTCAGTATAACTCAGTGCCATGTGCTCAGATTGTCCATGAAACACCAGTCCCTCCTCGTTCTGAAAAACAGTCAGAGCAAAAGTTGAATGATGCGACACTAGTGCAAGCCTTCAAAGAATCTCTGATGATGACAAGACTTCCGGTACCGGAGCCATCCGTTTTTACTGGTGATCCTCTGAAATTCACTGAATGGCGTACCAGCTTTAAAGCCTTGATAGAGACTAGCTGTACAAACCCAGCACATAGACTGTTTTATCTCAGAAAATACATAAGCGGAGATGCGCTGTCTGTGCTGGAAGGAACTTTTTACCGAAGTGATGATGAAGCATATACGCAAGCCTGGGATGCACTGAACAAGCGCTATGGACACCCATTCATAGTGCAAAGAGCCTTTAGGGGTAAACTTAGTAGCTGGCCCAAGATAGGACCAAAAGAGCCACTAAAACTAAGAGAGTTCAGTGATTTTCTTGTGTCATGCAAAAATGCAATGCCTCATATATCAGGTCTTAAAGTTCTAGACGATTGTGAGGAGAATCAAAAGTTACTCCAGAAACTTCCTGACTGGGCAACAACTCGATGGAATCGAATTGTCACCAAGGAATTGGATGACAGCAAGCCATACCCAAGTTTTGAAGCATTCTCAAACTTCTTAGCCGAGGAGGCACGCATTGCCTGCCACCCGGTTTCCTCGCTTCATGCTTTGAAGAAGACAGACGAGAAATCAGGCACAGAAGTAACGCGCATCAAAGCTAGAACCCTAGTGACAACAACAAAGGTTGCTCAAAGGAAAGATCCTCCAGCTAAGGATTCAGTTGAATCAGCAGGCTCGACAGATAATTCATCTGCTGCTCAAACAAAGAAGCAAATAAAATGCATATGTTGTCAAGAGAACCATTTCATTTACAAATGTGAGAGGTTTGCTGCTCTGACTTTTGAAGAGAAGAAAGCGTTTGTGAGAACCAACAAAATGTGCTTCGCCTGCTTGAGAGTTGGCCATGTTGCAAAGGATTGTCGGAAAAGGGCTACATGCAATGTTTGTAGAAAAAGCCATCCAACTCCGCTTCATGACGAACCGGTTCAAGAGGAGAAGTCTGAAGTTAACCAACAGAGAGACAGTACCGCCGCTGCTTCGTGTAGTATGAACATGGTGAATGCTGACCGCACTTCAATGATAGTCCCAGTGTGGCTGTCTAGTACTGTCAAGAGTAGCCCAGAGATCTTAGTGTATGCTCTGTTAGATACACAAAGTAGCAATACGTTTGTCACTGAAGATGTGTGTGAAAAACTAGAAGCACACACTGAGCCAGTTAAGCTCAAGTTGTCAACAATGACTGGCAGGTCAATAGTGAATTGTCACAGAACCTGTGGGTTAAAGGTCAGAGGATACAGTTCCGAAGAATGCATTGAACTACCACCAACTTACACTCGAGACGATATTCCGTTGGAGAAGACCAGCATTCCAACTCGGAAAACAGCTAAAGGATGGACACACTTGCTTAGTATAGCTGACGAGTTGCCAGACTTGCTAGACTGTCCTGCTGGACTGCTAATAGGCTATGATTGCTTCAGAGCTCTAAAACCGAAAGAAGTCGTATCCAGAGCGGAGCATGAGCCATATGCAGTGAAAACAGACCTCGGGTGGAGCGTGGTTGGTGCCAAAGTGCCTAATACTGGTGGAGGAACAAATGCAGGATTCTGCTATCGCATCTCTGTAAAGGAAATTCCACCTATTACACCTGCATGTGCGATTAAGGCTCTTGAGAGAGATTTTCAGGATACAAATCCTACAGATGGAACGGTTTCTCAAGAAGATATTCAGTTCCTACAAATTATGAAAGAGGGAATCCATCATAATGACAATGGTCATCTGGAGATGCCTCTGCCTTTCAGAGAGCGTCCCCAGCTTCCTAACAACAAGCACTTAGCCACAGTTCGGCTGGAACATCTGAAAAGAAAAATGGAAAAAAATCCTAAATACAAGAAGGACTATGGTCAGTTCATGGTCAATGTTTTCAAAGATGGTGATGCAGAGGAAGTCCATGCAACATCAAAAGATGGGAACACCTGGTACATACCACACCATGGAGTGTACCACCCGCGAAAGCCAGAAAAGATTAGAATTGTCTTCGATTGCTCTGCCAAATATGAAGGCACTTCGTTGAATGACCACCTTCTCACGGGACCGGATTTAACCAACGCCTTGACTGGAGTGCTGTGTCGGTTCCGACAGTATCCAGTTGCGATCAACTGTGACGTGGAGAAAATGTTCCACCGCTTTCATGTTATTCCAGAAGATCGGGATTTCATGAGGTTCCTGTGGTGGGAGAATGGGAACACAGCGAGTGAGCCCAAGGAATACCGCATGAGGGTGCACATATTTGGAGCGGCGTCATCGCCAGGTTGTGCGAATTACGGCATGAAATACCTCGCCACCAAATATGAGCATGAGTACCCCATGGCAGCAAGCTTCATCCGTAGGAACTTTTATGTGGATGATGGTCTTGTCAGTTTGGATACCGTGGAAAAGGCCAAGCAACTTGTCCATGAAGCAAGAGAAGTCTGTCAGAAGGGACAGCTGCGTCTGCACAAGTTTATTTGCAATAACGAAGTGGTCTTGGAAAGCATTCCAGAGAGTGAGCGTACTCCACAAGTCAAGGACGTGGACTTAAACTACGCAGAGCTACCAGCTCAGAGAGTGCTGGGAGTTAAGTGGAACATCGAAAAGGATGTTTTCTCTTTCAATGTGGTTCAACAAGAAAGAACAGCCACTCGAAGAGGCATCTTATCCACAGTCGTCAGCATATATGATCCGCTAGGATTTCTGGCCCCCTACATCTTGACTGGGAAAAGAATCTTGCAAGAAATGTGCAAGCGAGGTGTAGGTTGGGATGAGCCTGTCCCACCAGAGCTAAATACGAAGTGGGAGACATGGCTCAATGACCTGAACAATCTTCAAACCATTCAAATAGCAAGGTGCTTTGTTCCCAACAATCTTGGCACGATCCAGAAGATAGAGCTGCATCACTTTTCCGATGCATGTAACGATGGCTATGGGCAGTGCTCATATATCAGGATCGTGGCTGAAGAACAAGTGCATTGCACTTTAGTTATGGCCAAGGCTAGGGTAGCACCCATGAAGATTGTCAGTATCCCACGTCTAGAGCTCACCGCAGCCACTATCTCGGCAGCCGTAAGTAAAGTTCTCAGAGGAGAGCTTGATTTGAAAATCGATGCTGAGTACTTTTGGACGGATTCACAAGTGGTACTGGGATATATTAAGAATGAGGCCCGGCGTTTTCACGT
The DNA here is from genome assembly GCF_002775205.1 of Xiphophorus maculatus. Classification (NCBI taxonomy): domain Eukaryota; kingdom Metazoa; phylum Chordata; class Actinopteri; order Cyprinodontiformes; family Poeciliidae; genus Xiphophorus; species Xiphophorus maculatus. Next base: position 1,550,128 of record NC_036454.1, read on the forward strand.
CTTTGTTGCGAATCGGATCCAGAAGATCATAGACTCTACTGACCCCAATCGATGGTTTTACGTTGAAACAAATCAAAACCCAGCAGATTATGCATCTAGAGGACTCAAGGTGGCAGATCTAATGACATCAGATTGGCTAAAGGGACCTAAGTTCTTATGGGAACAGGAAATTGTGACTAATCCAACAATTTCAGAGCTTCTTATAGGTGACCCAGAGGTCAAAGTCCTGAAAACTGATGTTGTGCAGAAAGATGACCTTCTGATAAGGCTGGCAAGGTTTTCAGACTGGGTCACTTGCCTTAACGTCATTGCTCGCATTCGGAGGCTGGCTCATGGAGACATATCTGGGCCTGTTACAGTAGAGGAGCGAAAGAAAGCAGCTCTCGTGCTGATCAAGGCGGCGCAAAAGGAAGCATTTGGAGAAGAGCTGAAGCTGCTAAGCCAATCACAGAAACTCAGGAGAACTCACAAGATGTATGAACTCGATCCGTTTCTTGAGTACGGAGTGCTCAGAGTTGGTGGCAGGTTGAGAAGGTCATCAGCGTCGCTAGAGTTCAAACATCCCATAATACTCCCGAAAGAAGGCATCGTAACGCATCTGATACTTGATCATTGCCATAAAAGAACACAACACCAAGGCCGAGGGCAAACACTGAACGATCTCAGAGCCAACGGCTACTGGATTATGGGTGCTAGTAAAGTTGTGGCCAAGCACATCAGGAGTTGCGTGACCTGTAGGAGGGTGCGGGGTCGACCTGAAGGACAGCGTATGGCTGACTTGCCTGTTGATCGAATAGAACCATCTCCTCCTTTCTCATATACAGGCATCGACTGTTTTGGCCCTTTTTACACGAAACAAGGTAGAAAAGAGTACAAGAGATATGGACTGTTGTTAACATGCCTAAGCTCTAGAGCTATTCACATCGAAATGCTCGAGGACATGACAACTGATGCATTTCTAAATGCATTAAGGTGTTTCATTGCAATAAGAGGAACGGTCAGGCAAATTAGATCTGACCAAGGTACAAATTTCGTAGGAGCAAAGAGTGAGTTGGGAAAATGCTTGATGGAACTTGACAAGGAAAGGATTGCGACCTATCTCGCAAGAAAGGAATGTGACTTCCTTATGAATGTTCCCGAAGCCAGTCATATGGGAGGCATATGGGAGCGTCAGATTCGGACAACAAGGAGCGTGCTGAGCTCTGTCCTAGCCCAGGCTACCGGAAGACTGGATGACTCCTCATTAAGAACGTCCTTCTACGAGGCCATGGCCATAGTCAACAGTCGCCCGCTGACAACAGACACCCTAACAGATCCCAAGGGAGCTGAACCCTTGACACCCAATCACTTGCTTACTATAAAATCTACAATACCCCTTCCACCTCCAGGAAAGTTCGTTCAAGAAGATCTGTATGCAAGGAAACGGTGGCGCAAAGTACAGTATCTCTCAGAACAGTTCTGGAACAGGTGGCGTCGAGAATACTTAACCAGCATCAGCCTTCGTCAGCAGTGGCATACAACCAGACGAAACGTGCAGGTTGGGGATGTAGTCATCGTTAATGATGAAAACACTCCCAGAAATGAGTGGCCACTAGCTAGAGTAGTTGAGGCACAGGAAGATGATGATGGTTTCGTGCGAAAGGTGAAAATACAAGTAGGCCAAAATAAATTAGGACCAAAGGGTGAACGCTTAACACAACCTTCATTTCTTGAGCGTCCAGTGCAGAAATTAGTTGTATAAGTTGAATATTATTCAAAATAGCTCAGCATTAACATGATAATCAGTCACTTATTGTAAGACCTATTGATGGACATTTTGGGTAAAGGTTAATTTGAAGTTATTGAAAATTACATGTTTTACTTCTTTGAATATGGGGAAAGTAAACCTTTTGTAATTTTGGTGGCAGTGTAACGAACGTAGTCACATGGGCTTTTTTTGTACATATTTTGGGGGGTACCGTTTGATTGGTGGCGTCATCTGACCACCTCAGTAATTAGGTCGTCACTTGGTCACGTGATGCTCTTGATAGAGAACTTTAAGTTTCGTTTTATACTCAGTTGGTGTGCGCAAGCGGCAACAAGAAAGACAAAGAACTGAAATAAGGAAGAAATGGACTTCTAACAACTCCTAACCTTCTGGTTGGAGGGGCATACGGTATGGACAATTGAGTGGAATATTCTTGTGTTTGTATATGTGTAATAAGTTTCATTTGAATAATTCATATAAGGGAACATGACGGTTTATTGATGTATATTTGTCACTGTGTATTTTATTGCAGTGTTCACGGTGGTCTTGGACGTTTATGCGGCAAAAAATCATTTAATAAAACGTTTGAAACCATCAGTCGAAGTGTTGCACCTTCATCAACCAGCGAGAAAAAGTTGGGAGCAGCTACAGGCATGAAAGAAACTCCTGCAAGGAGGAGCCAGAAAGTTACCGTGGGAAATTCCCGCCACACTTTCTCACGAACTAAACATTTCTATAACGCAACAAAAACAATCTAATAGCAAAGCTAACATAACCTGGATTAACATATTTCAATAATATGCAAAAACGAAAACCATAAACATATTTTATAAATAATATTTCTTTATCACATCGCAGAGACACGTTACCATGACAGTGATCCTCATGGCTCTGAGGATTACCCATAATACCCCGCTCTTTCTAGGGTGAATGCAATACCCCGTTTTACCAGCAGATGGTGCATTTTAGCAGGATTGAACCTGAATCATTTTAACTATGTTACACTTGCACCAATTTTGACATAACTTTAATCACACTTTAATGTAATTGTACCAAAATACACTTTTAAGAAATATATTAAATAAAAGTATACTTTAAGTGAACAAAATATGTATTTGCTGAAGTGTACCAATGAAACAATGCTTTTAAAGATATTTTATGTATATTTTAAAATATATGCTCAAAATAGATTTCTTAAAAATTCAATTAAAGCTTACTTAAGTAAACTATTAAATTTATTGAAATTTCAGTATGTTTTAAATGGCATCTCAGTGTATACTTTAGGCCAGGGGAGCCCAAACTTCCTGAGACCAAGATCTACTTTTTCTCTCACCAGCGGCTGAGATCTGCCTCACAACACATAAAAATTGTAAATTAAACTCTATTGACTTATTTTATAAGCGAATATCCATCAGTTACAGCAGAAATAATAAAGTGATAGAAAACCTGATGCAGTTTCTTCCTCAGTGAGACTCTGTCACTGGGAGAAGGTTACTGGTTTCTCAGTCACAAGCTGGTTGCAAACCTGAGGCCAGCAGGAGTCAGTCAGTTCTGGCAGATCTGAACTTTGACCTCAATATGAGAAACTTCAGACTGACAGGAGGAACCAAAGAGCTCTGTAAAGGTAAAGGCAAATCTTCTGAAGTTGGGATGTAATTATGGCGGTAGAAGCCATTTGTTTGTTACTTACTGAAATATATTTGTCCTGTTTGATGTTTGTTGTTAATGACTTATACTGGAACGAGGTCATCAGTCCAAGTTTGTCGTTTATTGAACGTTCAGAAACTACGGCGGCTGTGATGAGCCACAGCGAAGGTAAACAAAGGTAAAATAACCCGAACAGGTGATCAACTCAGAACCACTCCTACCTTTTTACTCTCTCTCTCTCTTTTTGTCATTAAGCACACCTGTTACCGTGGCAACCGCCTGCGCCCCGCAAGCCGAGCAGAGGTTACGTTAAAAACATGACATTCAGTTCGTTACGGTATCAATTTTCCAGGCTTGATATTTATTTCTCTGTTATTGATCAGCTGATTTAAACTCCTGCTCTGCTGCCAGTTGCTCTCTGAGTCGCTTTTTTGTTAATGAAACCAAAACGCACCGAATTGCGCAACACCTTGTCGAAACAATAATTACTGAGATTATTAATTTTAACAGGTTTTGTTGATTTTTAAAAATTACCATTCCTTAATGAAGCTACAAACGTTTAGGATCTTAGTGAATATTTTGATAAGCGCGTCAGAAGAGGAAGTTCTGGTCTCAGCGTCCTGGCGCCGTTCAGTTTGTCACCTGCTGCCGAGATCCACTCACTGCGATCGACCGGGACCAAGATGGCGACCGGACCAGGATCCATTACTGTTTATAACTTCTATTTTCTGCTCTACTCAACCTGATCAAGACTGACATTTTTGCTAAGACTGCGTTCAAGCACGAGAAAAGGCTAGCAGCTAACAAGCTAACTTCTGAGTTCAAAGGTTATCTTCCAGAACCTAACGCGGTTGGAGCACGGCTTTAAAAGGAAAGAGAATGGGAAAACTAAAACTACAGGTTTGCACAAAGACACGATGTCATCAGCTGCAACCAGTGGGCCCGGATTTGCTCCCCATCTGATCCAGCTGCAGGTGTTCCTGCCTCCGATCACAACTATATTGGTTCCCTGGACAGACAGAGATCTGATCCGTCTCCTCTACTGGATTCTGACCCAGATATCCTGCTAAACCAGAGGGAAAGAAACTAAAAGGTGACTTGTCTCTCTGTCAATTGCAAGACAGCATTGTTAAGATAATCAATAATCGCTCTGATAAGTTAGAAAATATGGTCACCCGTAACACCGATGCTCTGGAGAAGTCAGTTGATTTTCGTTTCCCTTTTTCAAAGTAGGCTGACAGGAAAGGAGGGAAGACATGCGGTAAACGTCATCGGGTCCGGGAGTCGAACCCGCAATGGCCACGTTGCCTCTGAATGTGGGTCGCGCTAACCCCTCCGCCACCACGGCACGCCAACAAAAGACATTTTTTAACTTACATGTCAATATTTAGCAATGCCAACTACATATTTAGGTTGCTAGCTAAATACTTAGCTTGTAAGTAAATATTTAATTTGAAAGCTAAGAAAATAGTTTGTAAGCTAAACATTTAGCTTGTGAATTAAATATTTAGTTTGGAACCCTGAGATTTATAAATGTTAACGTTCTGAAACAGGAAATAGGGAACGTTCCAGAACAGGAAGTGAGGAACCTTCTGGGGAACAGGAAGTGGGAAACGTTCTGGACCAGGAAGTGGAGAACGTTCTGGATCATTGATCTGGGAACGAGGCGGAGTGTGAGACGCAGACGAAGCAGCAGAAATTGGACTCGCCTGCTCTAAATCACTTGGGCTCCTCAGCTGCCAGAACCAGCACAGGTTGCCGTGGCAACAGGGATGCAGCTCCAGCCTCCTCTGAATTTGGTTGCCACAGAAACGAGCATCTCGCCGTCATTAGCATTCCTGAGGACTAGCACACACACTGTGTAGTCATGTGACCACCTGCAGGTGTCTTCTGAAGGGTCAGGTGAGACCCCGAGGCTTATGGGTAATGGAGTCCAAACAGTCGAGGTTTGACAGTGAAGAAAACCAAGCAGCTGATGGTGTTTTCTCACTGGCTTGGCAGTGTGTGTGTGTTTCTGTGTGGTGTGTCACCCCCCCCCCCCGCGCTGATGATGTCACCAGCAGGTCCTCACAGTCTGATCTCAGCTGTGATCTTGAAGTAGGGCACGTATGACCTCCTGAGGAGGCTTCCCTTCAGCTTCCACGCCACTGAGCGCACACACACACACACACACACACACACACGCACACACACACAGACAGTCTGCTTCCAGCGGACACAGAGATGCATGCTGGGACGTCTCCGTCCCCGGGGGTCGGTCTCTTTAAGAGACATGGAGGCCTTCAGGATCTGAGCTTCATTAAAACACCAGAGCAACTGCATCACCATGGCAACACTTCACCTGGTCTGAAAGAGTCTGACAGTATCACACACACACAGGGCCGGCCAAAGCCATAACCAAACTCAGCGGCTGCTTAGGACCAGTAGGGGCCCCGTAACCCTGGTGAAAAATAAATATACTCAGTATGTTAAATTTGAACATACTGTAAGTCAGACTAATCATGAGGAAACTTCAGGTTCACTTAGGATTACTTAACTTAAAGTGGGACATTTTGGAACAACTAATTTTGTGCTTAGTGTATTTTAATAGTATTTAAATTGTATTAAAGCACAATTTAAAATGTACTAAATGATGTGGAAAAATTACAATAAGGTCACACCTGCTAGTTGTATTGCTATATGTTATTCTAAGTTCCTGTATATTCCCACCAAGTTAAACTATTTTGGTTACATGTACAAGGTTGGACGTTGTTTTCCAGCTGCATGGGAACCAGTCTGTTTCCAGGCTTGGGATCCTTTATCCCTTTGTATAAAACTCATGTGTTTCTCTGCCTGGCAGCTTTTCATCCAGACCTGCTTCATTACTGATTGTCTCTGTATTCTGCTCTATATATGAATAAACCTGACTGAGTGATTTCACCTGAACGGTGATTGGAAATAGGTTTTTTTCCACGACACTGAGTGTACTTTCATGAACTTTCTTTTGGACAACTTAAGTTACACTTAGTGTACTGTAAGTCTTGTTTTTTATGTACCGGTAATATAAACGTGCTTGATTAGTTTATTTTGAGTGTGCTATTTTTTTTTTTTTTATTTAATCTTTTATTTGGAAAGGCAAGTTTCAATTACATTGTACAATTCAACTTCCAACACAGTGGAAATATAAGAAGGAATAGCATAAGCCAATCCAGGTTTTTTTGTTTTTACAGTAACCAAACAACCATAACACAAGAGTGAGTGGGGGGTAAAGGAGGGTCAGATCTGATTCTTCTTATGTTAGGAGAAAAAAAAGAAAACACAATCAAGAGCATCATTTTGCCATAATCCTAAGCCAGGGTACAATACACAGCACAACAGTATTTGCATGTGATAAACATATTTAGCCCACAGGAATGACTGATTTTACATAGTTTGTCCATTTAGACCAGATCCTGAAGAACGATTCCTTTCGATCTTGAACAGAAAAAGAACTTCTCCAGAATGTAAATGTCCTGTACAATATTGACCCAGTCCTCAACTGTAGCTGCTTCAGGCTTTAACCATTTCCTAGTGATTGACTTTTTGCTCGCTGCCAGAAGCATTAACAGCAGTTTTTTATCATCCAGAGTCCAGTTATCAAATGAAACGTTTCCTAAATATAGGGATTCACATTTACATGGGATCCTTTCAGTAAAGATGTTATTTAGGTGGGAACACAATTGCTCCCAAAAATCCTTAATCACAGGACAACCCCAGAAGATGTGATGGTGATTTGCCCCGTTTGTTCCACAGAGTCTCCAGCATGTGTCTCTGCTGCCCCGATGCTTTATCTGAACTGGAGGTACAAAATATCGAACAGTGTTTTTCCAGCAGAACTGTCTCCATGTATTGGAGCTCGAGGTCCTCCAGTGTAATTTGTTAATCTGTTCCCAGACTTCAGTTGAAATGGATAAGTTTCCTTCTTTTACCCACTTGTTTCTTATGTAGTTTGTGTCACCTTGTTTAGAGGATAGAAAACCATTGTACAGCAAGGAAACAAGTTTCTTGCATGAACCTGACTTTAACAAAGACAAAAAGAGTGTGCTATTTTTGTGATTGAATTACATTTAAAATATATTTAGAATGTATTTTCAGTATATCGACATTACATATTTTATATATTAGTAGTGTGATTACAGTTTGCTACAATTACACTTTTGGTTTATTATAATTACTAATTAATGTCTTTTATTATTCTGCGTTGCCACTTCGTACATTAATGCTTCATACACACTGCAGAAACACATCAGGTACCAGAAGGATCCATTACTGCTTTACAGGTGAAACTAATTACTTTATGCTTTCAATATACACTGCCTGGCCAAAAAAAAGTCGCCACCTGGATTTAACTAAGCAAATAGGTCCAAGCCTCCTATTGGATAAGTACTGCATAGGCGATTATCTTTCAGTTGGCAACAAGTTATTTAACCCCAGCTGATGCAATGAGTAACTCCTCATTTCTTAAACAACCATGGCAAAAGACACATCCTGTGGTCGTGGAAAAGACGTTAGTCTGTTTAAGAAGGGTCAAATCATTGGCATGCATCAAGCAGAGAAAACATCTAAGGAGATTGCAGAAACTACTAGAATTGGGTTAAGAACTGTCCAACGCATCATTAAAAACTGGAAGGATGGTGGGGAACCATCGTCTTCCAGGAAGAAATGTGGTCGGAAAAAAATCCTGAATGATGGTGATCGGCGATTACTTAAACGTTTGGTCAAATCAAATCGAAGAAAAACAACAGCAGAACTCAGGAGTATGTTTAATTGTGAACGCAAAAGCATTTCCACACGCACAATGCGAAGGGAACTCAAGGGGTTGGGATTGAACAGCTGTGTAGCCGTAAGAAAACCTCTAATCAGTAAGGCTAACCAGAAAAAAAGGCTTCAGTTTGCTAGGGAGCATAAAGATTGGACTCTGGAGGAATGGAAGAGGGTCATGTGGTCTGATGAGTCCAGATTTACCCTGTTCCAGAGCGATGGGCGCATCAGGGTAAGAAGAGAGGCAGGTGAAGTGATGCACCCATCATGCCTAGTGCCTACTGTACCAGCCTGTGGGGGCAGTGCTATGATCTGGGGTTGCTGCAGTTGGTCAGGTCTAGGTTCAGCAACATTGTGGCCCAAAGAATGAGGTCAGCTGACTACCTGAATATACTGAATGACCAGGTTATTCCATCAATGGATTTTGTATTCCCAAATGGAACGGGCATATTCCAAGATGACAATGCCAGGATTCATGGGGCTCACATTGTGAAAGAGTGGTTCAGGGAGCATGAGACATCTTTTTCACACATGGATTGGCCACCACAGAGTCCAGACCTTAACCCCATTGAGAATCTTTGGGATGTGCTGGAGAAGGCTTTGCGCAGTGGTCAGACTCTCCCATCATCAATACAAGATCTTGGTGAAAGATTAATGCAACACTGGATGGAAATAAATCTTGTGACACTGCAGAAGCTTATTGAAACAATGCCACAGCGAATGCGGGCTGTAATCAAAGCTAAAGGCGGTCCAACAAAATATTAGAGAGTGAGACCATTTTTTGGTGGCGACTTGTTTTTTGGCCAGGCAGTGTATTAGCATTTTTCAGGAGTACATCGCCAATATACTATCATAGAATTGAACAAATTGTCAATATATTCAAAGTTTACAAACAACATGCTTATGAAAATTAGCACAATGAAACAACAGGTACACTTTAGAGGAAATGTGAAAAATATTTCACCAGCGTATTGATTTAATACAATGTCACAGTTTCCAGTTTTACTGCAGACAAACTGACGTTTCTCCTTCCTAACATCAGTTATCAGTGGTCCAAATGTTCCGCCCTTGTGAAGCGGTTCTGGAGACGTTCCGAACTGGACCCAGACCGAACCGAACTGGGCCCAGAATGGACTCCTGGTTCTGGATCGGTCCGGTCCGTTATCAGAACCAGACGGTTCTGGTCCAGAACCCAGAATTCTCTCTGGTTTCCCAAAACAAGACGCGCGAACACCGACGTCGCGCGCAAGCTCTCCTCCGTTCGGGAGCGCGCCCCGCTCGTCTCGGGAGCGCGCGCCGCAGATCCAAGGACAGAGCGGCGCGCGCGCGCGAGCATCAGGTCACCTGAAAGTCCTCCGTCATCGCGAGCCCGAACAGAACCGGGAGAACCGGAGCCGAGCCGGTTTGGAGCCGATGGATCGGCGCTGAAGCAACAGGACGAGGCGGAACCGAGTCCGCGGGTCCGGTTCTGAACACGGACTGACACAATACCCAACCCAGTCATCTTTGCTGTCACCGAACCGAGCGGCACCAGAACCTCTGAGCCGGAACCGAGCAGGAGCGTGACCCGTCCAATCCAGACCAGGAGGAGAACCGAGCCAACGGTGGATCAACAGGAGAGCGACGGAACCAGAACCGGGACCCGGACCTGTAGCTGGATCAGTAAGTGTCTCGCTTTCTGTTCAGGGGTTCTGGTTCTGCTCGGCAGCAGTGATGTGGTACCGGTTCTGATCAGGTCCAGAGGTCCCGCCGGGGCCCCAAGGGCTCACGGTTCGGTCCGGTCGGGCTTCATCCTCTGTTTGGATCTGGATCACGTGTTCCGGTTCTGATGGTTTTATTTCTGATATTTGCTTTAAAATATCTGAAGTAAAAATCTTTTACTTCAGATTTCTGTGAATTAAATGAACGAAAATGATCATTTTCAGAGTCAGACGTTTTAAGGATCTTTTTAAAATTTGTATTAAAATATTAAAATCCAGAAAAATGTGAATAAAAAAGTTATGCAGAAATGTTGAAAATGTTTATCATAATTTTCTTCAAATTTAAAGTTTTAAAACTTCAGAAGAAATTTTGTCATTAAAGCTGGACGTGAATTTAGAGCAAAAATAAAACATTTTCATGATTAAAAACTTAAAACAATCCAAAGAACATGTTCAGATTATTCATTAATCAAACAGCAAACATGAGGAATTAATATAATCTGATTAAAACTGTTGGTAAAATCATTAAATAATCATTTTAGTTCAGATTGTTTCCTGATTTAAACACATTTAAAGGGTTTTAAAGCGGTTCTGGTTCTGGAGGGATTAAATATTAATAAACATGAAGAGTTTCTGTTTCCGCCTCTGAGTAACGATAAAAGCTGCTGCTGGTTCGATTCGATTATTAATGACGAAGCTCAGAGTTTTTATGGCCAAAAGCCTGATCAACTGGATGTTTTATATAAACTTTATGTTTTATGTAACCTTTGTGTTTCTGACGCTCCACATAAAAACATCCATCATTCAGCAGGAACTGGAGCCGGCTCGTCGAACGCATCACTTCCTGTTGGCTGGAATGATGGTTGGAGAAAAAGTGATTATTTAACCATTTTTAATCCCAACCAACACAAAGAGCCGGTTGACCTCCTGACCTCTGCTGGTCCTCCGGGCTGGACGGATGGCAGAGGTCAGAGGTCACAGAAAGTGATCAGTAGAAGCAGCACTTTGATGAAACTGTTTTACTTTACCTGGATTCTGATTGGTTCCTGCTCTGATCACCTCCTTCAGCATGATTTATGACCTCTGACCTTATAAACACCGACCCTAAAAATTAATCAACTTTATCAGAACATTTCAGCAACAAGACAGTTCAAAATGTCTTACATAATAAAAACATCAATTATGAAACAAATAAAGCCCCGCCCTAAACACAAAGCTCCGCCCTAAACCCGAGGCCCCGCCCTAAACACAAAGCTCCGCCCTAAACCCGAGGCCCCGCCCTAAACACGAAACCCTAAACACGAAGCCCCCCCCCCCCCCCCCCCCCAACACATAAAATCCGCTTTAAAATGCAAACTCCAGCTCCAACAAATAGACCACACAGATGGAGGGCAGGAAGTAAATGCAGTTCATTTATTTCTGTTGATCCAGCATCAAAATGTCTACAGTCTGAGTCCTGTACGGTTGTTCCAGCCGTTCTAATAGAGAGAAAGATAAACGTTATTTTCCTGTTTCGAAGGCTGTTGGTCACAAGAGAGTTAATTTTAAAAAACTTACCAAAAAAAGAGGAGAAAAGTGGATCAACAATCTACAACTAAAATCAGGAGGTGCAGAAACTATAGCAGTCCCTCAGACGTAAGGAAACACGGAGAGCTTCGACGGGTGCAGTAGATTCATATTTACTTAGTTTAGTTTGTTGAAGAGCACTGAATACACCGTGAAAACTAAAAGAAAAGAAAATACATTTGTTTAAGTGCCTTTGTTTGACACAAAACATGAATCCATTACAAAGTAACGCTAACTTCACAAACTAATGCGGTTTTAAACGTGTACCTCGCTCCGCTGTCCAAGGGCTGCAAAGTTTATAACGGTAAAGTCCGAGTTGTGCTGCGTTAGCCTTTAGCCTGTTCTGAGCGCTACAGTCCAGACCAGGGGTGGGCAATCCTGGTCCTGGAGTCCTGCAACTCTTAGGTGTCTCCCTGGTCCAACACACTTGAATCCAACAGCTGAATCACCTCCTAGTGCAGTCAGGTTCTCCAGAGTCCTGCTGATGACCTCATTATTTGACTCAGGTGTGTTGAAGTGGAGATGCAGGAGGCCTGGAGTTGCCCACCCCGCGTCTTGTCCATGGTATATTTCAGCCCAAAGTGCTGACTGACAGGAAACTAGCAACACTTCCTCTTATTTTTCGATTTAAACGAAGGCACTAACTCAACGTGAACCAAACTACAGCGCCCCCTACTGGGTACTATGGGTGACAACCTACGATCAGCATATATAAACATGGAACGGGCATTTACACCAACAATGCCAGTTTGCAGCGCCCACCTTCTAACAGGAAGGATCGCAAAGTTTAAATTATATTTAAACAGATATTTTATTAGACAGTTACTTAGAAAGACAACAATATGTAAGGCAAGATATTATTTTACGCCCTAGCGCGGTGCTAATGTTAGCAGCTAGCTCAGGGCCGAGTCCTGGACACAAAAGATCATGTTTATTGATGCTAAAAGCTAAATAAATGAAATGTAACCTCCCCAGCCATACAGACAGAGAGCTGTGACTGTTCCCCCACACGGTTCATGTCTGAGTCCAACACGGAGGTTCTGTAGGTCGGAGCGAATCCATGACCTGCATTGGACCTGAACCCTACAACCACTCAACATTAACCTACAACTCCTGCATGAATTTGGTTTACAGAAGCTAAATAAATGATTTACCAGGAGATCCAAGCTCATAGAAATAACCTGGGTTAGCTTGTTGTTAGCATCGTTATCATAGACTAATTATTTAAATAGCACAAGTCACTATTCACCCGGCAGAAACCAGTCCACAGCCACTTAATGCTGCTTTTGATCCTAAATGCTTGACCCAAAAGTAAAGTAAATAACTGTAAGCTCCAGGCTACAGCCCGCCTCCTGTCTGTGGATGATCGTGGTTTCCTCCTCTCCCCAGTGGCGGCTCGCAGCGTGCTGCTGCTGGCCGCGCTGCACTGCTGCTCGGTGGCGCTGTGCGGCTGCGAGCCGCGCCAGGTGAACGTGGGCGCCGTGCTGAGCCAGAAGCGCTACGAGCAGGTGTTCAAGGACGCCGTGACGCAGGCCAACGACCTCTACGGCAAGGACAAGTTCAAGATGAACGCAATCTCCGTCACGCACAAGCCCAACGCCATCCAGATGGCGCTGTCCGTCTGCGAGGACCTCATCTCCAACCAGGTGAACCGCCCGGTTACCATGGCAACGGCTACCTGGCCGTGTTTTAGCTGGGAAACAGTATTGCTGCGATTCTTCACAAGCGTTGCTGCTCTAGTAAGATTAGCTAAGATAAGATTAGCAAAAATGATAGGACTAGCTAAAGTGATGCTGTTAGCATGTGGGCTATCGCTAGCAGGTTGGGTGATGGATTGAGTAGGAAGGATCCCTGACAGGTTCAGACCTTTAAACTCCAGCAGGTTTGTGTTAAACAAAGTGAAACAGGATCATTATAATGAGATCTAAATGATCTGCCTCTGACTCTCCGTGTTTCTTTGACCTCTGTCGCTGAAACAAGGAGACAGTTTGGCTTTAACCAGACAAATATCATTATAATGAGTTTTATGTCTTATCAAAATGAGAAAGTTACACTTCCTTATGATTGTTGTTACTGTTTCTGCAGATTTGTCTCCTTCCTTTAGATCCAGTTTTCTTTCTCTGTATCTGATCCTGATTTTAAATGATTTTCATCCAAACCTGGCAGATAAAAACGTTAACAGTGGATGTTGTGATATTAAGCTCTCCGTTTTGTGCTGGTTATTTATTTCCACCGTCTCTCTTTAAAGGCGGCGTTTTAAACGGCTGGCTGTGTGACAGTCTCAGTCTGGGTTTGTTCAGGGACTCAGAGATGTTTGCTGAAACATTAATACTTCATGAATATGATTAGAATAACATGAGGAACAGAAGCAGAAGTGACAGAATGAGTTCACACGAAGCGTTTCCTTCATATTTCACCTGTTCTGAAACCTGAGCGCGGCCGTCAGTCTGAGAGGAAGCGGCCCGCTGGGAGCAACGCAGCGCCGCATGAAAGACGGAGAGCGGCTCCAGGCGCGAAATCAGAGCTGCTCTAAATATAACCGCACAAACAGACGCTCTACAAAAGACACAAATAAAGCTTCTGAAAGAGCCTGCAGAGAACTGAGCTGCTGCTGGAAACCTGAACAGAACCGGGTCAGGCGGCCGGTCCAGACAGCTCTTCATCACAGGAGGAGGAACATGGAGGAGCAACATGGAGGAGCAACATGGAGGAAGATGGAGGAAACGAGGCCAACATGGCGGCATGTTGGCCAGAGAGACGGCTGTCAGATTAACTTGCTCTCTCCGTCTGGCTCTCATGTAATCTGCCGTTCTCCCAGAGCGGCCATGGAGGGATTATCCAGACACTTTTAATCCAACAGTCTCTCACTCCCAGAAAGCCACAGGTCTGACTTTCCTCATCCTGAGCCAGGAATCCTCCGGAAATCAGCCTCAGCTTGGCTGGAAGTCTCAGGGAACAGACAATCCAGTATCTTGCCACCAGAGGGCAGTCAGGAGCCGAGCCTCCACGCACCAGCGCCCCCTGCTGGGAAAGGTGAAGCGTCTTGCCTAAGGACACAACGATAGAGGCGGAAGGAGCTCCTACCACCATGGTGACGACGGTCGGATCCAGTAGGAGATCTGGCTTGGAAAGAGTCGCATCTCATTTTAAAATGTTTAGATCCTGTGGATCACAGGTGTCAAACTCCAGGCCTCCAGTCGCTGAGCCACAGGTTTAGATGAGCCACAGGTACAAAACACTGGAATGAAACGGTTTAATTACCTCCTCCTGTGGATCACCAGAACCTTAAGGTTCTCCAGAACCTTGATGACCTCATTATTCTGTTCAGGTGCTGCAGCAGAGGCTCATCTAAAAGTTACAGGACAGCGAACCTCCAGGACTGGAGTTCGACACCTGCTGTAGTAGAACTGCTGCCTTGCTACAGAAAGGTCCTGGGTTTGAATCCCAACCTGTAGTCCTTACATGGAGCTAGCATGGAGCTAACAATGGAACTAGCATGGAGCTAACAGGGCGCTAGCATGCTGTCTCTATCAGAGGGGTGATTATTCAGCAAAATGAAAGTAAATAAAATCAAAATGTCAATGTTTCATATATTTAGCAGAGCCACATTTCCAGGTTTCAGCAACTCAACCTTAAGACTTTTAAAGACAAATATGCATGAAATCAGAAAAAACATTTCTGTTAAAGTCAGAGGTCGCGTTAACGGAATATTTTCCATATTTGACCAGTTGTTGTTTTTTTTAAACGCCAGGAAAATTTGAAGCCCGTCGGTCATTTGACAGTTATAATTAACACCCCTGACTGCACATGGGCAGACATTATAGACTTTACAAAGATTTCATCGCAGAGGCAACTAAAATCAATCAATAAAAAAAATCCTCACTGAATACAAATCTCATGGACGCTGAACTAAATGCGTCTTTCTGACTGGGAGCTGGCGGCGTGTTGAAGAGTTCTGGAGCGTCTGGTTCAGAAGCCATTCCAAACCTTTGGTCGTGGTGTGGCGGTGGACCCAAACGCAGCAGCCAGTAGTCGTAGAAATAATGAATGTTTAATGAAGAAAATCAACCAACAAAAAATCCAAAATCCAGGGGTACAAGAAAATGCAAATACAGGGCAAACCGGAAACCTGAGGGATCAACAGACGATCCAAGAAGGGAAACATGGTAACGAGACGGACCGGCGAGTCGGGGCTGGGATACAGGAGCTAAAATACAGGGAGGTAGCCAACAATGGACCTAACGAGATGAGACGATTGATTGCAGGTGTGAGTAGTTGGCACAGAGAGGCTGAGGAGATGTACCGTACCGGGGAAAACAGGGAGCTGAAAATACTTCTAAAGAAAAACTGAGAAACTAGAAGAAAAAAAGACATGAAGGAAAAATTCAAACAAACCTAAACAGAAACAAGGCTGATCTAAGAACTAAGGAAAATAGAGCTAGAATAACTAGAAGATCTAAACAAAGAAATAACCTAACTAGAATCACTAAAGGAAGAAGGTATGGAGGCAGATAAGAAGAGCTAGAAACACTACAGTTAATAACTTAACTGGAACCGCTGCAGAAAGGTTCACATAAATCAGACATGTACGAATAACTGAACCTCCGGTGATGAAATAACTAATAAACATAACTAGAATCACTGCAGGGAGGCTGAAATAAGGAATAACTAGAAGGATTAATAAAAATAAACTATAATCAGTAAAGGAAGGTCGACATGGACTCAGATATACAAGAATAACAGAACCTAAAGTAGCTAAAGAAGAAACACTATGAAGGATGAAAATAAGGAACGCAATAAGACAATTCTAACCTCAATAAATAACCTCAAATAAAACTAAAATGACCATGAAGAGCTAACCTAAAGTGAAATACAACATAACAATAATTAAAGCCCAGCTCACACTACATGATTTTAGAATTGTCGGCCAATTTTCAAAACCTGAGAGACCACACACACGCTGCACCGATCGGGCCGATGGTGCAGCGTGTCCAGCCACATGGCAAGAGCTACACACCAAACGAACCGATTTCTCTCACCGACATTCAGATTCCAGACAGAAAATACAATAAAAAAACACTAAATCACACGTGAATTTAGAGGAAACAAACATGCCTTTGTAGAAGCAATAGCGACAGTTGGTGAGCTTATTTTAAACATTAAAGATGTAACAAAAAGGCACTGGATAAAAGTGTGGAGACGGGGCATCTCCACAGAGACGGCTTTATTTGCTGCAAAACGCTATGGAGGCGAGTTACGTTTTTAATCTTTACCATTTGTGTGTTTAGATTGTTTTCTGTTCTGTTGTTTCTTTAAGCTTCAGCGGTTAATTAGTATTTGCTGTTTTAATCTATAGATTTACATTGAGAACAATGGGCACAAAATAATGGCTACAAGTCCAGTTAACTAATTTTAAAACCAGACATTAATCAATGTTTTACGAGTGACAGTTACATTCTGTAAGCGTCAAGCCCTGACTGAATGAATAATCTTATAGTTATTATGTCACGTTAACGATGAACAGCTGACAAATTACTGGAATCAACTGCAGTACCAGTTTCGCTCCAACTCCTCTCCTGGTCATTTCTTTTTTTTTTACCCCTCCAGGGGGTATTTTGTGGGCTCTAGTGTCCCTTATATGATAGTAGGCTGACAGGAAACGGGGAAGGAGAGAGGGGAAGACATGCGGCAAATGTCGTTGGGTCCGGGAGTCGAACTCGCGACGGCCGCATCGAGGACTCAAGGCCTCCAAATACGGGTCGCGCTAACCGTTACGCCACCACGGCACACCCCTCTCCTGGTCATTTCTATATTCTTTGCACGAAATGTTGGATAAACATTAATGTTGTTTCCACATATCATCTCCGATGTCCGCTGGACTTTGGCTGTTTGGGATTCCCCTCCGTATTTTTGTAACCAACGAATAGCATTTACTCGGGTTCAGACAGCAGTTTACTATCAACCAGTTAAGTTTATTACAAGTTACTGGACTGAAACACATCATGCGGTGACAAAGGGCAGCCCTGGCGGAGTCCAACTCTTACCGGAAAAGAGCCCGACTTCCTGCCGGCAATGTGGACCAGACTTTGACATCGGTCCTACAGGGACCTGACAGCCCGTATCAAAGGGCCCGGCACCCCATACTCCTGGAGAACCCCCCACAGGGCTCCCTGAGGGACGCGGTTGAACGCCTTCTCCAAGTCCACAAAACACATTGTCAAGAAAACTGGCATGGGGTTGTGAGATCTTTCCAGGTACACGCAGAAAAGGTGCATAAAGGCCTGGGAGAAATAAAGCAATCTTGTGGTTTGATTAAAATAATAATTAAATTGAATATGTATGAAATACAATTAGTAAAATGAGTACAAGTAATCATATAATAACCTTCTGAAATGTATTTTCTGAAATGGGATCTGTAATGATAACAACAATGTAATGATTATGGTTAATGATTTGAAAATAATAAGTGAGAGATGTGATTTATTGTTAATGAATATCAAAGTTGTGATGATTTGAAATCAATTTTATAGTAATACAGGTTGAATGTGTTTAATGATTTATAAATAGACAAAATATGAGAGTTATAGAAAAGAGAGAAAGTTAGTAACATTAAAGTCAGCAGGATGGGTGAAGTCCGGCTGGCAGGAGATGTGGCAAGTTGGGGAGAGAAGGGAGTTTCCACAAGAGTCAGCAGACAGGAGGGGCCGTCGGGGCTTTCCATGAAAATCAGCAGATGTTCAGGAAGTCACGTAGACCAAAAACTCTCCATACACACATATGGTGGAGAAGTGTATAAAAACGGGCTGAAAAGAGGAACCAGTTGTTCTTAGTCCGCGGCGCTGAAGAGGAGTCGACACGTAGAAGCAGATTAAGCAAAAGGACCGCACCCAAGAGCCACGGGAGAAGTCCAGACTTCGCGCCGCCAAGAAAGGACAAGACACCGATTGCCCCATCCCTGGCTCCTGATTCGACAGTCGGCCCTGCCTCAACCCAACGATCTCAAAAATTCTGCGACAGACTTGGGGGAAAGACAAAGGTCCCGGAGGGATTAAAGAGCTGGGTTTTCGAAGGATTTGGACCCGTTCTGCTTTGCATCTATTCTAAGGAGGATTTTTCCATACAAGGACAAAGACTCTGACCAAGGCTTCTGGATGTTCCTGTTGCTAAAGAGCCATTAACAACTGGGTGTGAGTTGAATCTGCTCCCTGAAAATCTATCTCAGAACTTGCGACATAAGTTAGGGAGAAAAGACAGGATAGTATGGTTATACATGTTGATTTTATTATACTGCTCTTGAATTATATACAATTGATTATTGATTTGTATGTCACATATCCCTGCTTAAGCTTGCTTAATAAATTCATACTATAAAATTCTAATGAGGTTGGTGGACATTGGAATTAATTGAGTCATTTAATCATTTTTCAGTTCTTTTAATTGAGGTAAAACTAATGTACATGATTCCAGTAAATAGGTGGCTTCATCATTTCCTTTAGTGAGTGTAAATAATGACCCTGGGACTTATATCTAAGTCACTAAACTTAATCTAGCCGGTTCCAAGAGCGAGTTATATCTTAGAAAGTGAGCTACCGTTAACAGAAGTGGTTATTGGAATTATGCAGCTGCGAGGGCTACTCAGCTGATTGTTTCTTAACTATAAAGGGTCGTAACTTCTGGATCGGAGGTAGTTAGAGCTAGACGAATCGCTTTCGCCACCAGTTTGAACAGATCATCTCTTATAGATCTTTTTTAGGGTAATACCCAGGTCTTAGAGATTTTCCGGACCTGTTAGACAGAGAACTGGTCAGTAGTCAGCCCAGGATAAGTTGTGAGGAGAGGGCGGGGCTGGCTATTGCGTAATAACAGACAACATGTAGACTGCTTGGGCGAACTCCCAGAACCCTCCAGGACCCTGCTGAGGGTGTAAAGCTGGTCCAGTGTTCCACGACCAGAACCAGAACCACACTGCTCTTCCTGAATCCAAGGTTCGACTATCCGATGGACCCTCCTCTCCAGGACCCCTGAGTAGACCTTGCCAGGGAGGCTTAAGAGTGTGACCTCTCTATAATTGGAGCACACCCTCCGGTCCCCGTTTTTGATCAGGGGGACCACCACCCCGGTCTGCCAATCCAGGGGAACTGCCCCCGATGTCAATGCAATATTGCAGAGTCACATCAGCCAACACAACCCTACAACATCCAGAGCCTTAAGGAACTCCGGGCGGATCTCATCCACCCCCGGGGCCTTGCCACCGAGGAGTTTTTTAACCACCTCGGCGACCTCGTCCCCAGAGATTGGAGAGCCCAGCCCAGAGTCCCCAGGCTCAGCTTCCTCAATGGAAGGCATGTTGGTGGGATTGAGGAGGTCTTCGAAGTATTCTGCCCACCGGCCCACAACGTCCCAAGATGAGGTCAGCAGCACACCATCCCCACTATAAACAATGTTGGTGCCGTACTGCTTCCCCCTCCTGAGATGCCGGATGGTGGACCAGAATCACCTTGAAATCATGCGGAAGTCTTTCTCCATGGCCTCTCCAAACTCCTCCCACGCCTGAGTTTTTGCCTCAGCGACCACCCGAGCTGCATGCCGCTTCGCTTCGCCGGTACCCATCAGCTGCTTCCGGAGTCCCACAGGCTAAAAAGCCCCGATAGGACTCCTTCTTCAGCCTGACAGCAACCCTCACCGAAGGTGTCCACCAAAGGGTCCGAGGGTTGCCGCCGCGACAGGCACCGACAACCTTGCGGCCACAGCTCCGATCAGCCACCTCGACAATGGAGACACGGAACATGGTCCACTCAGACTCCATGTCCCCCACCTCCCCCAGGACGTGTTCAAAGTTCTGCCAGAGATGGGAGTTAAAGCTACGTCTCACAGGGGATTCCGCCAGATGTTCCCAGCAGACCCTCACAACACATTTGGGCCTGCCAGGTCTGACCGGCTTCCTCCCCCACCACCGGAGCCAACTCACCACCAGGTAGTGGTGAGTGGACAGCTCCGCACCTCTCTTCACCCGAGTGTCCAAGACATACTGCCGATGAAACAATGACAAAGTCAGTCATCAAACTGCGGCCTAGGGTGTCCTGGTGCCAAGTGCACATATGGACACCCTTATGCTTGAACATGGTGTTCGTTATGGACAATCCATGACGAGCACAGAAGTCCAACAACAGAACACCGCTCGAGTTCAGATTGGGGGGGCCGTTCCTCCCAACCAGGACCCTCCAGGTCTCACTGTCATTGCCCACGTCAGTCCCCCAGCAGTATGCCCACTCCTGCCCGGCGCCTCTCACCATGGGCAGCTCCAGAATGGAAGTATGTCCAGCCCCTCTCAAGGAGACTGGTTCCAGAACCAGAGCAATGCGTCGAGGTGAGACCGACTATTTCTAGCCAGAACCTCTTGACCTCACACACTAACTCCGGCTCCTTCCCCACCAGAGAGGTGACATTCCACGTCCCAAGAGCCAGTTTCTGCAACTGAGGATCAGATGGTTGGGTGCATCTCACATTGCACCCAACCCCTTTGGCCTCTCCCACAGGTGGTGGCCCATGGGAGGGGGGACCCGTGTTTCCTCTTCGGGCTGAGCCCGGCCGGGCTCCATGGGAAAAATCCCGGCCACCAGGCACTCGCCATCGCCTGGCACTCCAGAGTGGGACCCCGGTGACCGTCCGGGCGAGGGAACACTAAGTCCAATGTTGCCATTTGTCATTGGGGTCTTCGGGCTGCACTTTGTCTGGTCCCCCTACCAGGGGCATGAAGCCCCAGACAGCATAGCTCCTGGGGCACTCAAACCCCTCCACCATAATAAGGTGGTAGCCCAAGGAGAGGGCTGTTGAATATGTCTGATTTCAGATGGGAGCGGTCCCGACGTTCTACTGACTGGACCCGATCAATCGTAACCAGTGATGGCATAGTTACTCTGAAAAAGTAACTTCAATCGGATTACTGATTACTCCTTGAAAAAGTAACTCAGTTAGATTACTGACTACTTAATTTGGAAAGTAACTAAGTTACATTAAAAGTAACCTTCTTAGTTACTTTCAGCAGCTGCTAACAACAACGCTGTGAAAATTACAGTGATCTTTGCCGATACTTAATTGTAAGGTAGTTTATAATGGTAACATCGACAATGTGTCTCCACTTATAAGGTTGAACTGAAGGGGAGATTTTTTAATGGTTATAACAGTACAAAAAAAAACTTCAGTAATTTGTGCATGTTTTTGTGTGGTCCACTATTGTCTGGAAAACTCTAAGAAGGATTTTAACCCCCCACGCCCCACCCCCGAGCCTCCAGGTTGTGCGTTACGGCCCTGCGTTTGGTGTCAGAGCACAGCGCTCCTCCTGCGGCTCCACAGTTCAGATGGCTGCTGCACAGATTTGTGACACTTATTTTAATATTAATAATTACAATGGCGTTTAGTTGCACAACTTTACGGAATCGTTTTCCAAGCCCAAATGAGCAACTTCAGTTCAAAAACGAGCCCAAAAAGGCGCAACCCGCGACTCATTAAATTTGCTAGCGACTTAAAAAAGAAAAGGCCCTCAGGTTTTGTAATAATTGGACTTGGCGACAGAAACTCAAAGTCGTTTCTGTTTTTCTACCAACAAAACGCGGATCTCCCTCTTCCCTCCATTCTTTACGTTTCTGTCGCTGCTGATACTGTCGCATAGAAACGGGGATCACTGGACAAGACGAGTAGAGGAAATAAATTTAAAGTCCAAAAGAAAATAGTAACGCAAAAATGATTTTGATAAGTAACTGTAGTCTGACTCCTGTATATGAAATAGCAACGCGTTAGATTACTCGTTCCTGAAAAAAGTGGTCCGATCGTTAACACACCACACACTACAGGATGATTGGTTACGAGCGACAATCTTAGAATGCAGAACGTTCTAAGATTTTCGTAAGGGCAAAATCGGGGCAAAAAACTTGTGTAGTGTGAACTGGGCTTAAGAGGAAAAAACCAAACCAAACCCAAAACCCAGAGTCCTGACACCTTTGGCTGAAATGGCGCCTTTAGAATGCGATGTTGTGTTAATGATAAAAAAATGTTAAAAAATTGTGATAAAAGCGCACAACCAGACCCCACAGGGCAGATCGGTTTGATCAGACGGATCCACCTGACTGATCAACCAGCGCAGTTTTCTCTGCAGATGCGACCAGGAGGAATTTGGGAGGCTGAGCGTTCAGACCGCAGCAGGTAATTTAAGTGGAGTCGTTTAATTTATTATAAGTTATTGGGCCACAGTCAGTAGTTTGTGTCACTACAGAGAAAAAGTTAGATGAATTTATCTGATTTATGTGTGATGGATCTGGATTCACGGTTCCACTGGGTGAATATTAACTAAATGCAGCTGAGTAGCCGATGTTAATATGATTATAATTTTATGGGGAAAAATAAAACATAACCGATTGATTTTAATGCTGTAAATCAAGATGACGGATAACAGAAAAGTCTAGCGCCACCTCTGGTTAAAGTATAACGTTTACTCTGTTAGCGTGGATCATTCGTTGTTGCCTGTCTGGACTCTAGTTGCGTTGCTCCCTAGGAGTTGGTGCTGGTTCCGTTGCTTGGTTCTGGTGGTTCATTCAGCCGTCGGCGAGAGGCCGAAATAAAATGTCGCACAGACAACCGGAGAAAATTTTCACTCAACCATGACAGACTAATGAAAGCAAGCTAGGGTATATTATCAGCTAGTTAGCGGTAGCCTGAACCGCCTTGAGTCACAGAACACAATGAAGATGTCTGCAGGCAACTCGACAGAAAAGTTGAAAAAAACCCACATTAATTAAATTAAATAATCAAAATTTAATAATTAATGATTTCAAGGCTAGGATTCATTTTACAAATATGATGGATTTTGAGCCCAAAAGGGCCGGTTCTGGTTCCAACATTTGGTTCTCTTGCTCCCAGGTTTCCCAGTAGACATGGTCCTGGAGGGTTCTGGGAGTTCGCCCAACCAGTCTACATGTGTTTTGTGGACTTGGAGAAGGCGTTCGACCGTGTCCCTCGGGGAGCCCTGTGGGGGGTTCTCCGGGAGTATGGGGTACCGGGCCCTTTGATACGGGCTGTCAGGTCCCTGTATGACCGGTGTCAGAGTCTGGTCCGCATTGCCGGCAGTAAGTCGGGCTCGTTTCCAGTGAGAGTTGGACTCCGCCAGGGCTGCCCTTTGTCACCGATTCTGTTCATCACTTTCATGGACAGAATTTCTAGGCGCAGCCAAGGTGTTGAGGGGGTCCGATTTGGTGGCCTTAGGATCTCGTCTCTGCTTGTTGCAGACGATGTGGTCCTACTGGCCTCATCAGGTCATGATCTGCAGCTCTCGCTGGAGCGGTTCGCAGCCGAGTGTGAAGCGGCCGGGATGGGGATCAGTGCCTCCAAATCCGAGGCCATGGTCTTGAGCCGGAAAAGGGTAGAGTGCCTTCTCCGGGTCAGGAGGGTGTCCTGCCCCAGGTGGAGGAGTTCAAGTATCTCGGGATCTTGTTCACGAATGAGGGAAGAAGGGAGCGAGAGATCGACAGGCGGATTGGCGCAGCGTCTGCTGTCAAGCGGGCGTTGTATCGGTCCGTCGTGGTGAAGAGAGAGCTGAGCCAAAAAGCGAAGCTCTCGATTTACCGGTCGATCTACGTTCCCACCCTCATCTATGGTCATGAGCTTTGGGTCATGACCGAAAGAACGAGATCGCGGATACAAGCGGCTGAAATGGGTTTTCTCCGTAGGGTGGCTGGGCTCTCCCTTAGAGATAGGGTGAGAAGCTCAGTCATCCGGGAGGGACTCAGAGTAGAGCCGCTGCTCCTTCACATCGAGAGGAGCCAGTTGAGGTGGCTCTGGCATCTGGTCAGGATGCCTCCTGGACGCCTCCCTGGTGAGGTGTTCCGGGCACGCCCCACCAGGAGGAGGCCCCGGGGAAGACCCAGGACACGCTGGAGAGACTATGTCTCTCGGCTGGCCTGGGAACGCCTCGGGATTCCCCCGGAGGAGCTAGAAGAAGTGGCTGGGGAGAGGGAAGTCTGGGCCTCCCTTCTGAAGCTGCTACCCCCGCGACCCGACCTCGGATAAGCGGAAGAAGATGGATGGATGGATGGATGGATGGATGGATGGATGGATGGATGGATGGATGGATGGATGGATGGATGATGGATTTTGAGCCCAAAAGGGCCGGTTCTGGTTCCAACATTTGGTTCTCTTGCTCCCAGGTTTCCCAGTAGATTCTGTCTTAAAACAAACATTGTTTGTCAGGCAGGTCATCAGGAAATCTTCTTCTGCAGGTGTACGCTATCCTGGTCAGCCATCCTCCGCAGTCCAACGATCACCTGACTCCTACGCCTGTCTCTTACACGGCCGGGTTCTACCGGATCCCGGTGGTCGGCCTGACGACTCGCATGTCCATCTACTCCGACAAGGTCAGCCGCGTCCGCCTGCTACGGCACTTCTCACATTTCACCAGCTGATGAGTCCCGGTGTTCCTCAGAGCTCCATACTAGACACTGTGTGTTGGGAGGGACTGGCACAGATCAGAAAAGCTTAGGTTGGTTCAACTAAAAGATACACTAACCTAACTGAGGGTTAGCTAAGATGAGCTAAGCTAAACTGGCTAAGCTAAAAGTATAAGTTCAGGTTAGCTAAGTGAGCTAAGAAAAGTTTGTGTTGGTTAAACTAGAGAAAAGCTAATCTGCGATTAGCTAAGGTGAGATAATAATTGATGCTGCTGGACAAACTAAACTCAGAACAAGCTAAGCTACAGTAGCTGGTTGGTTAAGCTACGATGAACGTGGATTGGTCAAGTTTTGGTAAATTATGCTAAAATAACCTGAGGTAAATATTAAATCACAGTGAGTTAGTATAAAGCAGCAGAAGAAGTGAAGCCTAAACTCAACCTGATGAGCAGCAAAGGTCACGTCAAGGTCACGACTCTACGCAGTGTTTAGGACACAAAGACTTGGAGACCTGAAAGATCCATCATCCTGCATCGGCTACCTGTACATGTGTTAGCATCTGTTACTGTGTTAGCATGTGTTAGCGTGTTATCATAATTTTATATTCAAGAACATATGATCCAGTTCTTCTCATTTCCCAGTTTCTTCCCTGAACTGGGAGCAAATTGGACTCTGAGTCTTTCTCAGGTTCATGAAACTGTTGATGGTGAGATCAGGCCAGAGCATTCCTGTAGTCTCCCAGTACTCCCAGTCTCTCCCGTTTGTGGCTCAGAATTCAGAGAAGTGAGTTCTTAGTGTCCCGCTGTGGGTTCTTCCTCATGCTCCTCTTCCTCCTCCTCCTCTCTGCAGAGCATCCACCTGTCCTTCCTGCGGACGGTGCCGCCGTACTCCCACCAGGCCCAGGTGTGGTTCGACCTGATGAGGGAGTTCAGGTGGAACCACATCATCCTGATCGTCAGCGACGACCACGAGGGCCGAGCCGCCCAGAAGAAGCTGGAGACGCTCCTGGAGGAGCGGGAGACCAAGGTGAGCAAGGTGCTGGGCGTTGCCCCGGCAACCGGTCGTCATTGTCACGGCTTTACCTGCAGGCTCCATGTGGCGCACCTGTTGACAGAGGCCATGTGCAGATTACCCACCTAGATGCGCATGTGGAGGTACATGTGAAACTGCAGTGCCTGCAAAGCGTTTTCACTTCCTTCCATGTTTTACAAACCAGTCCTGATAGCAAAGTTTGGTTGTTTGGACCCAAGAAAGTAAAAAAATAATCATTTCTACCAAATAGGAGCTTAAAATAAACGACTGATAAATATTCACTGAGCTATCTCCTAAATGTGCAGCTATCCAAAAATCATCAGTATCAGTCGGTGTTTGAAAAAATTAAAAGGTCAGACCCGACTTTGTGCAACTTTCTCCGCCGCTCACGTAGAACTGGGACAATGATCCGTTTCTTGTTCTTCTAATTCTGCATAACAGACTTACTGAAAGTGGATTTTAATCAATATCTGCTGTGGATTCAGCTCTTTTTAACAGTCAAGGTGCTCTTGGGGTCAAATCAGGGTCAGCTTGGGGTCAAATCAGGGTCAGCAGCCTGATTGGTTGGAAGGCCGAACTAAAGGCTATACTGTTGGTCTTGTGAGTCTTATCGCCACCTGGTGGTAACTGTAGACATTACAACTTCACTGGTGGTTGTACCAGTGAAGTTCATCTCTTGTTGTAGCTTTGTGTTTCACATGTACCTTGGAGTTCACATGTGAATGAACACATTAAGACATGTAAATCTGCACATGTTTCTGTCAACAAGTGTTGGGAGTCAAGATAGCAGTGGTGGGCCCCGTTTCGCTAATCCGCTAATATCAGAACCAATTATTAGCTTAGCATTTTAGCACCTTTACTAACTGTCAGCTTCCTCTAAATAATTTTTTCTAGAAAAATGGTAAAACTCTTTTGTAAACTTTCAGCTGAATAAAGTGTGACATCTGTGTTTTGGTTATCATCTGTTCTCCAAGTAGCAAGACGTTTATATTATTAAAAAAGAGGATCAATTTAATGCTAGCTTTGGACAAAACGTTTGGCTCCTGCTTCCTCTTTTAATTTTGCCCGGGATCTTCGAGCGGCGTTCTCCGTGAGCGTCCTGCAACCGCGTGCTGCTAAAACGAAACAACAACAAAGCGTGTTGACGTCACAGATCACAGAGTTTAATCTCATACAAAGCAATCGACAACAAAGCTGCAGAGGAACAGAGATATGCATTATATCACAAAATAAGACACACAAGGGAAGACAAACGAACACAGAGACAGACAAAGGCGCCCACGTGGAGAAAAGATGAAAAAACTCAGAACTCTCGGGTACGGACCTGAAATTATAAACTAAAAGGGTGTTTCCCTATTTAATATATGCAAAGAAGGCGTTCTGCTCTTCGACCAATTAGAACTCCCTCAGGCCCCCAAAGAAAGTTGGGACTTCCTGATTTATAGCAAAGGTGTCTGTTTTTTATCTAAGCAAAGGGCGGACTACCCCGTGGTCATCTCTGCCTGATACGGAAGATCCCTGGCGCCAAGAAGTCTCTTCTGCTCTATCGGAATTGTAAATTTTATTGCTGTGTCTGTCAAAAGGGGGAGGAAAAAAGGGCCCTGCTCTGTCTGCTTACCGCATCTCAGACGAGACCTGTTCCAAATAAGAGTATTGTATATAACTATTACACATGTCGTATATTAGCTGTATTAAACGCCAACAAATAATCATTTTCCTTTACAATCCCCCTTTTGAGGTCTTAATCAAAAGACCTCAATAAAAATTGAGTAAGCCTTCTAA
The DNA here is from genome assembly GCF_002775205.1 of Xiphophorus maculatus. Lineage (NCBI taxonomy): Eukaryota > Metazoa > Chordata > Actinopteri > Cyprinodontiformes > Poeciliidae > Xiphophorus > Xiphophorus maculatus. The sequence continues at coordinate 1,577,817 of NC_036454.1, forward strand.
TACAGAACCAAAACTATGTATTAAAAAACGAAAAAACAAAAAATAAAAAGACAAAAGAGTGACGTACCCTAATTACATACAATCCCCCTTTGAAACAAAACCCAAGGTGTAGAAAGACTTATCCTTACAAAAATATAAAAACACAAAACAAAATTATCACAATCCAACCAAAACACAGGACAAACAAAAACCCAAAGTATACAATAAAAAATAAAGCAGGGACATACATATAAAAAACTAGTAAGAAATGCTCTGCAACTTCAAAGACAACATTCATCACAAAATTACAAACCGTCGAAACAAGAAACACACAAAATTACAATCTGCTGCACGTCTTTCTGTTTTTTTTTTGTTTTTTTTTAAATGTCCATCGACAGTCTCTCAAAAAATATGAAGTCTTCGTCAGGAATTGTTCAAAAAATGCGCGCAAAAAACAAAACGACAGTCCTTTTCAGAGTTCACAACGAACGAAAAAACACGCAATAAAAATTAATGTCGATCCTCTTGCAGCCTGAACTCCTCGGTTGGAAACCTCAAGTTTCCACCTTAGCGTCTGTTGCTCACTGAAAATTGGATTATTATGCCAATATAACCGTGAGTTTCAAAAAGAAAGTGAAATCTCCTCGTGAGGAAATTAGATCTTAGGAAACGACCTGTCACAGGTTATTAAAACAGACATTTTGTTTCAACATGAATTTCATTAGCATCAGAAACACAATTACAACATTCTTTAATATCACCTTCATTACCGTCAGCATAATCAAACGATGGTTTCACCTAAAAATAAATTTGTCTTGTTATTTTCCATCCGGGGAAATCATTTTAATCCTTTTTATCAAAGAACGCAGATTTTGAATGAGACCACATCCACATGGCACCAGGAAAACAGCTGCAAACTGAAACGACAAACAGAGATCAGATTTTCCAAAAGCATCATTCATTTTGTGTATTCAACACAAACATCTTCAAGTCACTCCGTGTCTGAGTGAATCCTCCACCGCTCGTGACTCTGTGGCTGCTATCGTCGAAAAAGTGTGAAACCGCTCCTCCAAGCAGCCGCACTCCTCCTTTAACGACAGCTTGTGTGACAGAGTCCAGAGACCCACCTGGAGCTCGGAACTCCAGGGCAGTCTGTGTGTAAAACCATGAGCAACACATCACTTGAAACCTTATCTCCTAGTTTGTCCAGTTCTGCTCATCAAATGGTGGATGTGATCCCTTCAATTTACGTTGCTATTATTATATACTATAGCTCCAACCGATGAAAAATACCAAAACCCTGTAATCATTTGCTTCAAAAGACATGTTTCCAAAGTAACGTTTTCCCAGAATGTTAAACAAATGCAGATCTTTTCTTAAACCAATCTTGTAAAAATAGGATCAAACAAACGAAACAAAACAAACACAAAAACCTAAAAATGTAGTTGTAAAGCTTACATTTACCATCAAAAATGAAAATCACTGTGAATTAAACTGTCCCGTTTAAATTACTTTTATATAACAAACTAGATCTTATCGGTTATTTGTCTAAATCATTTTACATGCGTTCCTTAAACAAAATTCAAAAAAAAGTTAAACCTGGAGAAATTATAATGTAAATGTATGCCTTAACAAATCCAAACATTTTCAAAATATACCAATTTTTACCTCGGCTTTTACTCGTCGTCGAATTTAAAGTTTTATTCAAAATCGTTTTAAATGGATGTAAATCAAAACAAAAATCAAGTTTAGAAAAATCATTATAATCCCGCCTGTGTACTTTTACTGAGTAGTGATAACTTTAATCAAGAACAGATTCTTCAAAACATTTCTTAAAACATTCATGCTCCATTAAATTAATGCTCTGAAAATGGCTAACACAATAATATTTTTAATTTCTATAATTATTTTCCCAAGTTAATTAACCAAAATATGCTTCATTATCACTATAAATTTGTTATCTATTGTTTCAAAATACTTTAGCCCATTGTCAGAAAATCTTTTAATGGAGAACAACTCAAACCTATTTAAAATAAGCACATATATTATCAGAGAATATTTTCCTTTCACTTTTTATGTGTAACACAGATCAGACATGTCCTTCAAAAAATTTGTTTAAGTATTATAAAAGATAAACCCATAACATATTCTCCCCCTTTTGATGATGCATTACTAGCTAATGCATCACAATTCCTATGATGTGAAATAACGATATTGATGAAACAGGGTTATTATTTAAGCTGAGAAAATCCACCCATATTCAATGTTGCCCCCGTCCTAACAGGCAAACTCCCAAAACAAACAGAACAATTTATGTTAGCATGCTTTAAACCTTCAAGATTACTATTCTCCCAAAACATGTCATATTACAGTTTTAAAGCTCATTATTCAATTTACTGTTATGATTCTCAAATAATTCATTTTACCAAATTCTCAAAAATTTTCACTAGCGTTTGACAAAGCATGTGTACCAATTAAGACTCTGCGAAGGTTTTGCATAAACGAGCCAGAGAGACGTTGAAGAAAAAAAATTCAAACACAGTTAACAAAGAAAATCCAAAAATAATAAATTGGGCCCCTACTGAAATCAACATAACAAAAAACAACACAGGTAGTAACAGAACAACGTAAACACAAACTGACCTAACAAGACATGAGGGGAACTTAGATAACGGCTGATCAGACCATTAACACACTAAGGGGTAATTAAACACAAAATCCTAACAAATACTGGTCAGTATATCACTAAATCTACAAATGAAAGAAATTAAACTAAAGACCAAATGTCCCCCTCCCCCTTTCGAACGGGTCAAGAGGAAACTGGTGACTCAAAAGAAAGAAAGTAATTTGTTATATTTAACAAATAGACAAAGAACTGACACAAATAGCTAAATAAAAAGTCAGACTAATGAAAACAAATTTAAAGATAAAGTCTAAACCACTCACTACTCACTATATAAAGTAATATGAAAGGAAACCAGAAAATCATTACCAAGAGTGTCAGCGTGTGACAGTCGACTCAGTGTTTTGATGCTAAAAACTTATATTTAACATTTTCCACATTATTCCTTGCTCACTATGTATTTGCTTGTTTAAACTCTCTACTTTAAAGAGAAAATGTTTCACTAAAGCTAGGAAACCAAACTGCATCAAAATCCTGTCTTATGTGATGAGAAAAGACTCTCTACTCCTTCCTATAATCTATAATGTGAAACAATACCCTAAAATTTAAACAGCCAATCTCTATGTTCCTTAGGAAAAAAATTAAATCCTTCTGTATTTTTAAAGTTTATAAGTTGTATTTTTAAAGTCACTACACTTATCCGAGCAACCTCTTCTGTCAGAGCACAAAGCAAATCTATAACCCCACCATAAAACCCCTCCCTCAACTCTTGGAGGGGCTGATTTTATGGCAGGAAGAGAGCCGATAAGGATTTCAGGAGGAACACCTAATTCTTTATTAGGCTTTGGCACTGGAATCATCAGATATGTTTTAGTTCCTTCTACTTTTAAAAATGAACTTACATGCAGATATTTTGTCAGGAAGTACTGTAAACAATGGGAGAGAGTCTAATTTGCCTTACAGCTGCTGGTGCTCCCTTGCTGAACTTCTGTGAGCAGAGGTTGCTTCGCACTTAAAATTAGTGGTATACAAAGAGGCTTCACATGTTAATTAGTTGAATCTAGTGGGGGTAGAAGTTACAGCACCGCTGTTGCTTGTTCTCCCGTGCTGAACGTCTGTAAGTGGGGGTTGAAACTCCTCCTTGGGCTACATTATTCTCATATCTAAATAAACATACTCGTCGCTTTTTCTTGTTTTGTTCTATGTATTTATTTTTAACAATATTTTATCTATCTTAAAGTTTTGGTCAGTTTTAAAAAGACTGATTGTGAAACTATCTAAAATCGGTTGCATGCTATAGTTTGTTATCTGAGCAATTCCTCTTAGAGTTAGAGCCTGTTTCCCAAAAATCTTCGTTTTTTCAGTATCCTCCACCCATTTAAAAAGGTCCTATTGTAACTCATTGTATGTTATTCCATTTTCCTACTACCTTCACAGCCTTAGAAGGAATAATTAACATTATATCCACTATTTAGTTCTCAAGTCTATATAAATTTTTATTTAATTTATTTCATTGCTGTACCTAATCAGTTATGTATTTATCTATTTATCCATTCACCATATTTATGTATTTAACTATTAATTTGCCAAGACAGCATTTCTAGAATCCTCTGTGACCTAATTTTCTTGGCTTATTCTTTCTTTCTTTATTTATTTATTCATTTATTTAACCGTAGAACCCATAATTTATTTTCAATTTGTTCAGATGATTTATTTTATCAAGATTCTATCCTTTAATCACCTTCCAAACTTTACACTGCAGGTCACACTTACTGCTGTTATTGTTTAATTTTAATAATTTAGTCCAATTTAACACAGAGGATGTTTGTAAAAACTAGAAATTTTGCACCATAAAACAACACTAAAAATTTCTCTGTATTTATAAGACATGAAATACCCAGTGATATTTTATCTCCAATCACACACACTTTCACACCAAAATGAATTGCAACACAATACAAAAACACAAAACATGTTACAGAAAACACAAAACACACATCTGGCCAGGTTTTATAGTCAGTCAGAATTTCATCAGTCCCCAAGTGTCAGTCTGTGGTCATTATTCTATCAAATTTTACTGTAATTTATATCAATTTTACTGAAGTTTATATGAAATTTACTGAAGCTTCAGGAATTGTCCAATGTTTTATTAACATATTTTCATGTGTCAATTTAATTAATTTTAAACTCCAATCGTCAGGAACCTTTTAATTCCCCGTGCACGTTTAAAAAGAGATCTCAAAGTTATGTTAAAATCAAACCACAACCAATAATTTAGTTTTCTGGTACCAGTTTTATGTACTTAACTCCTATTTTTATTTATTTATTTTTTAAACTAAACGACCACGTTTTCGCCATCGTTCTACTTTCCCCGTTAAGACGAACCCCGACCATAAAATAGCGTATAGCACGTGTCGCAACTCAGTGTCCATAATAACTTTACAATAAAACACAGCAAAAGCAACTCACATTCAAGCAAACAGCGCTATTCAAACAACTTAACACTCCGCTCAAACACACAGCCAGCCCGAACTCGCGCACGCACGGCCACACAGATACACACGCAGATACACACATGCACACATACACACACCCAGAGCTCTGGAGCAGACAGCCTCGTGTCGCGGCAACAAGCACAGATCGCGACACACAGAGAAACACAAACACGGTGTCGGACAAACGGAAGAGACAACGGGGAAAAATAAAAATAAAATGCCGGCTTTAAAAATGCATTTCTATTCGTCACCACGGGCGACGCAACCCAGCTCAGGCACTTCGTCTCACTGAAGACAGGCGATGCAGCCTTGTTAAGCCAATTGTAAGTCTACTGGAGATGAGTCAGTCTCCGGGCCAATACAAGCCCAAACTACCAAATTGATACACAATTCCCAAATTCTTTTTAAATTTAGAGGTACAAGAATAAACCCTCCGGGTAAAAGAACCAAAAACGAAGAAAAACCCAGCCTTATGACAATAGGGTAAGCAAGTCCTATGTCTGGACCCGCTACGGTCCTCTTGTTTCGTGTATTCATAATCCAATCACTCAACCACAGACTCTTTTATAAACACAATCTCTGTACCTGTGCAGCTCCGTGAACTCCGCGTGGCTGGATACAGCCGCAACAATCCAGCTCGCCTTTTTCCCAGCACACGGCGGTGCAAACAACAAAAGAATAATCAAAAGTATCTCACCTCACCGAGCCGAACCAGGCCAACGCGTGACAGCTCCACCTGCTCAGAATCCGCAACCGAACGAGCCCCCAATTATTAAAAAAGAGGATCAATTTAATGCTAGCTTTGGACAAAACGTTTGGCTCCTGCTTCCTCTTTTAATTTTGCCCGGGATCTTCGAGCGGCGTTCTCCGTGAGCGTCCTGCAACCGCGTGCTGCTAAAACGAAACAACAACAAAACGTGTTGACGTCACAGATCACAGAGTTTAATCTCATACAAAGCAATCGACAACAAAGCTGCAGAGGAACAGAGATATGCATTATATCACAAAATAAGACACACAAGGGAAGACAAACGAACACAGAGACAGACAAAGGCGCCCACGTGGAGAAAAGATGAAAAAACTCAGAACTCTCGGGTACGGACCTGAAATTATAAACTAAAAGGGTGTTTCCCTATTTAATATATGCAAAGAAGGCGTTCTGCTCTTCGACCAATAGACCCTTTTCACATGACGTCACACAACTTCCGTTTTGGCTTGAAGCTGTGTATCCTTAGTTCCGGTGTACATAGTAAGTAATGATAAAGTTGTCTATTTCATATATATATATATATATATATATATATATATATATATATATATATATAGAGAGAGAGAGAGAGAGAGAGAGAGAGAGAGAGATGTATACATCTGACAGCATATGTTGATCAGACAGATCACCGGAGCATGGAGTTTACACAGTCTCTAAAACATTTGCCTAAAATAAGATTTGAAGATATATCACGATTTGCAAACCAGTTCTCTCTGACAAAAAAATCTAAATTAGACAAAGGCTACAAATTCTTCACCGAACAATACCTGTTTGACTATGAAGGTAGGTATTTTTGTTTTGCGTAACCGTTAGCTTAGCATTAGTGAATTTTGTTAGCTAGCTAACTACGTGACATAACTGTTCCTTAACCAGAACTTTTTACTGTTTTTGAACTATAACGTTTTAGGCTCTAATCTTGATCAGATTATTAAATTATAGACTGGAGTTGCCACTCATCCCATAAAATAGGGATTTGTTTGTTATAAGCAGAGATGTCCGGTGCCGCCGCTGCTTTGTAATGCCTTTAATCGGACCACTTTTTCGGTAACGAATAATCTAACGAGTTCGTATTTCAAATCCAGTAATCAGATTAAAGTTATTTATCCAAATCATTGCACATTAATATTTTCTTGTGTATTTATTTTTATTCCTTCTTTGCGTCTTTGGGAGAGACTCTGTGACAGTTAGCAGTGACAGAAACATGAACAGTGCATGGAGATGCGCATTTTGTTGCTGGAAAAACAGAAATATCGTCAAGCCCAACTGTTATTTGTGGCTTTTGTCTTGTTTTTATTTTCGATTAATACAGAAAATGAACCTCTAAACGTTACATCACTGACAGGCGGCGGTGTATATGTTTCCTAACTGTGGCTAAAGCTGCTGCTAGCTGGTTTACTCATGATCAGAGGCTGGTTCCTTTGAATACAGTTGGAGAATGGTAAATTGACAATGACTGATAACGGTTATCTAACACGTAAACACCGTTTTATAAAACACAGAAAGTGAACCTCTAAACGTTACAGCGCTGACAGAGAGTATATTTTTCCTAAATGTGGCTAAAGCTGCTGCTAGGTGGTTTACTCTCCGATCGGAGGCTGTTTATTTTATACACAGATAGAGAATGGTGAATTTACAATGATTAGTAACAGCTATCTAACACTTAAATGCTGTTATTATTAAACTTACCTTTTATTATATCCTTAAGATTATGAGAATGCGGGAAGTTTTCAGCTTGGTTCCCAAGGCAAAATCACACCGGAAGTAAAGATACCCAGTTTTGAGTTATGGCGGCCATTGTCTGACGTCACTGTGAAAAGGGTCTATTAGAACTCCCTCAGGCCCCCAAAGAAAGTTGGGACTTCCTGATTTATAGCAAAGGTGTCTGTTTTTTATCTAAGCAAAGGGCGGACTACCCCGTGGTCATCTCTGCCTGATACGGAAGATCCCTGGCGCCAAGAAGTCTCTTCTGCTCTATCGGAATTGTAAATTTTATTGCTGTGTCTGTCAAAAGGGGGAGGAAAAAAGGGCCCTGCTCTGTCTGCTTACCGCATCTCAGACGAGACCTGTTCCAAATAAGAGTATTGTATATAACTATTACACATGTCGTATATTAGCTGTATTAAACGCCAACAAATAATCATTTTCCTTTACAATATTCATACTCTTAGTTTGAAGGAGGTTAAGACTGTTTACTCAGAAGTTTTGTTTCCTGTCCGCGCCTTTCTGGGCTTTTTTTCCAAGTATACAACAAATGAACGAAGGAGGCACAGACAACACAAACAGGAACAAACCACCAGACGTGTTAGCTAAACAAATACATGCAAAAACTCTCAGTTATGATTTGTTCTCCACATGCTAATAACCGCAGCGCCACCAGGGCCAATCAGAGTTAGCAAAACTCAACAGCTATAAAACTGAAACCACAAGTGAAAGGTCTGATCCACAGAATCACTTCCTGCAGGTAGGAGTGTAATGACAGAGGAGACCTTGATGAGGTGCTATGCTAGGTTGTAGCACATCATGTGTCTTGTTGGAATCAACATGGATGGATTCAGCACTCTAGAATTAGCTTCTGCTAATTATCATATTATAGAATTTTAGCATTAGCTTCTGCTAATTATCATGTAAAGTTGACAGTAATGATAATTATCATTGTGGCGCTTTAGTGTAGCTCATGATTCTGATTGGTGCTTTAGGGTTAGCACAGCTAGCTTTAGCTGACCGTGCCCACCACTGCCTGACAGAAATAAACATGTTTTCTCACGGAGCATGGAAACGGTGTGTGAAGTTTCCACTGCATGACTGAGAGAGGCCTTCATCAAACCCAGCGGTTTTCTTTCATTCCTCCATCTCTGCCTCAACCCGTCTATCATCCATGGATCTATACCTCATCTTCCCTCGTTCTCCACCGCTCCGTCATCCCCCCATCATCTTCCTGACGTCCTGCTGGACACGTCATCTCAGCTTCTCCATCATCAGCTTCCTGTTCATTCAGGATGATTCTGTTGATCTCCACCAAGGTTGTTTACCTGCCGGTTTGTTTCCATGGATCAGGGAGACGGAGCGAGTCGGACAGCGCCGCGGTCCGGTTGCTTTCATTAAGCTCGGATGTTATTCAGAGAGAGAACTGCTGCAGGAAGTGACACCAGCCTTCTTCCTGGTTTCTGACGTTCTGATCTGTTCTGAGATCCAGACCCGGAGAAACGCGTCATGATGCATGTTCAAATTAAATATTAGTGTTTTTTCTGTCAGTATTTATTGTTTCTCTTATAAAACAATATTTGTTTGTAAATGTTTATGTTTGAAACATGTTCTATGGTTTTGACAATTTGGACCCAACAACCCTACTGGTTTTACTGGTCCTCGTTCTGGTTTAGACTACTTGTTGGTAATGACTCTGGACTTCAGGCTACCTGTGAACCGGAACCAACTGGACCTTCCTTTGAAAGGACCGCTGGTTCTTCTGGCCGTAACCCGTTGGTTCTTTTCTTTTTGATTTGCTGATGTTAGCTGGTACCGAATGGTTTTGGTTCCGGACGTGCAGACCTGGACTCTGAGAGTGGACTGAGACTTCCTGAAGTTATGGTTATGGTGTTGAGACTGGGCTGAAGGATGCTTTCTCTGGAGCTGACTAGCTTGACATGTGGATTGTTCTTCTGGACTTGCTGGTCTGGGTCTGTAGGTTTTGATTGAGACATTCTAGAGTTGACTCTGGAGCGTTTGCTCTGATCCGATGAACTGAACTTTGGCCTTTCTGGCAGAAAGTCCAGATCTGTTGATCTTGTCCAGGATTCCCTTGTTCTGACTCTAGATGACCCCCATGTTGTCTTTAAAGCTGTTGGTTCTGACTCGTAACATCGGTAGGTCCGATAGGAAAGCAAATAGTCTTTCCTGTCAGACTTGCCCAGCTTTGTTTCTGCGGCTCTTGATTTTGTGTCTGGCAGTCTTGACAGAAACTGGTGTTGATCTTGGACCTGCTGATTTTGAGACCTTGTGGAAAATTGCTGACTGTTGTCCTGATTAACATTATTCTGCTTCTAGATTGCTGGTCTTGACCAGAACCCACTGGTTTAAACGGTTGGCTGGCAGGACTTATCTCTGGACCTCTCCAGCTTGTTACTGATGTCTGTAATGATGGTCTCGCTGACGCTGGAAGCCACTGGTTTGGACTCTGAAAACCTTTGACTGGAACCTCTGCTCTAAGCGAAGCTAAGATATCGGATGTGATGGGGCGTCTTTACTTCTAGTGGTTTCTGCTCTCAGGTTGGTGTCTAGGTTCCTCCAGGACTTTTAGAGTTTGTTTAATGAATTTGCGTCTTATTGGTTTAACAGATGTAGATTGCTGTCAGGTTCTGGTCTTGGTTCAGGTAGCTCACCTCATGGGTTTATACCGTCTCTATGGGACATGCTGGTCTTGTCTCTGGACTTACTGGTACTGACTGGTACTGTCTTCTTTTAGACTACAGGTTTGTCTGTTCTGGAACACGCTGATCCAAGTCGAGACCAGTTTGTCTAAAGACTGAACTTGGTGGTTTGTCCTGGACCAGTGGGTCCAGGTAGAGCACGGACCTGCTAGTCTTGGTGGAGGTTTGACTCTTTGTTTCATCTTCTTTGAGTTGAGCTGATTCTTCTTCTTCTCTCTGTGGACTCATGGCATGGTTTCAGTCCTTCAGCTGCATCTGCTGTCTGGTTTCTCATCACCTCGACTCTGACGGAGATCAGAGCCGCGCAAACACACCTCAGCTGCTTCCGGCTGTCCGTCACGTCTGCTTTGTGTCGCCGCTGACGACAGGAAGAGGTCAGACTAACTGATCTGACCTCCAGTTACAGTAGACGTTGAGTCGGCAGTGCAGCGGGCGCTGCTGGACTGAGAGGTTAAAGGTCAGGAGGTCAGAGCAGGATGAATATTCTGGCTGAAGTCGGTGAGCAGAGCTGCAGCCGAGCAACACGGACACATCTGGTCTGGGGAGAAAGGGACCTGGATATGGCACGGATGACCTTTGACCCAGATCACAGTGGCCGGGCGGTCCGGTCCGTCTGAGGGTACCGGCTCGGTTCTGGTCACTATCTGTTAGGATGGGCTTTTATTTTGAAACCCCTCAGAATAAAAGCCCAGAATAATGGCACTTCATGTTTAGCTGCCAGAGCCACGGAAAAATCAGGAGCAGAACGGAAACCCGTTACGATGATTCGCAAAACCCGTCGTATCGTAACGAGATAAAAAGCCTTTCTTCTCTTCACGGCTCTGTCATAACAAGATAAATAAATCACCAAAACAAGAAAGTTTCTCATTTTAACAACCAGCTGTTAGCATCCTACCCTTACCTTAGCATCCCACCATTAGCTCTCAGCCATTAGCGGCTCTGAACCCAGCTGTTAGCTCCCAGCTGTTAGCATCCCAGCCATTAGCATATCAGCCATCAGCTCCAAGCCATTAGCATCCCACTCATTAGCATCCTAGCTATTAGCATCCCACCCTTACCTCCCAGCTGTTAGCATCTTACCCTTACCTTAGCATCCCACCTTTAGCGGCTCTGAACCCAGCTGTTAGCTCCCAGCCATTAACATCCCAGTTTGGAGGCGCGGGAAGCGCTGCAGGAATGTCTGGGCGCTGCGCAGCGTGGCGTGTGGATCCATGTTTAATGAGTTGAACATTTGGGGCGGACTGAGCGCAGCGCTAATGCGCCGCTGCCCCGCCGCAGCACATTAGCATCACAGGGCTGGAAGTCGCAGCTTGTTAACAGGACGGATCTGAGTTTTCCTGCTGAGGTCTGTTTGGACCGACTCATCGCTTCGGAAGGTTTTCATTATAAATCAGTTCGACAGGTGAGCCCATCTAAAAATATTCCTGCTGTCTGCACACCTGCAGCCAGAACCCCGAGGGAGATTTACACCTGAGAGCGAACAGGAGAGCCGCGGATCATCCTGCAGGTCCAGCAGCTGTAAACTCAGCTCCGCTCGGATTGGACGGCCGGATGCCCCCAGGATGTTTAAAATGATCTCTTCATGCAGAACAAATACAGCAACAGTGACCTCATGTTGTGTTACTGAGGGGCGTAAATTATGAATAATGTGGTGGAGGCCTGGCTCAGATTTCCTAACGGATGTTCTGTGAAGTATTTATGAGCCGTCAGTACCTTACCAGCAGCTATGCAGGTTTTATGGAGCGGTCAGTCAGACTTTTCCTCGGCTTCAGCGGATATCAGAAACAACTTGAGCTACAGGTAACACCGGTACGGGGGAAATGAAACCGTTCTTGGGCTCCAATTGGACCCGAACTGTCCGATGAGACCAAACCTCCAGTCAAAACACTGCTGACCCTCCAGGACAGACTCCTGCTAGCCCGCTAACAGCAAAGCTAATTTTTCACTTGGTGCTTTAGCATTTTTGCTAGCTTTGAAAATGTTTACCATACTTACCAGAAATGAATTTTTCCAGATCAGAATTTTCAACGAAGACATCAGAATTCTTCTAGTAGTTAGACGTTTATATTCATGCTCTTAATTTGAAGTCAGTCTACGCGACAAGTCCATTTCTGCTCTTTTCTGTTTTTTAATTAAACTTTACAAATTACAAGTTTACAAAAAATAATAGAAAAAACAAGCAAATGCCGAAGAATACAAACAAGTTGTTAATTAAACAAATACAGGCAAAAATTCACAGATATGAAAAGTATTGAGAGCTGGATCCTCCTCAACATAGAGGTTAGCTCTTTATGCCTTTAGCATTAGCTTTCACCAATTACTATGTAGAAATAGCTCTTCAGAGTCAGCAGAGATAATGTTTATGATTAGCGCTTTAGCATTAACTAAGCTAAAGTTTATGATTAGCGCTTTAGCATTAAATAAGCTAAAGTTTATGATCAGTGGGTTAGCATTAGCAGAGCTAAAGTTTATGATAAGCTCTTTAGCTGCAGCTAGCTTTTCTGTTAGCGGTGCCCACCACTGCCTGCTGGAATTGTTGTCTGTAAATGATGTGCTGCAGGTGAGGAACTGAACTACCTGAGCTATTCCTTTAACTAGGCCAGCACTTGGTTTGGTCCGGTTCGGAACCAGAACCAGAAAACTACCAGCATGAACCTAGTTGAAGCAGAACAGCAGAGAAAACGTGACGATAAAAACGAACCTGATCAACAATGAACATTTATTTCTGGTTGTAAATCGATGTGGTGACCATATTGCCATGGAAACATCAGGGTTTGGAGCAGCAATTGTTGACTAATGTATTTCAGGTGTTATGATTTTGTTCTTTTCACTAATGACATCACCCAAAAGGTTAAAGGTCACAGCTGAGAGACAGAGGAAAGAAGGAAATAGGCAGATATATCTCAGCTGATCACACTGATTGCCGATGTTATCGCCATGGCGACAGTGTGGCGAGCCTTCGGCCGGGCAGCGGAGGCTCTGCGGTGTGTTTGCCTCTGACTCCGTCGTGAAGCAGAAGAAGAATCATTGTTGATGCTTTGCTGTCTATAATCTCTGTCTGCATATTTTCTCTGCACATCACTGTCAGACTAAAAACAGGAACTATGAAAACCTCGACCAACAGAACTTTGACTTCAGGAGAACACCCAAGGTATAAACTTGCATGGTGAAATGATGCACGCCGCCCAACCAATCTCTGAGCTCGCCCAGTAGCCGACACCAGTTAGCCCCGCCCACCCGCCCAGACCCAACCCGGCTCCAGAGACAGACTCCTGTCCCGGTGGCACGTCTTCTCTCCACATCTCTTTTCGTTTGGTTTTTCATGACTCCTGCACACAGAGAATGGGTTCGCACTGCCAGGAGAGACGCCCTTCCTCTCCCTCCTCTTCCTCCCCGGTTTTCCTCATGTGAAGGGTTGCATGCAGCCAGGCTGATGCTTGGCTGACGACCTCTGCCCTCCAGGATCCTTCACTCCTCCTTTTCTGTTGAGAAATGAACCACTCTCTCCTCCTCCTCTCCACTCCAACCTTTTTTTAAGTTGCAGTTGCATCAGCGCGCTCTAACATGCACGTCCCTGATTGGTTGGTTGGAGTCAGTCTGCATGTCCCACCACGCCCTCCCTTATTTTGCCTTTGAGTTTCCTTTCAGTTCAGCAGATCTTTGACTCGTTCTGCCTCCGTCTGTTTGCTCCGTCCTCCTCCAATGGCAGCATGGTCGCTGCTGGGGGTCGGGTTGGTCATGAGGGAGGCGGATCTGGGAGCTAACCATTCCTGTCCTATGATGTGTTGTGTGGTGTTGTTCTGCCATGTCTCTCCCTGTCCTTCGCTGGTCCCGGTCCGTCGGCGCCGCGGTCCTCCAGGCGGAGAAGGTGCTGCTGTTCAGCCAGGACACCAACCTGACGGCGCTGCTGCTGGAGGCCAAGGACCTGGAGGCCCGAGTCATCATCCTGTCGGCCAGGTGAGCGCCACCCTGAGGCCGGGGCCGGTAGGAACTGCTGCTCGTCAGGAATCATAAATCAATCAGCATCTTAGCTGATTGAACTCATTTTAAGAGTTCATTGAAAATCAAACCGACACTTTGCTAAAAATGGGAACACTGACGATGACTGATGAGTAATAAAATCATAATTCAAATTTAATTTCTAACCAAAAGAGTCGGTTAACAAAAGCAAAGAGACGGAGCAAAGCAAATGCTAACCGGTGGATAGAAATTTTCAGAATAGATTTAAAATGTGTTTGTGGTTTCAGGTTCTAATCAGTCAGCTCAGCTTTGAACACTAAGAACTTGGTGCTTTTGCCACATTATAAAAATGCCCCAAAAAACAAAGCTCATGTTTAGAAGGATGCTAATGTTAAGATGCTAACGTTAGCTTATGGAGCAGCTTCTTCCAACAGCTGGATGGTTTCCACCACATCAGGGAAACTGTCTACAAAATCACAAAACTTCTGTTTCTCTACTTCCTGTTTGTCTTTGTTTGCTTAACTTCCTGTCTGTGTGTTAGTACTTCCTGTCTGTCTCTCTGTGCTTGCAGTGAGGATGAAGCCATGGCCGTGTACAAAGCGGCCCGTCAGCTCAACATGACCGGTTCTGGCTACGTCTGGCTGGTCGGAGAGCGGGAGATGAGCGGGAAAGCTCTGAGCGAAGCTCCTGATGGTAATGCCTTCCTCGTCTTCCTCCTCTTCATCTCTCTCTCTCTCTCTCTCTCTTCAGCTCTGCTTCCATCCAACGCTCAGACTGAAGCTTTGACCCGCAGCTGGACTGGACCAGGTTGGACTTGGTTTGGTCAATCCCAGTCCTTAAGGGCCGGGTGCTGCAGGTCCTAAACGTGCTCCAGGTCCGACTGGCCTCAGTGACATGGCTGAATTACCGCCTCAAGACGCAGTCAGGCTCCACCGAGTCCTGCTAACGAGCTGAGCGTTTGACTCAGGTGTGTTGAAGCAGAGACACGGCTAAGCGTTGCAGGACACCGACCCTGGAGGCCTGGGACCGTCCTCCTGGGTCAGACGGTTCTCCAGGATTAGAACTGAACCAGGTCGTGCAGAAGCTGGGCGCTCTACCCGCTGAGGAAGGAGATGATGGAGTCAGGACAGGTGTGGACGTCTGAGGAGCTTCCCTTAAAGGGCCAGTCGCTCTCTAAACTCCGGTCAGGACTGGGCTGGATGTCAGAGCTTTGGTTCAACTCCAAACGTTTTCTCCTGATATCAGGAGGTTGCTGGTTCACCTCTGGGTGTTTCCTGCTGAGCTGCTCCAGGGTTGGATGGAAACACAGCTGCTCTCTCTCTCTCTGCTGAGGATCTCTGACGAAGGAAGCCGGTCCTCCTCCTCTTCCTTTCTGTCACTGAGCTTCTTGTTGTCTCTGGTTCTTCTGACTGCTGGTTGAACGTTTAAACATCCGGCGGCGGTGGAGACGTGTTTAAAGGTTCCCAACCACCCGTTCTCCGTTGTTTCTGTGGCTTTCAATGTGTCTAACATCTTTCTGTTTCATTTCTATAGTGTGTGTCGTCCGCCCGCCCGTCTGCCCGTTCTCACAGTACACGAGCCAATCACAGGGGCCGATTCGTGGGAGGGGTGGGGGGGTTGATGTTCAGGTGTGTGTGTTGGGGGGCCGGGGGGTGGGGGGGGGTGTTGCTGAGGTTACCGTGATGCGTGTCCAATCGAACATGGGTAAGACGCCTCTGCTGCTTCCTGTTTTCTGCCTGATGCTTGGAGTCAATAAAGGCCCCGCCCACCTCTGCAACATGGAGGCTGGGGGCGGGGCTTATTGAGTCAGCTGATTACTCAGAGGGCCAGAAAAACAAAGTTCACTTCAGACAGGATGGAAGCGTCTTTTGTTGATTTCATCTTACAAAACAGTGTCTGGGTAACCCATTGCCCCGACACCCTGATACCCCGAGCCTAAGACATCCTGGTGTCCTGAACCTTTGACCTCCTGATTCCGGGACATTTTTCATCCTGACCTGGATCTCTGGCTGCTGAGTAATCTGCCTCTGCTCTCCTGCTGTGGTTTGAGTTGCTCTAGAGAACATCCTTGCCAACCAGCTGCTGCACTCTGAGAAGTGAAGAGATGTTTTCTTCACATTGGAAGTCAATGTGATGAGAAAGATCCTTCTTAGTTTCTCTCAAAGTGCTGCTGATCTGCTCTCAGTGCCGTTTGTCTCTGCTTCAGCAGGTCAGAGGTTTCTATACAGGGGTGTGTTTCAGATGATCCAGTAGATCAGATTCTGTAGTTGCTCATCTTGTTCTGGTTCTCAAGAGTCCTGAACATCCTGGTACTTTCTACTGTATATTAGAGTTACCTTTCTTTCCTACAGTCATGGTATAAAAACAAGCCTGAGTTTTTGGGGTTTTTCAATCAGGACATAAACTCATCTGGTCATCAGCAGCACTGAATATGTTCCTCAGATGAGCAGAAGCACAGAAGATATCACATGGCACTGCTACCTTTCAATTGGTCAAGCAACTAAGACAATCTCCTCCACCGTTTGGTGGAACCTCAATGTAACTGTAAGGTGACCCGGTCTTGTGGCTGCAGAACCGACCCACGCCATCGACTCTCCGTCTCTCTGGACTGTGTGGTGTTGTGGTACTACGGGTTATTTTTGATAAGTAAATGATGACATGGCGTAATGTGTAATCCGAGCTCATTTCGTAGACTTGCTGAAAACCAAATCATTTGGTGATAAATTGTTTCCTGGTTGGTAGAAAACTGAAAGACGGTGAACCTCCTTGTTTCTGGCGCTGAAGGTTGCAGTACTTCTAGAACAGGACACAGCAATGATGTCGGCTGTAATAAAGCCAGGATGATGTCTTTAGCCTCCTCATCCTCACAGAGATCACCGTCTCGAACTGGTTTCACTCCCAGTTTCTGTTAGATTTGGGCATTAGCTCCTCCTGGCTCTGAACCAGTTTCCTGAAAAGAAACCCACCAGGCTGAACTGTGACATTTTGGATTTTGCTGTTGTTGTTCTTCAACAGACTCGTTTGACTTTATGAAAGAAAAAGGCCTGCATTTGCTGCTCCAGCTAACTTAGCAACGTCCCGCTAGCAGTGTTAGCATTGGTCACTGTTCTTACGGTCAGCTTTTACAACATGTTCCAGTTTGTTTTACTGGTAAGACATACATCGTCCTAGTTTAGAATAAAAATGTTGTCCTGCCTAGTTGTTTAGCTAGGTGTTACTAAATGTTAGCCTACTAGCATGCTGGGCTTGTCCCATTTTATTCTCCACCAGAAAGTGTCCATATAGTTTCACTGGTTTTACTAAATGTGTTAGTTAATTGTCTCTAAAACTGGTATAAATTCTCTTTATTTCAGTTTTATGTGTTGGGGAATGCTAGCACTGGTTCTAAATGCAAATGCTTCTACATGAAGTCTGATAGGTTTAACTGTAAGAAGGTAGGGTTAAATTCAAGGCAAACATGTTGTTGTGGGGTTGGTGCAGTGGATAAGCTAGCTGTGAAATAATTTAATCAAAAAACGTAAGCATTTTAGCATGTCCAGCTGTTTATAGTTTCCCACAAATATATGTAGTTGAATCTTTACTGGTCTCAATGGGAACAAATCATATTCCAGTTTGTCCTCTGCTTTTTTATTATATTTAGGAGAGTTCTAGCGTGAACCAGCTGCTCAGAGATTCATCGATGTCAAAAAAATCACCCTCTGGAAACCTTGAAGAACAAATACCAAAGTCCAAAATAAATCCAGGAAATAAGACAGAATCAGACGCTAACCTGATATGAAATGAGGAGGAATCCTCCCAGTCACTCATCACGCTGTGAGTGACAACAGTAAATAAAATCAGTTTTTTCACTCCAGCGCCAGTGTTGGGTCTTTGCTCTGGATGTCCTCTGGAACGGTGGACAGGAAGTTGGCCGACGTAAATTAGCTCTGATGATGCTAACAGTGTTAGCTGGTGGCTGAGGCTCAGCTGGAGGACAGATGTGACGAGTCTGCTGAAGAAAATCACCAGTCACGCTTCAGAATGTCCCAGTGGGACCTTTCTACCCTGAGACAAATGGTGGTGATTGTGAGCGTGAACTCCCAGCATGCAGTTTGGTGTTACTGAACACTGACCTGGCGCCTGAAGCCCTGAGAGTGTGTCTGAATTACACAGAGTTAATTACCTCAGATTAAAGTGTCTCAGAGCGCGTGAATGAGGACAGCGTGCAGAGTGAATCCAGTCTAACTTCCTGCTGTGTGTGCGTGGGTGTGTGTGTGTGTGCGTTTGTGTGTGTGTGCGTGCGTTTGTGTGTGTGTGTGCGTTTGGGTGTGTGTGTGTGTGCGTTTGTGTGTGTGTGCGTGCGTTTGTGTGTGTGTGTGCATTTGTGTGTGTGTGTGTGTGCGTGGGTGTGTGTGCATGGGTGTGTGTGTGTGTGCGTGGGTGTGTGTGCGTGGGTGTGTGTGTGTGCGTGGGTGTGTGTGCGTGGGTGTGTGTGTGTGTGCGTGCACGCTGCAGGCTTGCTGGGCCTCCAGCTGATCAACGGGAAGAACGAGTCGGCTCACATCACGGACGCCGTGGCCGTGGTGGCTCAGTCCCTGCAGGAGCTGTTTGAGAAGGAGAACATCACGGAGCCGCCGCGGGGCTGCGTGGGGAACACCAACATCTGGCGGACCGGGCCGCTCTTCAAACGGTCGGTACCGCTCGCCCGCTCCACGTCTGATGGAAATCTAACCTCAAGCTTTTGGGTCTGATGATTTTGTTTTACAGTTTGATTTAACAAGAACGTTTAAAACTGAAACCTCCTTAATTAGCCGAGACGTGACAATTAGGCCCAACATTTAGGATGTTTCCCTCCTGATGGCCCAGTTCTACTAGAACCAGAACTTCAACATGTGCTGCACCAAGAACCACAGAACGTTCTTGAACGACAAAAACCTCCGGAGAGACTGAGCTCAACTTCCTTCTTCACCAATTGGAAACAAAATGGAGGCGTCAGATTTTAGCATCTTTGGCTAAAGACCAGGAGCCATTTCTGCTGTTAGCGCTAGGCTAGCATGTTAGCTTTGGTTGTATTTACCCAGAATGCCCTGCGCTGTAGTCCACTTCCTGCTTTTGGAGCGGTCTCCGGTCCGCTTGGTGTTCACATTCAAACCGAACCAGACCGAGGTTTGGAGGACCAGAGGTCAGAGGTCGATTAGCATTCGCACCTCACCAACGGAACCGGACTTTGACTAGACCGATTGACTGGAGTCAGATTAAAGTGGCTAAAGTGGGCTGGTGTGAACGCAGCCTGAGAGGTTCTGATCCAAGTCTTCCCTGAATGAAGTCGAGCTGAAGGCCAATCTGGGATAAACTGGATCTTTATCCACTCCTCTGTCCTCCGCACTGCAGATACTGGAACCAGGCGGAGCGGCAAGACGGGCCGGGCCGGTCCAAACAGTGGTTCTGTTCGGTCAGTTGGGTTAGCGGGCTGCAGGGTGGGAAGGCTCGGCTCGCCGGTAGCCGAGTGTCGGACGCTCGCTGCCGTCCCCTGAAGGCCTCGGCGTGTCACGTTTAATGAACGCGTCCATGGTGGGATTTCTGACCGCTGCAATCTCAGAGCGGCTCGTCTCGGTTCGCTAGAGATGAAATGAGGGGATCGGAGACACTTCGCCGGTCCGATGGCAGTTCAGAACCGGGTCATAAACGCTCCTGTCGCCCTTCATCCTCTTCCTCTTCCTCACAAGCCTCCACACGCATCGGCGTTATTCAGCTTCACTGACCTGAAGAACGCGCTGTTCTGCTCTCTGATTGGTTCGTTAGGGTGCTGATGGCATCGAAGTACCCGGACGGCCTGACGGGACGAATCGAGTTTAACGACGACGGCGACCGCCGCTTCGCCACCTACAGCATCCTGAACCACCAGAAGGCGGGGCGCGTCATCCAGGTGGGCGTGTTCAATGGGACGCAGGTACGGTTCACCTGGAGGCTCCGTCAGTCTGTGTGTCACAGTGAGACGGGCCGCTCTTCCTTCTCCTCCTCTTCCTCGCTCTGCAGGTGGTGATGAATCCTCAGAGGAAGATCATCTGGCCTGGAGGAGAGACGGAGAAACCAGTGGGATACCAGATGTCCACCAGGCTGAAGGTGCTGCACACACACACACACACACACACAGACACACACACACCTTAACTCGGTGGTTCCCAAAGTGTGGGGCGCGGCCCCTGGGGGGGCGCAGTGCCATTGCAGGAGGGCGGGAAGCGATATGGATGAATGAAAATGAAAAACAGTTACACAAAAGTGTTTCACTGTAAAGATGGTTTGTAGTTTGTTTTGTTGAAACCTGAAGAGTGAAATAAACTTCAGTGGAGTTTGAAAACAAAATGTGTGTTTAGGTTTATGTCTGGGTGAACAATGGGTGGGACCAGTTACTCCATAGGGGGCCCAGAAAATGTTTTTTGAACCACTGGGTTAACCTTTAGCCTAAACCAGTGCAGCCCAAAGTGGGTCCTTTGGCCCAGCATCCTGCATGTTCTAGTTCCCTCCCTGCTGGTATAACAACCTTCTCAGCAGGTCAGTGATCTTCACAGGCCTCTAATGATCCATCATTGGATCCAGGTGCGTTAAACCAGGGAGAGACTAGAACATACAGGATGCCGGGCCTCCAGAACTGACTTTGGGCTCTACTGACCAAACCTAACCATCACAGACCTAACCACTAACACAAAAACAGTTTCCAAGAAAATGTCCCCACAAGGAGCAACAGTCCCCATAACCCCACTCTGTAGACAAAAATAGGTTCCCATAAGGATATGAAAGCTCTGGTCCTCCATCTTGGTTCTGACCCGGTTTGGGTCGCTGTGTACATGTTGACAGCCAATATGGCCCCACACTCTGTCCTTGGTACAAGGGAGAGCAAACAACTCAAAAACCCAAACGGCAAAGCGATCAGGCGCAAGGTATTTTATTACCAAAAAAATAATAAAAGTCACGAATAGTGGCACAATAAAACCGCCCTCTTGTCCTCAATAAAATCCAGGGCTCAGTAATTGTCTAAAAGTCACCAATCCGAGGCCACAGGCTGGGCTCCGCTTCTTAGGTTGCTTCTGGTGGAGGTAATCCGTCTGCAGCGCACTCCGTTGCCAATCCCCAGCTGCCGGGACGATTCTCCAGCACCGCTCCACTCTTCGGCGTGCAACGCCCCTCTTCCGCCCGATCCAGCTAAAAGAAAGAGCAGGAAAGCGCCAGCATCCCCGCACCAAAACTCCGCCGGAAGACGTACTTCCTGCTAATGGCTACTCTCTGATCAAAATAGAGCGCTACTTACAGGCGCGGGCAGAGGCTCTCCTCAGCCCTAATCCTCGGTACTGGGCCGTTTATCTAGCTCCCGGTCTTCTGCGCCTGACGTGCAGATTCCGTCTTCCCCTCGCTCCGCAGCGTGTCGGTTTCTGTAGCCTACAGAAACAGGTTGTTTGTTCCTCCCCCTCCTTCCATCCAGGCTCCTTTTATTTTGGCTTTAATCAGCCTCTGCTGACACCTGTATCGGCGGCCAATTAGTGCGCTCCGCCTCCCTAGACAAGCACCTTCAGTCTAGTGCGTTTGGATTGTTAAAGAGAAAAAAAAGAAAAACAAACCCCAAGCATGCAAAGCACAACAAAAATATAAACACAATCATATTTTCCCCTGTACAACATACAGATCGTGACGATCCACCAGGAGCCGTTTGTTTACGTGAAGCCGACGCAGAGCGACGGGACGTGTAAGCAGGAGCACACGGTGAACGGAGTCGTGATCAAGAAGGTGATCTGTACCGGACCCAACGGAACCATCCCAGGTACAAACACACCCGAAGCCAGAACCTCCAGACCGGTTCTGCTGGCAGCCATTCTGGTGGTGATGTGGTTCTGGTTCTGCAGGTCAGCCCATCGTTCCTCAGTGTTGCTACGGTTTCTGCATCGACCTGCTCATCAAGCTGGCCATGAGCATGAACTTCACCTACGAGGTTCACCTGGTGGCCGACGGCAAGTTCGGCACACAGGAACGGGTGAGGCTCCTCCCACTTCCGGACCGGTATCAGACCGGCCCCCGGTCTGATACCGGTCCGGACGACTCTCCTCTTTGGAGGATCCACTGAGGCCCTGGACCAGGGCTGCTCAATACGCCGATCGCAGAAGGTTCTGAGTTGATCTCGGCAGCAGGTGACAAACTGAACGGCGCCAGGACGCTGAGACCAGAACTTCCTCTTCTGACGCGCTTATCAAAATATTCACTAAGATCCTAAACGTTTGTAGCTTCATTAAGGAATGGTAATTTTTAAAAATCAACAAAACCTGTTAAAATTAATAATCTCAGTAATTATTGTTTCGACAAGGTGTTGCGCAATTCGGTGCGTTTTGGTTTCATTAACAAAAAAGCGACTCAGAGAGCAACTGGCAGCAGAGCAGGAGTTTAAATCAGCTGATCAATAACAGAGAAATAAATATCAAGCCTGGAAAATTGATACCGTAACGAACTGAATGTCATGTTTTTAACGTAACCTCTGCTCGGCTTGCGGGGCGCAGGCGGTTGCCACGGTAACAGGTGTGCTTAATGACAAAAAGAGAGAGAGAGTAAAAAGGTAGGAGTGGTTCTGAGTTGATCACCTGTTCGGGTTATTTTACCTTTGTTTACCTTCGCTGTGGCTCATCACAGCCGCCGTAGTTTCTGAACGTTCAATAAACGACAAACTTGGACTGATGACCTCGTTCCAGTATAAGTCATTAACAACAAACATCAAACAGGACAAATATATTTCAGTAAGTAACAAACAAATGGCTTCTACCGCCATAATTATATCCCAACTTCAGAAGATTTGCCTTTACCTTTACAGAGCTCTTTGGTTCCTCCTGTCAGTCTGAAGTTTCTCATATTGAGGTCAAAGTTCAGATCTGCCAGAACTGATTGACTCCTGCTGGCCTCAGGTTTGCAACCAGCTTGTGACTGAGAAACCAGTAACCTTCTCCCAGTGACAGAGTCTCACTGAGGAAGAAACTGCATCAGGTTTTCTATCACTTTATTATTTCTGCTGTAACTGATGGATATTCGCTTATAAAATAAGTCAATAGAGTTTAATTTACAATTTTTATGTGTCGTGAGGCAGATCTCAGCCGCTGGTGAGAGAAAAAGTAGATCTTGGTCTCAGGAAGTTTGGGCTCCCCTGGCCTGGACCAATCAACAGAGAGGATCTGTTTTTATGTTGACTTACTCTGAGGCCAGTTGCCGTGGTAACCGCCACCGATGCCTCACACAAGCATGGTTTCCTCTTCCTACTCCTCTTCTGACCCGGTTGACCCATTTGTCCCTTGTCCTGCAGGTGAACAACAGCAACAAGAAGGAGTGGAACGGCATGATGGGAGAGCTGCTGGGCGGCCTGGCCGACATGATTGTGGCGCCGCTCACCATCAACAACGAGCGCGCTCAGTACATCGAGTTCTCCAAGCCCTTCAAGTACCAGGGCCTGACCATCCTGGTCAAGAAGGTGAGCCGGAGCCACAGACCGGTTCCGATCCGGGTTCTGGTACCGACCCCGGCTCTGCTTCCAGGACTGTTTCCAGTCCTTCTGCAGGTTTCAGGGACGATTGATCGTCTTTGTCTCCAGCTGCTTTCACCAGGTTAACGGAGCAGAGATGGATGATACACACACACACACACACACACACACACACACACGCACACACACACACACACACAGAGACACACAGTTCATCAGGAGGCTGAATCCCGTCCAACTGCTGACGGTCCGGATCAGAACCAGGATGGATCCATGTATGAATTGTTTCCTTGCACTGTGTTAACATCTGTGTGTGTGTGTGTGTGTGTGTGTGTGTGTGTGTGTGTGTGCAGGAAATCCCCCGCAGCACTCTGGACTCGTTCATGCAGCCGTTCCAGAGTACTCTGTGGCTGTTAGTCGGTCTGTCGGTCCATGTGGTGGCAGTGATGCTCTACCTACTAGACCGGTTCAGGTAAACACCTCACCTGAGGCCGGCCGCGTCCAGAACCTCCAGGTGTTCTGGTCTGCTCCGCTCTGTTGCTGATTTACTTCTTCATCTTCAAAGTGAATCTACCCCAGAGTTTCTGGTCGGGTCCGGTTTGGACCTGGGTTACATCAGCAGAACCAGAATCCTTCTGAGCGGCCGTAAACATTTCACTTTTTCACTTTTTCACTCTGTTTCGAGTTGTAAAAACGCCTCCAACTGAAACGAAATTCAAAACATTTAAACTTTTAAAATTACTCCACATAAATGCTAATTATTTATAATGGACTTTAAATCCTGGACAATCCGGATCTATACAGCAGTCACATATTACCACACAGTAATCTGTTCTGTTCTACTAACACAGCCAAATGGAGGCCTGTAGACGACACAACAGACTGGGGCAAATTTACCACGTAAAGAAATACTGAATAGTGTTGAAGATACTGTTAAAAATGTACATCCTCAGATGAAGAAATAAGCTGCATAAATATAACTGTGCCTGTATTCAATTATGAATAAAAAAAACAGAAGTTTGACAAATCAGTGTTGCTAAGTCTGAGTTTTCTATTCTGTTTCTGTCCATTTTAGTGTAAATTGGTTTAATTCTGCAGTATTTTCCTGAACCTGCCTCAGTGCTGCCCTCTTTAGACTGAAGTGTGTAAAAGCAAATAAGAAAGTCACTGAATCTCTGGCTGCTGGATTTGTTTTAAGTCCGTTTGAAAACATAGCGACTAACATTGAGAGCAGACTGCGCTGAGGGGCGGCACCTGGCCCCGCCCCCTCAGTGTACTTGGCTCCGCCCACATCGGTGACTCATTCGTCTGGGGGCGGAGCCAAGTTTCCAGAGAGGTGTGTTGTTTTTATGTTCAGACTAGAATCTGCACAGAATTCTAGTCTGCACAGACTAGAATCACAGACATGTGACCTCATCGCTGACTCTGATTGGCTCCGCCTCCATCTGCCCTGAAAGACGTGGTGACGTGTGTGCAGTGTTTGACCCCGTTTGACCTGCTGTGTGTCTGCAGCCCGTTTGGAAGGTTTAAGGTGAACAGTGAAGAAGAAGAAGAAGACGCCCTGACCCTGTCCTCCGCCATGTGGTTCTCCTGGGGAGTTCTGCTCAACTCTGGGATCGGAGAAGGTAGCGACTCTCGTGTTTCTGCTCGCCCGCGGCGCCCACTCGTCCACGGCGCTGACGGCGTGTCGCCGCTCCCTCTGCAGGCGCCCCGCGGAGCTTCTCCGCCAGGATCCTGGGCATGGTGTGGGCGGGGTTTGCTATGATCATCGTGGCGTCGTACACCGCCAACCTGGCAGCCTTCCTGGTGCTGGACCGGCCTGAGGAGCGCATCACTGGCATCAACGACCCCAGGGTGAGCGCCCGCCGTCCGTTCACCGGTCGGGGTGATGATGTCACGCAGTAACACCTGATGTGCTTTCAGCTGCGTAACCCGTCGGATAAGTTCATCTACGCCACGGTGAAG
The DNA here is from genome assembly GCF_002775205.1 of Xiphophorus maculatus. Lineage (NCBI taxonomy): Eukaryota > Metazoa > Chordata > Actinopteri > Cyprinodontiformes > Poeciliidae > Xiphophorus > Xiphophorus maculatus. The sequence goes on from NC_036454.1 coordinate 1,603,519, forward strand.
CAGAGCTCGGTGGACATCTACTTCCGGCGGCAGGTGGAGCTGAGCACCATGTACCGCCACATGGAGAAGCACAACTACGAGAGCGCCGCCGAGGCCATCCAGGCGGTCCGAGACAAGTAGGCGGAGCCTCGCCGGCCACCTTCACACTGCGGCCTGGAGGGACGCCACTCCCTCATTTTTGCCTCAATGCGACCTGTAGCTGATGTTTCCATGACAACACAGATCAGATTCTTATAATCCGATGTTTTCTGTTCGTTCAGGTCGGTTGAATGCGACCAGAACTAACTTCACTATTCTGCTTCCTGATACGAAGAAAAACAACCATGGAAACCATGGCAACCACCGGCGGATGATTACGAGGATTAAATCAATCTATCGATTAATCGAATAAAAAATGGTAAAATGAGATAAATGCTGCCATAACATCCATATATGGGCAGTAGGAAGAGCGCGCAGCAGCATACGATAAAACCCCGGACATTATAAACCAATGAAATCCCGGAACAAACTTAAAAATGGGACGTTATGCTGCTAGCATTAGCACTTAGCAACGACTCAGAGGAAGTGAGAGCGCTGAGCCGGAACACGGTGTGCTAAATAACAACACATAACGAAACTTGTTGGTTTACCCAGAGGAACTTTAATAAAGGCGGTTCTGGGATCATTCGACGAATCTTTACAGCCCTTAACATAAGCTCAGCTTTTGCATCAGCATCCATGTTTACTTCCACTGAGCATGCTCAGTACGCTGCTGCGTTCTCTGCTGCGCATTTGGGAAACTTTCTGCTTGTTTTCAGTTCTCTCAGGAATCACATGCAGGTCGCATGCGATGCAAAGCAAAGCGGTTAGACAGTAAATGTTAAGGCCTGAAGTGTGAGCGTCCTGATGCGCCTGTGCTCCGCCCTCAGCAAGCTCCACGCCTTCATCTGGGACAGCGCCGTGCTGGAGTTCGAGGCGTCGCAGAAATGCGACCTGGTGACGACGGGGGAACTGTTCTTCCGCTCCGGCTTCGGCATCGGCATGAGGAAGGACAGTCCCTGGAAGCAGAACGTCTCTCTGGCTATTCTCAGGTAGCGAACGCCGCGCCTCAGCAGCTCCACAAAGCCCCGCTTACTCACGCCCCGCCCACTTCCTCCGCAGCTCGCACGAGAACGGCTTCATGGAGGATCTGGACAAGACGTGGGTTCGCTACCAGGAGTGCGACTCCAGGAGCAACGCCCCCGCCACACTCACCTTTGAGAACATGGCAGGTAGGACGCAGGCCCCGCCCTCTCCGCCACCGCCAGCCAGGTGAACCGTAAGCTGCATCTCCCCGCCCCTCCAGGTGTGTTCATGCTGGTGGCTGGCGGCATCGTCGCTGGGATCTTCCTCATCTTCATCGAGATCGCCTACAAGCGGCACAAAGACGCGCGCAGGAAACAGATGCAGCTGGCCTTCGCCGCCGTCAACGTGTGGAGGAAGAACCTGCAGGTAGGCGGAGTTACCTGGCAATGATGATGATGGTGGTGGCGGTGTGTTTCACCTGTTCAAACGCCTCTCCTAAACATCACGGTTTACTTCCAGGAAGCGAGTCTGTCACGTGACCTGTGTGTTGTGTTGTTGTCATGGTAACGCACCGTGAGTGACTAAATCGGGTTGAATTGATGAACAAATGATCCTCCTCCTAACGGCATAGTCAAAGCCCAGATTGACCCGTCTGTTCCCGAGTTGAACTTCATCAGGAAGTTGTTGGGCTTCAGGAAGTGATCTCACAGGTCCAGCAGGTCAGAATCCAACATGGCTGCCGCAGCAGAGACCAGCACTTCCTGCTGCTGGGTGCAGTACGCTGTGATTGGCCAGCTGCTGTGACATCACAAAGCCCCGCCCACCCCCGGCTGCAGCTCAGGATGTTTCTGCGGCACTGGCCAAGATTCACATCACACTTTACTGAGACGCCGAACACATCTGGAGCTTTTATTCTGAAAATCCAGCACATTATCTGGTTCTGGTTCTGGTTAGAACTGGACCACAGGTTCAGAGCGGGAGGGTTCTGATCCAAGTCTTCCTACGGTTCCTCCCTGATGGGTCCCCCGGTCTGGGTCCAGTTCTGCCCATCAGAACCAGTTTCTGTTTTTGGTTCTGTTCACAGATGGTGGATCCGAACCAGAACCGGGTCGAGCCGCAAACCGTTTATCTGTTTGTCTCTTTATCAACGAACCTCATGAGCAACAGAAACAACCAGCTAGCTGTTAGCATGGGGGTTACCATGACGACACAGAGAGGCGTGACAGGCTGCAGGGTCAGAGGTCGGGTCTTGTTGCTCATGGGGTTCACAGGGAAACTGAAAGGTCAAAGGTTAAACTCATGATGATGACACCATGTGACACCCTCCCCCCCTCACGGAGAGACGACATTATTCCAGCTGAGCGTTGGTATAATGAGCCCATGTGATGTCACTTCCTGCTTCTTTGCCCCAAACAGGAAGTGCTGCCTTTGTTTCCTGTTGTGTTTGACCCTCATGTTGTCGTTGTTCACCTGCTGCTGTGTTTGTGGGACGTTTTACCCCTCATCTGGACACACACACACACACACACACACACACACACACACACACACACACACACACACACACACACACACACACACACACACACACACACTCAGCTGACTTTCCTGATGAATGAATTATTGATAATTAGCTTTTTGTCTACAGCCTGGTTTAAAGATGATTTAAAAGCTCTGATGATAAACACTAAGATTCTCTGCTGGTTTAATTTTGCTACTCAGCTAAAAACTCAGATTATTAAAGATCAGAGATTATTCAATCAATCAATCAACCATCAATCCACCTTAATCTGTACAGAACATTTCAGCAGCAAGGCTTTTCAAAGAGTTTTACATCATAAACACAAAGTCATAAAACAGAATCAACAATCAAACATCACATTAAATTCATCATTTATTACGTTTCTAATAAAACTCTAACAGCAGCTTTTAGTCCAGATTTAAAGGATCTCAGTGTTTCAGCTGGTTTACAGTTTTCTGGAAGTTTGTTCCAGATCTGTGGTGCATAGAAGCTAAAAGCTGCTTCTCCTCGTTTGGTTCTGATGCAGAGCAGAACCAGAACCAGAACCAGAACCAGAACCTGAGGGGTCTGGAAGGTTGATCCAGCAGCAGATCTTTAATTGTTTGGTTCTGATCCGTTCAGTGGTTTATAAACTAACAGGATTTAAAGTTTATCCTCTGAGCTACAGGGAGCCAGTGGAGGTTCTGGAGAACTGGGTTTATGTCTCTATCCTCCTGGTTCTGGAGAACTGGGTTATTATTATCAACACACAGAGGAAGGAAGGCAGCAGGAAGGAAACCTGCTGCTGCGCTGAACAGATGGACACACACACACAGTACACACACACACAGTACACACACACAGTACACACACACACAGTACACACACACACAGTACACACACACACAGTGGACCTGCCTCCAGTGTCTGTAGGTTTGGACCTCAGCGGTTCTGTTCAGCTGATTCTGTCCTACAAACAGATAAGAATCTTTTATCTGGATATAAAAACAAAGTGAGACTTTATGAATCGGGTTCTGCTGTTAATGAAGGTAAATGCTGCTTAAGGCCACATGGACACTGTGTTAGACGTCATTATGTTACATAAACGCTTCGTTCTAAATCCGCATAAATCCAGCCGGCGCTCGCTGGACGCCCGGTTCTCTGACCTGCTGGATGAAGCTGCAGCGGCTGAAGCTTCCTGTCAGGACAGAGCGCGCTCAGTAGGACCCGCTGAGGCGCAGCGGGTCGGCTCAGGGTTCTGCTGAACCAGAACCCGCCTGGGTTCAGGTGGAACCGGCTCTGGACCTCCTGATATTATTATTATCATCTGTTACTCATATTTTCTGTGATTTTAGTTTCTGTACATCATTAAAAAAAAGAGTCCTCCATTTTCGAAAGGTTTATTGGCTCTTCATGTGACAGGAAACCAGGTAACGAGAGAAGGGAAGACATGTGGAATCGAACCTACGGCGGCTGCGTCGAGGACCAAGTCCTCCTTATGAGAGTTGTCTGAACCCCTGCGCCCCCACAGCGCCCCCTAGTTAAAGAGTCCTGATGCAGCAGCAGAACCGGGCCAGAACCGGGTCAGTCTGTGGTTCCACAGTGAATCCAGGACGAGGTTCTGATGGCAGGACCTGACCGGACCCAGTCAGCCATCAGCCGTTCATCCAGCAGCCAGAAGAACCGCTCTCTGTCCACTCCGACGTCAAGCGGCTGCCATCTTGTGAGTGGCGTTGCCCTCCTGCTGTCCGCCATCTTGTGAGAACTATAAAGAAAAAAACATAAAGAAACATAAAAATACTGAACATAAAATCCATCTAAATTTTTTTTATTTTATAGTTCTGATTTATCACAGTGATGTTTCAGATCTTCAGATAAATATTAATGTTAGACATATTAGAATAAGAAACTAAAAAATGAAGGCGTTTAAATGACAGTTGTGTTGCTGTATGACAGTTTCATGCTAACAGCTCCATTCTGGGCCACAGAGTCGATGCTCCACAGTAACATCCTGGATGACGTCATCAGCTGTTAGCTAGCTCTGCTAATCCTTCTCCCCTGCTTTTGCCGCTCCTCTTTACCTCTGTCAGGCCGAACGGTTAGAGAGACGTTGGCCCTCCCAACATGGCGGCCGGGCTGACGTTTTGGTTGCTCCTCTTTGGTTCCTTGTCCTTCACTCTGTGTCCTCCGGCGTCCAGCCGCTGCCCATCACTCTCCCCCGGTCCGCTGCCCTCCCCTTTCCCCCTGTCACCCCCTGCTGGCCTGAGTGTGAGCTGCAGTGTCTCTGCCGCCTGTTAATGTGTGTGTGCGCCTATCGTATGATCTATTGTAGGATAGGAAAAGTGGTAGAGCAGAGCCAGAGTCCCAAACCTCTTTTAGGTCCATCACTTCGACCTCCGACCTCAAACGCCGTTTGGCCCCCGGGGACGCCACGGTAAGGACACGAAGACCACCTGTCTTCCATCACTTCCTGTCCGTCCCCTCCTCTTCCTCACTCTTTTATTTCCCTCCTTCCTCATCCCTCCCATCGGCTTCGTCCTCTCCTGTCCTTTCTGTCCCCATCACATCTGTCCCTCCGCTGTCCCACCGTGAGACAGACAGAGAGACAGGCGGCATGTTGGACGCCTGCAGGCAGTCAGGTCCAGCTGTAGTCCCACACTGATCACGTCGTCTTCTTGCAAAGGAGAAGGGAAGAGGGTCAGCCTGTGTGGTGTCCTGTGTCTGTCTCGTCTGTCTCTTCCTGTCCTGTCCCTCTCTGTCTCCTCCACTAACGTCCAGCCTCTTGTCCTCAGGTCGCCCGGCCGAGACGTGTTTCAGTCCTCTAACCCGCTCTGTTTCAGACTCTGGCACCAGCTCTCCTCTGCCCTCTCTGGTGTCCTCCTGTCCTCAGTTGCATGTGAAGACAGAGACAGCTGTCCTCTCAGGGACGGACGCAGCTGCTGGACCCACTCATTTCTCTTTACTTCCTATATGAGTGTTTTTCTCTCAGTGGGTTTAAATGGTGTCCTTACTGCAAACACACACTCTGCCTCTGTCCTCCTCTGCAAGCACGACCGACTGTAGCCTCACACACACACACACACACACACACACACACTTCCTGTTTGAGCAGACAGACTCCAGCTTAGAGCGAACGGCTTCATCAGCGGTGGTGGAGAAACCTGCTCTGCTGGCTGAGGAAGACTCCAGGCTAGAGAACCGGGCCGGGTCAGAAACCGATGGATCAGTAACAGCAAGGCCTGAAACACGTTAAGCTTAATGCCGTCCATTCCTGTCAAGTCTCACGTTTTTCCAGGAAATTTCCGTATTTTACCTCCCTTTCCTGCCGTGCTCCCGTTACTTGTGTAGACTAAAAGCCTCTGTCACCACCCCAAACCTCCCGCCCTGACAGTAGCACCGCACAGCGACATTTCCCGTATTCTCAAGTCCAAAACTTGCCAGGTTTGGCCGTCATGGCAAAATATTTAATCTCTTGTACGCTACTTAGGTTTTTATCGTAGAACTAGCTAGCTTTTTTGTGTCTGTCATGTAAGTGCAATTTGACCAGCAGTTGGCTGGAAGACCTACTATGCTATAAACAAACCGTAGCATCAGATTTTCCCTTTGAGGACGCACTGCCCCCTTCAGCCCTGCGCTGGTACTGCAGGTCAGAGAACGTTAGCTGCTACATGGAGGCAAGACGTCCAACAGGTTGAATCTGGAGGAACCTGGACATGAGGCCGATGGACATCAGTGAAGCTGCTGCAAGACGTCCGGCTTCTTCCACCACTGCTGATAGCCGTTCAGTAGAGAAGCTCCGGATCAGAACCGACCCAGAAAGAGTGAACTCAAGCAGAACCTATGGCTGGGTTGGCGTCCATTTAACATCTGTTTTTCTGTCTCTCCCTGTTTTTGTCCTTCCCCTGTAGCCGTACCCAACGGACATCACCGGCCAGCTCAACCTATCGGATCCCTCCGTCAGCACGGTGGTCTGAGAGAGAGAGGCGCAGAGGGCGAGCAAGCTGCACTGCTGCTGCTGAGCCACACACAAACACACACACACCTTATGTCTTTCTATCTTCACGAGGACTTTGCATTAACTTCCATTAATTTATCATGCATTTCTGTAGCCTGACCCAAACCTTAAGACAGCACTGCTCCTCATGGAGTCCCGGGCTTTGGGCCCCATGAGGAGCAGTGGGTCCTCACAATGTAGGGAAAATGGTCCTTACAAGGTGAGAAGTCCTGAAACACACACACACATATGCTCACACATGTTGGTGTGGGGACATTTTGGAAAATGTCCCCACACCAACATGTGTCCCCATAAGGACAGGTTACCCTACGGTCCTCACAGTCATAGCAATGCACACACACACCCCCACACACACGCATGCACACACACTCACGCATTGCTCCACTTGTAGCCACCAGCTTCCTGCAACCACTCTTTTATTTTGAAATAAGTTGTACAGTTCTGTTTCCTGTTTCCTCTCACACACATATCAAACGTCCTGACCAGTTCCAGAACCAGCTTAGACTGGTTTTAATGGTTATAGCTCATCAATCCATCAATGCTGGTTCCTTTAAATGTAACAAACACTTCCCTGCTGTGACCAATCAAATTCCTGGGCTTTGCTAAGTGGGTGGAGCCTCTGAAGAAGGAAGGAAGCAGCTGTTTCCTCTCCAGTCAGCCTGCAGCGCCACCTTCTGGTCTGGGAGCGCGTTCCTCAGCATTCAGGAATAATTCATCGTTAACTGAGATAAAAATAATATTTATCCCTCAAACTGCAGCGTCTGGCTGTCGGTTAAATTCAGGTCACCGATGTTTCCAGTTCAGAGCTGCACTGGAGGAAATCACACAAAATTACATTTCTGCTTCTTTAATGTTGAAAATTCCCAGATTTTGGGCGTGCCGTGGTGGCACAGGGGACAGTGCGGCCCACGTTTGGAGGCCTTGAGTCCTCGACGCGGCCGTCGTAGGTTTGATTCCCGGACCCTGCGACATTTGCCGCATGTCTTCCCCCCTCTCCTGTCAGCCTGCTGTCCTATAAGGGCCACTAGAGCCACAAAAGACCCTGGAGGGGTAAAAAACAAGAAAATTCCCAGATTTTTCACAATGCAGCAGCTTCATGATGTTGGAAGCTGTGGCGGTGGATCCAGTGGAACCAGTGGGTCCAGGAAGTTTCTGGATCAGAACTCCAAATAGAACCAATAAAAGAGAGAATTGATTTGGAAAGTTATTGGTTAAATATTTGAATTAAAAATGAAGCCAGTAATCAACTGAATTATTAGTTACTAATGTTAATCTTTAATAATAAATAAAACTCATGCGGTTCTGACCCAGAAGTTCAACATAAATTCCTTAAAATCAAATTAAGAAAAATAACATTGATTTACATGAATCATCTTTAGATGAAACTTTAATAATCAAACAGAAAAATAATTTCCTGTAGATTTTGCCTCCAGCTGTTTCCTCATTTTATTGTTTTCAAATCATTTTTCAGCATCTTATTTTATTTGACATAATTAATTTTATTATTATATAAATATTGAACTTTTTAATCCAGATTTTTTAGCTCAGTTTTATTTGTAGACAATGTTATTGACCTAAATCCCCAATTAATAATTCTGAATTCCCCTGTAGCAACAGCGCCCTCTGCTGGCTGGAGTCCGAACAGCCGCCTGAAGATAAACAGCAGAGCTGCAGGAGTTTATTCATTTGAACTCTGTTCAGGTTATTATTTCAGATAACTATTAACAGTTTTAGGATTAAATCAGATAAGTTTAACTTTAGAAAATAATTGAAGAAATTTGTGTATTTAACAACATCTTGTTCTGTTTCCCAGAAAGTCTGGATAACTTTGTGTTTTTCAGTTTTCTAACTCATAATAATGGAATTTAAACATAGATGCTGATTTAGTGCCATCTTGCGGTTCTGATCTTTATTAAATTCAAACAAATTTAAATAAAAACGATAATTTTGCTGCTTTTGACCTGAAATCATGAGGATCAGCTGGAGTCCTCCCTGAATGGAAACTTCCCACCCAACATGGCCGCCTGCTTTCTTTTTCTTTTCTGTCTCATTAAATCCACACACCAGCCGAGAACTCGATCAGAACCGAGCCCAGCAGAACCGGGTCGTGTTGAACCCAATGCCGATGCAGATCCAATGGGCTCTTTGCACCTGCTGCGCTGACGTTACATCCGCATGCACAAATGCGGCTCTTGTTTCCGCTCTGAGTTACCATGACAGCTAGAAAAGACAAAGTCTTATTTCAGACGTAAATAAAACAATACTATGAACATTATTGTCTTCCTAATATAAAGGGCTTTTAAGTTTTCATGGATTTCCAAGCGGTCCTGAATTAAGAAGACGGTGGCTTGTAAATATCCGTCGCTACCAGTTAAAGCTAACGCAGCACAGCAAAGTTTACAGCCTTCACTTCACTCCGGATCAACTTGTTCAGCCTAAAGCAGAAGGTAAAGGAGCCTCCTGTGTTATTTCCATGGACTCACTTCTGTATTCAGCCTGAAAGAGTTTATGGGAACCAGAGAGCAGACCAGAGCCAGACAGCCGAGCTACTGACCCGCCTGTACACACTGCTGGAAACACCGTCCTGCTTCACTAGAAACATGCTAAACTAATAAAGTGAAATAACACGGAGACCTTAAGGAACACGGCCATATTTTTCTAAAAGCAACAACTGAACCTGAACCGTCAGCTGAACTAGAACTCCGACACCAGAGCTGCTCTACTGTTAAGCTATGGGCTTGTTGTTCCTCAGGCTGCAGAAGCAAAAAGCCTGAACCGTAAAATCCCCGTTACTTGGTCTCTGACACTAACGACAATAAACCACGTAATATACTTGAACACAAGGTAAAACATTGTCCGTTAGAATGGATGAAAAATGTTTAGATACATTTTTACAAGAAAAATGTTTTACCATAAGCTAAAGAATAGAATAGAATTCAACTTTGTTGTCATTGCACTGTCACAAGTACAAGCAACGAGATGTAGTTTGCATCTATCCAGCTGTGCTCTACGAGATATAGATATTTATTTACAGATGTACAAGACTATGTATGTATGGACTATAAGGGGTTATAGCAAGAGATATAGATATTGTGTATAAATATAAATATGGGAGCTATATGCACAGATTATACAGAATATACAAGAATGTTAGGGAATGGATTATAGATAAATAATGGCAGATAAAATGTACAGGTTGTATGTGTGTGTGAAGAAAACAGTCCGTGATGTGTGTGTGTGTGAGGATAGTCCATGTGTTATTGTTGTATGAGAGGATAGGGGAGTACAGTCCTTATAGTTTATGTTTTATGTCAGGAGGCGTTCAAAAGCGTGACAGCTGTGGGAAAGAAGCTGTTCCGGTGCCTGGTGGTTCTGGTCCGTAGGCTTCTGTAGCGCCTCCCAGAGGGCAGGAGGGAAAAGAGTGTGTGTGCTGGGTGAGTGGAGTCCTTTGTGATTTTCCCGGCCCTTTTCAAACACGGCTTCCTGTAGATGTCCTTGATGGCAGGGAGCGTTGCCCCGGCGATATACTGGGCAGTTTTCACCACCCTCTGCAGCGCCTGCCGGTCGGAGACAGAGCAGTTCCCGTACCAAGCTGTAATACAGTTGGTGAGGATGCTCTCAATGGTGCAGCGGTAGAAGTTCGTGAGGATCTCTGAGGACAGGTGGTTCTTCCTCAGGGTCCTCATGAAGAAGAGGCGCTGATGCGCCTTCTTAATGAGTTTGGAGCAGCTGGTCATCCAAGTCAGGTCCTCGGAGATGTGGACTCCCAGGAACTTAAAGGTGTCCACACGCTCCACCACTGTCCCCTTAATGTGGATGGGTGGATGTGGGTCAGCGTTCCTCCTGAAGTCCACGATAAGCTCCTTGGTCTTCTCGGTGTTCAGCTGCAGGTTGTTTTTGTCGCACCACTCAGCCAGACGGTCTACCTCCTCCCTGTAAGCGGCCTCGTCATTATCTCTGATGAGGCCGATCACCGTGGTGTCGTCTGCGAACTTGATGATGGCGTTAGAGCTAATGTTAGCCACAAAGTTTAAAGAAAGTAAAACTCACCTTCGTATCTGTGAACGTATAATGAGGCAAACATCTTAAAACATTTCTCCAGCTTATTGTCGGGGCTTCGGATCGATGTTCATCATTAATTGTTACCTTGGACAAGCCCTGCAGACACCCAGTGGAAAGAGACTTTTTCAATAGATCGGAAACGATTGAGCCGCTTTTCCCCAAACGCGGAAGCTGAGGTGCAAAGAGCCCATTCAATGTAAAATGAAGGCTTTAGCCTGAAACAAGCTAACCTTCTAGCAACCCTGGAGGCTCCGCCCACTTCCGGCCGCCATGGCTCTGCTGAAGCCAGGTCCGCCTCCTGCTAGGAATTCACTGGTTTCCAGTCTGGAGGTTGCCTGGGTCGGCATTGCTGGGATCAGGTTCCTGGAGGTTTGAATCAGCCTGCAGACGCCTCAGACTGTGATTGGACTGGGCCACTATCTGTTACTGTTATTAATAAGTTTGTTAATAAAGCTACTTTTCCAACTGGAACCGTTTTAACCTGCAGCTCAGAGACAAAAGAAGCCAGTCTGGAAATGATCATGTGACCTAAACTGGGATTTTTTCTGAGGTCAGAAAAATATATAAAAATCTCCCCCGGGATGTTTTTCCCTTTTTATTGCGTTTATAAATCAGCTGTGATCACCGACCTTTGGCTTTTCTGACCAAAGAGAAGAAGCCTTGTTTTGAAGGGTTTATTAATTAATCGCAGTTAATTGACAGACAATATATTGACCAAATAAGCAACATTTTAAATTATAAAAACGTTTTTTGCTACATGTTTAGCACTGAGATGCTACTGTAGGCTAACATAGCTTCCCTGACAAGCTAACTCCCGTTAGCACAACTTGAATACAACGCTAGTCTTTTCCGACCAGATCGCGGCTTCCTGCTGTTAGCGGATGTAGCTGTGCGTCAGATTCATCTGCACCAGAAACACAACTCAAAGGGTCTGGCCAGAACTTTGGTATGGAATTAATTGAATTAAAATTTTTAAAGAGTTAAAAATTGTAATTGATTAAGTCCTGGCCCTACAAAAAATGCCAAAGTGAAAATCTACAGAGTTAATGTTACAGGAACGCGTGTGGCATCTCTGCTGGTTCCCTTCAGAGGAGAAAAGGCTTTTTAACCAGATGATCCCAAACGATCCGGGGATCTTCCGTTCTTACTGAAGGAGATCAGGTCCGAAGTCTAAGGAGAGTTTTTTAAATCAGACTCTAAAGATGCTGGTGGCGCAGCGGGTTAGCACGCCCCACGTTTGGAGGCCTTAGTCCTCGACGCGGACGTCGCGGGTTCGACTCCCGACGACCTTTGCCGCATGTCTCCCCTCTCCTCGCCCTCCTACTGTAGAAAAAATACGAGCCACTAGCGCCGCAAAAACTCTTGAAAAAAAGGTTGGACAACCTTATTTTTATTAAAGTCACCCAGAACTTTCTGTTTCTGCGCCATTCTGAGGCGAAACGTGTTTCGGTTGTAGATCTGCAAACTGCCGCTTCGGTCCTTCAGGTTCAAACTGATCAAAATATCCTGAAATCAGGATCGTTTCCGCCTGGAAGCGGAAGCTCCGCCCACAGCACAGCGTGGTGCAGCAGAACCTCCGGAGTCTCCATCCGGACCGAGCCGGACCGAGCCGGACCGTCTGCAGGCTCATTCAGCCAGTCGGATGTTTTCCCGGTGAGTCCCAGCCGGCCCGGAGCGCTCAGAACCGGGTCGGTTCCGGTGCTGCACCGGTCCGAAACAGAATCAAAATATATTCTGAATAATAACATCAGTTATTAGATATTATCATGACCATCTTCTGAAAGGAAGTAAAACTATTAAATCAAATGGTTCCGTTCAATTGTTGCACTTTTAATGATTCATTTTTGATTTTGACGTTTTTTGTATTTTTTATTTTCGATGAAATATTTCCGAATTTCACTTGAATAGTTTTTTTTATATAATGCACTAAAAATCCAGCCAATATGTTTACTTTGTTTTGTAAAACTTTATAAAACATTTATTTACATTTTCGTACCAGGATTATAAATTAATTTTCCTTAAATGTAATTATTAATGTGATTACAGTATTATGTTTGAATAGACCAGACATTTTATGACCACAATTTTTAATTCTCCTTAATTAAAATTATTGTTGTCATTTAATTGTCTAATGTAAATTATACAATGTACTATGTATTCCTGTAGATATACTGATTGTATATTAATTTTTATTCAAATTATTGTTATTTGATTTTCATAGTTAAAATTTGACTAAATGTTTAATTTAAAACTTGAACAAACTGTAAGCATCTAAAATGTCAAAACTCAAGAGATCTTCTGAAATTATATATTTCTTATTGAATTCTGTATTTGAAGTTATTTTCACTTTGGTTGCGTCATTCTGGCTCAAGTTGGTAAAAACAGTTTAATTGTTTAATGGATTTTTAAATTGGATCCTAAAATCTGAATCTGAACATCCAGTTACTGAATAATCAGATTTTTTTTTTTTCAGTTGCACTGAAGTAAATACAGGAGCTGAGAAGCAGCTGGTTACAATGGATATACTGTGATGTCACTCTATGATGTCACTGTGATGTCACTCTGATGTCACTCTATGATGTCACTGTGATGTCACTCTGATGTCACTCTATGATGTCACTGTGATGTCACTCTGATGTCACTCTATGATGTCACTGTGATGTCACTCTGATGTCACTCTATGATGTCACTGTGATGTCACTCTGATGTCACTCTATGATGTCACTGTGATGTCACTCTTTGATGTCATGTGATGTCACTCTGTGATGTCACTCTGATGTCACCGTGATGTCACTCTGTGATGTCACTCTTTGATGTCACTGTGATGTCACCGTGATGTCACTCTGTGATGTCACTCTGTGATGTCACTGCAATGTCACTCTGTGATGTCACTCTTTGATGTCACTCTGATGTCACCGTGATGTCACTCTGTCATGTCACTCTATGATGTCACTCTGATGTCACTCTGTGATGTCACTCTTTGATGTCACTGTGATGTCACTGTGATGTCACTGTGATGTCACTCTGTGATGTCACTCTGTGATGTCACTCTATGATGTCACTGCGATGTCACTCTTTGATGTCACTGTGATGTCACCGTGATGTCACTGCGATGTCACTCTGTGATGTCACTCTGTGATGTCACTCTATGATGTCACTGCGATGTCACTCTGTGATGTCACTCTATGATGTCACTGCGATGTCACTCTGTGATGTCACTCTGTGATGTCACTCTATGATGTCACTGCGATGTCACTCTTTGATGTCACTGTGATGTCACCGTGATGTCACTGCGATGTCACTCTGTGATGTCACTCTGTGATGTCACTCTGTGATGTCACTCTATGATGTCACTGTGATGTCACTCTGATGTCACTCTTTGATGTCACTGTGATGTCACTCTATGATGTCACTGTGATGTCACTCTGATGTCACTCTTTGATGTCACTCTGATGTCACTCTGTGATGTCACTCTTTGATGTCACTGTGATGTCACTCTATGATGTCACTGTGATGTCACTCTGATGTCACTCTTTGATGTCACTCTGATGTCACTCTGTGATGTCACTCTTTGATGTCACTCTGATGTCACTCTTTGATGTCACTGTGATGTCACTGTGATGTCACTGTGATGTCACTCTGTGATGTCACTCTATGATGTCACTGCGATGTCACTCTTTGATGTCACTGTGATGTCACCGTGATGTCACTGCGATGTCACTCTGTGATGTCACTCTGTGATGTCACTCTATGATGTCACTGCGATGTCACTCTGTGATGTCACTCTATGATGTCACTGCGATGTCACTCTGTGATGTCACTCTGTGATGTCACTCTATGATGTCACTGCGATGTCACTCTTTGATGTCACTGTGATGTCACCGTGATGTCACTGCGATGTCACTCTGTGATGTCACTCTGTGATGTCACTCTGTGATGTCACTCTATGATGTCACTGTGATGTCACTCTGATGTCACTCTTTGATGTCACTCTGATGTCACTCTTTGATGTCACTGTGATGTCACTCTATGATGTCACTGTGATGTCACTCTGATGTCACTCTTTGATGTCACTCTGATGTCACTCTGTGATGTCACTCTTTGATGTCACTCTGATGTCACTCTTTGATGTCACTGTGATGTCACTCTGCGACGTTGTGTTTTTGTAACGAATCTAGAATCCGCTGATCTGATGTCAGTTTGTTACTGTAGAAGAAGAAGTTATTTCCTGTCTGTAGTTTTCTGTAGATGATCACGGCGCTCTGTGATTGGCTGGTTCTGTGGTCACATGACTCGTTGTAATCACAGAAACCTCATTAATGGCACTTCAGTGTTTGTTGTTCCTGAGCTTGATGTCGATCCTGTTCAGCTGTGATTCTGCATAAAGAGTTTACAGTAATAAATATTTATTTCAGTTTAAACGGCTCGGCTTCCTTTATGTGTGGATGGAGGAATAAAAACACAGGAAACGTTTCATTTGATGCTTTTCTTTATGAAATTCTGTCAAATACAAATTTCTCATCTTTATTTTTTCAAACAATATATTCTGTTAAAAACATTTTCCCATTTCCTTCATCTTCACATGGGTACATATTTAGGTGTTTAAATGATTAATCAGATGAATTGATTATTGAAATAATTGTCAACTAATTCAGTAATTGATTGATTGATGGTTAACTGGATCACAGACTGGAAAAGAACAGAAATGAACCCAAATCTGTACAAAATATAGAAACATTTTATAGTTACGGTAAAAAGTTTCACTTTTTACCAATGGCTGTAAAAAGCCATTGAGCATATTTATATCCAGTTATTGATCAGTTAATCAATAAATAATCCTCTGATCAGAAGTCCTGATTTCTCTCAGTGGAGCCCAAAGTCGGTTCTGGAGGCCCGGCATCCTGCACCTGGACCCAATGATGATCATTAGAGGAGAACTTTGACCTGCTGAGAAGGTTGTTGGTATCAGGAAGGATCTAGATCAGGGTCTCAAACTCCAGTCCTGCAACCTTTAGATGAGCCTCTGCTTCACCTGAACAGAATAATGAGGTCATTAAGGTTCTGGAGAACCGATCCACACCAGGAGGAGGTGATGAAGCCGTTTCATTCCAGTGTTTTGTACCTGTGGCTCATCTAAAACCTGCAGGTCAGCGACTGGAGGCCTGGAGTTTGACCCCTGCTCTAGAACATGCAGGAAGTCGGACCAAAGGACCCGCGTTTTATCTGCAGATTCATAATTTGAAACAAATGATAAAAACATTCACTAAAAGAATGCTGCTATTGACTTTTAGCCAATAAGATATATTATTATTTAAAAGGGGATTATATTATTTATTTTAAAATGTTAATGTATTTTTAACTTTGTATTTATAAAAGCCTTTAATAAAAAATCTGCAGAATTTCTTTTATCTGATAAATGATAATAACTCAAACCCTGGTTGGTTGCAGCTTTACAAGCATTAATATCCATCCATCCATCTTCCTCCGCTTATCCGAGGTCGGGTCGCGGGGTAGCAGCTTCAGAAGGGAGGCCCAGACTTTCCTCTCCCCGGCCACTTCTTCCAGCTCTTCCGGGGGAATCCCGAGGCGTTCCCAGGCCAGCCGAGAGACATAGTCCCTCCAGCGTGTCTTGGGTCTTCCCCGGGGCCTCCTCCCGGTGGGACGTGCCCGGAACACCTCACCAGGGAGGCGTCCAGGAGGCATCCTGACCAGATGCCAGAGCCTCAACTGGCTCCTCTCGATGTGAAGGAGCAGCGGCTCTACTCTGAGTCCCTCCCGGATGACTGAGCTTCTCACCCTATCTCTAAGGGAGAGCCCAGCCACCCTACGGAGAAAACCCATTTCGGCCGCTTGTATCCGCGATCTCGTTCTTTCGGTCATGACCCAAAGCTCATGACCATAGATGAGGGTGGGAACGTAGATCGACCGGTAAATCGAGAGCTTCGCTTTTTGGCTCAGCTCTCTCTTCACCACGACGGACCGGTACAGCACCCGCTTGACAGCAGACGCTGCGCCAATCCGCCTGTCGATCTCTCGCTCCCTTCTTCCCCCATTCGTGAACAAGATCCCGAGATACTTAAACTCCTCCACTTGGGGCAGGACACCCCCCCTGACCCGGAGAAGGCACTCTACCCTTTTCCGGCTCAAGACCATGGCCTCGGATTTGGAGGCACTGATCCCCATCCCGGCCGCTTCACACTCGGCTGCGAACCGCTCCAGCGAGAGCTGCAGATCATGACCTGATGAAGCCAAAAGGACCACATCGTCTGCGAAAAGCAGAGATGAGATCCTAAGGCCACCAAATCGGATCCCCTCAACACCTTGGCTGCGCCTAGAAATTCTGTCCATAAAAGTAATGAACAGAATCGGTGACAAAGGGCAGCCCTGGCGGAGTCCAACTCTCACCGGAAACGAGCCCGACTTACTGCCGGCAATGTGGACCAGACTCTGACACCGGTCATACAGGGACCTGACAGCCCGTATCAAAGGGCCCGGTACCCCATACTCCCGGAGAACCCCCCACAGGGCTCCCCGAGGGACACGGTCGAACGCCTTCTCCAAGTCCACAAAACACATGTAGACTGGTTGGGCGAACTCCCATGCACCCTCCAGGACCCTGCTGAGGGTGTAGAGCTGGTCCAGTGTTCCACGACCAGGACGAAAACCACACTGCTCTTCCTGAATCCGAGGTTCGACTATCCGACGGACCCTCCTCTCCAGGACCCCTGAATAGACCTTGCCAGGGAGGCTTAAGAGTGTGACCCCTCTATAATTGGAGCACACCCTCCGGTCCCCCTTTTTGAACAGGGGGACCACCACCCCAGTCTGCCAATCCAGGGGAACTGCCCCTGATGTCCATGCAATATTGCAGAGTCTAGTCAGCCAACACAACCCTACAACATCCAGAACCTTAAGGAACTCCGGGCGGATCTCATACACCCCGGGGCCCTGCCACCGAGGAGCTTTTCAACCACCTCGGCGACCTCGTCCCCAGAGATTGGAGAGCTCAACCCAGAGTCCCCAGGCTCTGCTTCCTCAGTGGAAGGCATGTTGGTGGGATTGAGGAGGTCTTCGAAGTATTCTGCCCACCGACCCACAACGTCCCGAGTAGAGGTCAGCAGCACACCATCCCCACTATAAACAGTGTTTGTGCTGCACTGCTTCCCCCCCCTGAGACGCCGGATGGTCCGATCCTCGGTTGCAGAAACTGGCTCTTGGGACAAGCATTAATATTTCCTGAAAATCACAATGAAAGTTTCAAGTTAAAAAGGTAAAAACAAACTTAACACCTCATGGATAATAAATCCTCTGGTTGTCATGGGCGACAGACAAAGTAAAAAATAAAGTCAATTCTTGGTTAAAAAGTAGAAAGTACATCTTGTACTTTCTACCTGTAACACCAAGGTAGTATAATATTATATGCTAGATTAAAATCATTTCAGGATGTTCTGCTGAAAGGATCTTAATGGAACCTGAACCAGATTCTGCCTTCGTGGTTCTTAATGAGGCGAAGCTCAAACCTGCAAACGTAAAAAAGAAATGTGAACTAAAGCAGGAGGCCGACGCCGCGCCGACCTTCAGGACGGCGCCGACCTTCAGGACGGCGCCGCTCTGTGCTACCCATGAATCCGTCCTAAAACCTGACGACGTAGCGCCGACGGTCAGAACCAACCGGACCCGTCCAGCGCCGTGTCGCCGCCCATTCCACCAAGCAGGATGTGGCTGATAAAAAAACAACAATCTGGACAAATCGCTACTGCAGAGCTACAGGCCGACCTCTGACCTCTGACTCATCAGCAAAGTTACTGAAAAGCTTCAACTGTTAAACAGCTTCCTAACTAAACCAGCCGCTTTGACTCCTTCCAGTCTGGTTTCCATGGTTACCACAGCACAGAGACTGGCCTAGTCAAAGTGTTCAATGACATCCATATAAATACGGACTGTGGGAGAACCACAGAGCTGGTTCTGGTTGTGGTTCCGTTGGACCTCAGTGTCTATCATTTTACTGAACCGACTGGAGAGTCGGGTCGGACTCTCTGGTTCAGAACTCAACTGGTTTGAATCTGACATAAAGAACTGGGATTTCTCTGTTTCAACTGGAAACTTTTCATCAGAGGTCAAAGGTCACATGTGGGGTACCCCAAGGTTCAACCCTATGCTCCCACTAGCTCAGGTTATAACAGGAAATAATATTAGCTACCATAACTATGCAGATGACACACAGCTCTACATTACAATGTCACCAGGTGACCTTTGACCCCATCCAATCACTGAACAGAAGCTTAGAACAGATAAATGTGTGGATGTGCCAAAACGTTCTCCAGCTGAACAGAAACAAAACTGAAGTTATTATTTTTGGACCTAAAGAGGAACAATCTAGAGTTATAGATCTAGAGTCAATGAACAGCTTCAGTTATTACAACTAAAACCTAGAGGTCAGCCCAAAACCTGGGAGTAGTGATGACCTCTGACCTCTGACCTGACCCTCCAGAGCCACATAACGACGGTCACAAAGTCGCCTTCTATCAGCTGAACAACATCTAGATGACTAATGTCTCAGTGAGATCTAGAGAAACTCATCCAGTCACTTTGAATCTGTCCAACAAATCAATCCTCCAGCTGCAGCTGATCCAGAACGCTGCTGCTGGAGTTCTGACCAGAACCAGGAGGATAGAGACATAAACCCAGTTCTCCAGAACCTCCACTGGCTCCCTGTAGCTCAGAGGATAAACTTTAAATCCTGTTAGTTTATAAACCACTGAACGGATCAGAACCAAACACATTAAAGATCTGCTGCTGGATCAACCTTCCAGACCCCTCAGGTTCTGGTTCTGGTTCTGGTTCTGGTTCTGCTCTGCATCAGAACCAAACGAGGAGAAGCAGCTTTTAGCTTCTATGCACCACAGATCTGGAACAAACTTCCAGAAAACTGTAAACCAGCTGAAACACTGAGATCCTTTAAATCTGGACTAAAAGCTGCTGTTAGAGTTTTATTAGAAACGTAATAAATGATGAATTTAATGTGATGTTTGATTGTTGATTCTGTTTTATGACTTTGTGTTTATGATGTAAAACTCTTTCAAAAGCCTTGCTGCTGAAATGTTCTGTACAGATTAAGGTGGATTGATGGTTGATTGATCTGGAATCCTTAGCAACATTTTGTTCTGCAGTTTCTGGGTTTCTAAGTCGTTTAACTTTACAAGACCAAGGAAAATATCTTTGCTTCCTTCAGTACCAATGTTCCTACATGCTGGAGAACTCTTACTATTGATTTTCCAGAGTTTAGACTGATCCTGATCAGGAACCATACTTTCTCCATAACCGCCAGCAGCCATTGTACTGGCTCCGTGCTGTCTCTGTGTTACATTATACTTCATTGAGTTTTTAATAAGCTATCCAAGACAGAGTCCCTTCATATCAGAGCAGGACGTAATGTTCTGGTAAGACTTGGGTCCTCTTCGGTCTCATCATAAAGCCAGTTATAAAAGAAACTGGGATTTTCCACCAGTTCATCCCGTTTTCCAAAGTTCCCAGAAGCAGCCCTGACTTGCTCCAAGTCTCTAGGGTCCTTTGGGAAACGGGAGAGTTTGATCGGGTTGGCCAGATAGACCTGTATGACCATCCGGACCGGCGACAGAGCCAGACTGATCTGGGATAGGACCGGAGCAGGACCGCCCTCAGACCCAGAACTCCCACAGCGGCTCCACTTTCTACAAACGGACTGACTTCAGGGAATGAGGCGCCGCTTCTCCAGTTCCTGCAGTGACGTGTTCATGGCCTTCAGCATCTGTTCGAAGGACTGTCGACTCTTTGAAAAATTGTCTTTAAATTTGTTTTCCAGCTGACCATTGTTCTCCTGTTGAATGAATCCAGTTATCCTTAAGACATTTGTTGAGTTTCCAAGTTTAGGCCTGAGTTCAGGTCTATTAAAGAGACAGAACCATCGTCATGGCCTCCCAGATCTCCTGATGATTCAGGAGGATCTTGTTGTTGAGGCCCAGTTTTGGTTTTGAATTTCTTATAAAAGTTTTCCAACATTTTAGTGTCTTCAATTATTCCGTATTCTTCTGCCAAAATCTCCCCAGCAGGAGGAAACCTTCACCCTCCTCCTGTCATTGGATGTTGGTCAAACCAAAGATCTGGTCTCAGTGGCATGTAGCATGTTCTGGGTTTGTGGATCTAAGGAGTCCAAAGCCGTGAGAACTGGTGGAAATGTCTGGAAATTCCTGGCAGATTCTGCTATAACTGATGCAGTGAAGTACCAGGCCAAAGAACCAGCAGCTTCAAACGAACTAAATGTTTTACAACTGGACTCACAATCAAAAATCTTCTCCACATAAAAAGGATAGTTTGCATTTCCATCTGTTTCTATGCTTCCTTTCAGGTTTTGCTAACTTCATTTGTCTTTTCTGGTCTTATTCTTCAGCCAATCCAAAATCTTATCTTTGTTTTCTGTATTTACAACTTTTTTCCAACACATACAGACTTTCAGGATCAACCTCAAATATCCAGTTACAGACCATCAGGGATGTTCTCATCTTCTCCATCCTGAGGCGGATGATGTTTCCGATGTCCTGAATTATCTACGTAGCATTTCTGAAAAACTCCTTCCAGTTTTTCAGTATTTTCTAGCCACTTTTTCTGTGGGAGTCAGACTCATCTTTCCTCAATCACAAAGCTCCTTCAGATCTTCTGGTCCAGTGAATTGTTCTGGATCTGTGGGCCAGTTCTCTCTGGTCAGACTCAGACTAGGAGGTTTGTCTGGTCGGTAAAACCAGCCTCTCCTCTGCTCTCAGATTTCTGTCTGATTGTTACGACTTGGTCAATAGTTGCCACTACATTCTTGGTGTCGTCTTTACATTTCCATTGGGTCACCCCCTCTGATACGTCCTTAGCAATGACCTTTCTGGTCAAACCTGGAACCTCCTGGAGAACCTAGGGAGCCTGGAATCTCCTGGAACCTCCTGGAGAACCTTGGGAACCTGCGGAAGCGGAGCCGCTGATGGGTTCAGCAGCTGCTCCGCTCGGACCATCCAGCTGCTGAGAGTCCGACCGGAAACACGGACAGAACTCCTTCAAAATAAAAGCTGCTGGCTGTTTGCTGGCCTTCCATCCAGGAACTGGGTGAGGGTGTGTTTCATTTCCTCACCTGTGTGTCTGACTGGAGCAGAACGGGACAGCGGGGTTCTTCCGGCAGGAGCTGAGAAGGTTCTGGACCAGAACCAGAAGAACATGAAATTACTTTGTAAAAGATTTTAATACTAATTAAAATGTTTAAAGCGTTAATATGATTAAATGATTATTTAAAATGGTTAAATTATTAAAATCAATAATCAAAATCTTTTTTTCTGGTTTCGCTGCAGATCGGGATGAAAACCGCGCAGCTCTGTTTTATTTTGAAGGGTCAGACCGGAAGCAGCGAGTTGCATTATGTCAGACCTGACCCGGAGTGCCCGCTGCGGTCCGGCTGATTCGAACCGGTCCCGGACTGTTTGGATCAGCAGCTTTCTTGGGTTTGGACCCGTTTTTATCTCCTGGTTCTGTTGATTCTGTTTCCGGACTTTTTCCGAACTTTTGTTGTGTTTTCTGGAAGTTCGGGTCAGTTTGCCCATTTTTCCAGAGATTTCCCAGTTCGGTTCGGTATTTCCTGCTGGATCTGACTGGAATGTAATTGCGAGTTCTGAAGAGAGGAACATCCGTCAGAACCGGTACCAGCTCCGAGCGGACCTGAAATGCTGGTTCTGCTGGTCCTGGTTCTGGTTCCGGAGCCGCTCTCCTGCCGGGGCGCTCCTCCGGTCCGGTCCTCCATCCCTGACCCGGTTCTGGACTTGGACCTGCTGGAGGAGCCGGGAGGCGGCAACGGAACCGGGTTCGGGCGCTGCGGACCGTGCGACCCGGAGTTGTGCCCGGAGCCTCGCGGCTGCCGGGCCGGCCTGGTTCCGGACCGCTGCGGCTGCTGCGCGGAGTGCGGGAACCTGGAGGGCCAGGCCTGCGACCCGGGGGCCCGGGCCCGGTTCTACGGGCTGTGCGGTACCGGGCTGCGGTGCCAGGCGGACCGATCCGCGGGAGGAGGAGAAGGAGAGGATGAAGAGGAGGAGGAGATGTGTGTGTGCGAGCAGCAGGGGGCGCTGTGCGGCAGCGACGGAACCACATACCTGAACCTGTGTCGGTTCCGAGAGGCCGCCTTCTCCGACCCGGAGCTCCGAATCGCGGAGACGGGTCCCTGCAGGACAGGTAGGCCCGCCCGGCGGAGGGATACCAGAGAAAATAGTTCCGAAACTTTAGACCGAACCTTGAAAAAAAATCCTGGAAAATTCAGAATTATTGACAAACCGAGATAATTTATGAAACATTGTGAGAAAAAAACCAGGAGATTGAAACCACAACCTAACTAACTACCAGCTGGAAACCAGTTCACTACCAGCTGGAAACCAGTTAACTACCAACTAGAAACCAGTTCACTACCAGCTGGAAACCAGTTAACTACCAACTAGAAACCAGTTCACTACCAGCTAGAAACCAGTTAACTACCAACTAGAAACCAGTTCACTACCAGCTAGAAACCAGTTAACTACCAGCTAGAAACCAGTTAACTACCAGCTAGAAACCAGTTAACTACCAGCTGGAAACCAGTTAACTACCAGCTGGAAACCAGTTAACTACCAGCTGGAAACCAGTTAACTACCAACTATAAACCAGTTAACTACCAACTATAAACCAGTTAACTACCAGCTGGAAACCAGTTAACTACCAACTAGAAACCAGTTAACTACCAGCTAGAAACCAGTTAACTACCAACTGGAAACCAGTTCACTACCAGCTGGAAACCAGTTAACTACCAACTAGAAACCAGTTAACTACCAGCTGGAAACCAGTTAACTACCAGCTAGAAACCAGTTAACTACCAACTAGAAACCAGTTAACTACCAGCTGGAAACCAGTTAACTACCAGCTAGAAACCAGTTAACTACCAACTAGAAACCAGTTAACTACCAGCTAAAACCCAGTTAACTACCAGCTGGAAACCAGTTAACTACCAACTAGAAACCAGTTAACTACCAACTAGAAACCAGTTAACTACCAGCTAGAAACCAGTTAACTACCAGCTGGAAACCAGTTAACTACCAACTAGAAACCAGTTAACTACCAACTAGAAACCAGTTAACTACCAGCTAGAAACCAGTTAACTACCAGCTGGAAACCAGTTAACTACCAGCTAGAAACCAGTTAACTACCAGCTGGAAACCAGTTAACTACCAACTAGAAACCAGTTCACTACCAGCTAGAAACCAGTTAACTACCAACTAGAAACCAGTTCCCTACCAACTGGAAACCAGTTAACTACCAACTAGAAACCAGTTAACTACCAACTAGAAACCAGTTAACTACCAGCTAGAAACCAGTTAACTACCAACTAGAAACCAGTTAACTACCAACTAGAAACCAGTTAACTACCAACTAGAAACCAGTTCACTACCAGCTGGAAACCAGTTAACTACCAACTAGAAACCAGTTAACTACTAACTATAAACCAGTTCACTACCAGCTGGAAACCAGTTAACTACCAGCTGGAAACCAGTTAACTACCAACTATAAACCAGTTAACTACCAACTATAAACCAGTTAACTACCAGCAGGAAACCAGTTAACTACCAACTATAAACCAGTTAACTACCAACTATAAACCAGTTAACTACCCGCTAGAAACCAGTTCACTAGCAGCTGGAAACCAGTTAACTACCAACTAGAAACCAGTTAACTACCAGCTGGAAACCAGTTAACTGCCAACTAGAAACCAGTTAACTACCAGCTAAAACCCAGTTAACTACCAACTAGAAACCAGTTAACTACCAGCTAGAAACCAGTTAACTACCAGCTAAAACCCAGTTAACTACCAACTAGAAACCAGTTAACTACCAGCTAGAAACCAGTTAACTACCAGCTAGAAACCCAGTTAACTACCAACTAGAAACCAGTTAACTACCAACTAGAAACCAGTTAACTACCAGCTAGAAACCAGTTAACTACCAACTAGAAACCAGTTAACTACCAGCTAGAAACCAGTTAACTACCAGCTAAAACCCAGTTAACTACCAGCTAGAAACCAGTTAACTACCAGCTAAAACCCAGTTAACTACCAGCTAGAAACCAGTTAATTACCAACTAGAAACCAGTTCACTACCAGCTAGAAACCAGTTAACTACTAACTAGAAACCAGTTAACTACCAGCTAAAACCCAGTTAACTACCAGCTAGAAACCAGTTAATTACCAACTAGAAACCAGTTAACTACCAGCTAGAAACCAGTTAACTACCAGCTAGAAACCAGTTAATTACCAACTAGAAACCAGTTAACTACCAACTAGAAACCAGTTAACTACCAGCTAGAAACCAGTTAATTACCAACTAGAAACCAGTTAACTACCAACTAGAAACCAGTTAACTACTAACTATAAACCAGTTCACTACCAGCTGGAAACCAGTTAACTACCAGCTGGAAACCAGTTAACTACCAACTATAAACCAGTTAACTACCAACTATAAACCAGTTAACTACCCGCTAGAAACCAGTTCACTAGCAGCTGGAAACCAGTTAACTACCAACTAGAAACCAGTTAACTACCAGCTGGAAACCAGTTAACTACCAACTAGAAACCAGTTAACTACCAGCTAAAACCCAGTTAACTACCAACTAGAAACCAGTTAACTACCAACTAGAAACCAGTTAACTACCAGCTGGAAACCAGTTAACTACCAACTAGAAACCAGTTAACTACCAGCTAAAACCCAGTTAACTACCAACTAGAAACCAGTTAACTACCAGCTAGAAACCAGTTAACTACCAGCTAAAACCCAGTTAACTACCAACTAGAAACCAGTTAACTACCAGCTAGAAACCAGTTAACTACCAGCTAAAACCCAGTTAACTACCAACTAGAAACCAGTTAACTACCAACTAGAAACCAGTTAACTACCAGCTAGAAACCAGTTAACTACCAACTAGAAACCAGTTAACTACCAGCTAAAACCCAGTTAACTACCAGCTAGAAACCAGTTAACTACCAGCTAGAAACCAGTTAATTACCAACTAGAAACCAGTTCACTACCAGCTAGAAACCAGTTAACTACCAACTAGAAACCAGTTAACTACCAGCTAAAACCCAGTTAACTACCAGCTAGAAACCAGTTAACTACCAGCTAGAAACCAGTTAATTACCAACTAGAAACCAGTTAACTACCAGCTAGAAACCAGTTAACTACCAGCTAGAAACCAGTTAACTACCAGCTAGAAACCAGTTAACTACCAACTAGAAACCAGTTAACTACCAGCTGGAAACCAGTTAACTACCAGCTGGAAACCACTTACCTACCAGCTAGAAACCAGTTAACTACCACCTAGAAACCAGTTCACTACCAGCTAGAAACCAGTTAACTACCAGCTAGAAACCAGTTAACTACCAACTAGAAACCAGTTAACTACCAGCTAGAAACCAGTTAACTACCAACTAGAAACCAGTTAACTACCAGCTAGAAACCAGTTAACTACCAGCTAGAAACCAGTTAACTACCAGCTAACTATGCTATCTCCTAGCTCTCTGGCCCCATTTGAACATGCGGCGGCCTTAATTCGGCCCCCAGACCTTCAGTATGACAGATGTGATCCAGTTTGAAGTTTAACGGCAGAATTTTTTCATTACAGACTTTTATTTTGAAACCCCCCCGCTTCCTGTCATACTATCAGTGTCTCCTGTCCCCTGCAGCCCCGGTGATCAAGGTGGCCCCCCAGGACCAGGTGAACGGCAGCGGCAGCATCATGCTGCTCCTGTGCGAGGTGTTTGCGTTCCCCATGGCGCTGGTGGAGTGGAGGAAGGACGGCCGGGACGTCGTCCTGCCAGGAGACGACCCCCACATCTCTGTCCAGGTAGGCTCCGCCCCCTCTTAACGCCGCAGCGTCCCGTTCCCTTGGAGACCGGCCGTCCTCTGTCCTCAGGCCAGGGGCGGGCCTCTGAGGTTCGAGCTCTCCAGTTGGCTGCAGATCGAGGGGGCGGAGCCTGGAGACTCAGGAACCTATCGCTGCATCGCTCACAACGAGCTGGGATCGGTCTCCGCCTCGGCTGTACTGGGAGTACTGGGAGCAGGTGACACACACCTGGGAGGGGGGGAGCTTATCCTGTCCAACCTGTCCTTCCTCTCTGTGCATCCAGAGGAGCCGTCATCTGAGAGGCAGCAGCTGCTGGACGACCTCTGACCCCTTGGTGATGATGTCGCTTCCTGTCAGCAGACCCAGTCGATCATAGACTTTTATTTTGGCAGGGTGACAGGTTGTAATCTGAGGGGTTTATGGTGGAATTCAGATTTTCAAAATAAAAGACCCAACAGCTATTTGGGACGACTTCCTGCCGATGCGGCGCAGACTTCCTGCCGATGCGGCGCAGACTTCCTGCCGATGCGGCGCAGACTTCCTGCCGATGCGGCGCAGACTTCCTGCCGATGCGGCGCAGACTTCCTGCCGATGCGGCGCAGACTTCCTGCCGATGCGGCGCAGACTTCCTGCCGTGTTGGAATCTGCTTTCTGTAAAATCTGATAATAAACCAGAATATAAATTTTTTTGTGTTGATCTTTTGATCTTTTTCCTCAAGAAGGATTTTTTCTTCCAGACTCCAAAACCTGGAAACCATGGTAACCATCTTCATCCTCCTCCTCCTCTCTGTCCGGCTCAGGCAGGAATCCATTAGACTGGAGCTCTACTTAACCCTTTAATGGTTTCACTGGGAGGAGCTGAGACAGAATCCACAGGTAGTGTTCACTGACCTGGTTCTGACCCGGTTCTGACCCGGTTCTCTAGGCTCGGCTGTAGAACCAGCAGCTGGCTCCAGTCAGTCGTCTTTCATCTGAGGATCTTAACTCTGAGGTCGTCCTCCACTCAATCATCTGTTCCTGATCTGGCCTCCACACACACACACACACACACACACACACACCAGGCTGTGTGTGTGTGTGAGCCAGCTGTTCTCCATCTGAGGAAGAGGAGGAGGAAGTCCAGCTCATCTGATCTCTGTCCAGACTGCTGGCTTGTGTCTGGTGACTCTGCCAACGGCGACCTTTGACCCTGATTCTGATCAGGACCTTCATGGACAGAATCCGCCGAGGCGTTGAGGGATCCGTTAGGATCTGCTCTTGGTTTATAATATAAAATTATAACATTTCAAGAGTTTTTTAACTTCTGATTGTTTTGTTTCACTTTGTCTCGTTTATGATCATCAAGACGGCCATCATAAATAAAATATTTAATATAAACACAGAGCTATACGTTTTATGGGTCATTTTAATCGACCTTTATTCCTGAAAGGTCCTTTTCATCAGTCGGAAGCAGGTGTTCTGCACCAGATGTTGGCTGCAGTGTTCCTCCCCGCCGCCAGGTGGCGCCAGAGCCGTTCACGGAGAGCCAGATGCAGTCTGCTTATCTTTAGCAGAGTTAGCTTGGAGGACGGAGGTGAGTTCAGTGAAGTGATAAAAAAAATGCTAAAGTTTTGATTCACATTAATGACGCTGCGGTAACGGATGGAAGCACGAGAATAAAACCATCCGCCTGAGTTTGTTCAAATATGAGTTTTTATCCTGTTTTTTGTGTGTTTTTTTTTTTTTTTTAGCTCCGATAGCTTCCAGGTCTCTGTTTAAAATCCAACCATTTTAGATTTATTTGCTTTTTTAACTGGTCGTTTCTGTAGGTATTGTGATGGTTATTAGTTGGTAGTAAATGTTAATTTGTTCCCGGTAATTCGGCCTGGCTGTGAGGACAAAAACATGTTTCTAACTTTCTATAAAGTTGTCAAATCTCTTTATAGAAAGAATTGACATCTTTGAGAGAAAGTTGTTCTCAATCAGAGCTGATTGAGAGAACAACTCCAAGATTTTCTGCAGTGGTTGGTTTAAACCCATAAATCTGTTCAATCAGTTTATTTCTAGTTAAAATGTAATGAATGAGTCTGCTGGAAGCTGATGGTTTAATGAGAATAAAAGTCTTTATTCTTTGGAGGAGCAGAGGTCAGAGGTCATCATGGTCAGACAAACCAGGAGGACGGACAGGTGAGAGAATCTGGATCTGCTCCATTAAGTTGCTCCTGTTTGAACTCTGACCTCTGTCTATTCTGCCCTCCTCCAGGTGTTTCCTTCCTGCAGCGGGAGGCGGCGTATCGAAGGTTCGATTCCCTGCAGGTCCTCCAGCTCAGCAGGTGTGTAAATCAAACTTACTCTCCTCCTGCTGAGCCGCCTCACCTCCTGAACCCGCGGCTCCTGTTCTGCAGGCACCAGGAAGCTGCGACGCTCGGCCCCACAGCAGTGCTGCCGCGAGGGAGAAGAGAGCAGCCGATGGGTGGAGCCAGGGAGGTCAGGGGTCGGATGGAGGTACAGGAGAGGTTCAGCTGAAGAGAGCACGACAGAATGGGTCAGTTTGGTTCTGGATGAGGCACGAAGAGAGAAAAGCTCATCATTCTGAACCTTCAGCCGTTGAAGGTTTATTCACAGTTTGGACTGTAAAATTTCCTTCAACAGTCAGAATCAAAGTTTTGTTTCCTGCAGTACTGAGGAGGCTGCAGCTCTGGCCAATAGGAACAAAGCCCCCGGGTCATGTGACCCAGGAGGAGGTGAGTGACTGCAGCAATAATCAGAGATTCATGTAGCTTCAGGATTCACTGATGCTGTTTCTGTTCTTCAGATGGTTCTGGTTCTGACCAGCAGGGGGCAGCAGAGGACAGCCGAGCAGCTCAGGTGAGGATGTAAGATCCTTTAGACATGTTGTTAGCATATTACTGTCATGTTGTTAGCATATAACTGTCATGTTGTTAGCATATTACTGCCATGTTGTTAGCATATTACTGTCATGTTAGCATATTACTGTCATGTTGTTAGCATATTACTGTCATGTTGTTAGCATATTAGTGACAAGTTTTTAGCATATTACTGTCATGTTGTTAGCATATTAGTGTCATGTTGTTAGCATATGACTGTCATGTTGTTAGCATATGACTGTCATGTTGTTAGCATATGACTGTCATGTTGTTAGCATATTAGTGACATGTTGTTAGCATATTAGTGTCATGTTGTTAGCATATTACTGTCATGTTGTTAGCATATGACTGTCATGTTGTTAGCATATTAGTGTCATGTTGTTAGCATATTAGTGTCATGTTGTTAGCATATGACTGTCATGTTGTTAGCATATTAGTGACATGTTGTTAGCATATTACTGTCATGTTGTTAGCATATTAGTGTCCTGTTGTTATCATATTACTGTCATGTTGTTAGCATATTAGTGTCATGTTGTTAGCATATTAGTGACATGTTGTTAGCATATTACTGTCATGTTGTTAGCATATTAGTGTCCTGTTGTTAGCATATGACTGTCATGTTGTTAGCATATTAGTGTCCTGTTGTTAGCATATTACTGTCATGTTGTTAGCATATTAGTGTCATGTTGTTAGCATATGACTGTCATGTTGTTAGCATATTAGTGTCATGTTGTTAGCATATTAGTGTCATGTTGTTAGCATATGACTGTCATGTTGTTAGCATATTAGTGACATGTTGTTAGCATATTAGTGTCATGTTGTTAGCATATTACTGTCATGTTGTTAGCATATGACTGTCATGTTGTTAGCATATTAGGGTCATGTTGTTAGCATATTAGTGTCATGTTGTTAGCATATGACTGTCATGTTGTTAGCATATTAGTGACATGTTGTTAGCATATTACTGTCATGTTGTTAGCATATTAGTGTCCTGTTGTTATCATATTACTGTCATGTTGTTAGCATATTAGTGTCATGTTGTTAGCATATTACTGTCATGTTGTTAGCATATGACTGTCATGTTGTTAGCATATGACTGTCATGTTGTTAGCATATTAGTGACATGTTGTTAGCATATTACTGTCATGTTATTAGCATATTAGTGTCCTGTTGTTAGCATATGACTGTCATGTTGTTAGCATATTAGTGTCATGTTGTTAGCATATTACTGTCATGTTGTTAGCATATTACTGTCATGTTGTTATCATATTACTGTCATGTTGTTAGCATATTAGTGTCATGTTGTTAGCATATTACTGTCATGTTGTTAGCATATGACTGTCATGTTGTTAGCATATGACTGTCATGTTGTTAGCATATTAGTGACATGTTGTTAGCATATTACTGTCATGTTATTAGCATATTAGTGTCCTGTTGTTAGCATATGACTGTCATGTTGTTAGCATATTAGTGTCATGTTGTTAGCATATTACTGTCATGTTGTTAGCATATGACTGTCATGTTGTTAGCATATTAGTGTCATGTTGTTAGCATATTAGTGTCATGTTGTTAGCATATTACTGTCATGTTGTTAGCATATGACTGTCATGTTGTTAGCATATTAGTGTCATGTTGTTAGCATATTAGTGTCATGTTGTTAGCATATGACTGTCATGTTGTTAGCATATGACTGTCATGTTGTTAGCATATGACTGTCATGTTGTTAGCATATGACTGTCATGTTGTTAGCATATTAGTGTCCTGTTGTTAGCATATTACTGTCATGTTGTTAGCATATGACTGTCATGTTGTTAGCCTATGACTGTCATGTTGTTAGCATATTACTGTCATGTTGTTAGCATATGACTGTCATGTTGTTAGCATATGACTGTCATGTTGTTAGCATATTAGTGACATGTTGTTAGCATATTACTGTCATGTTATTAGCATATTAGTGTCCTGTTGTTAGCATATGACTGTCATGTTGTTAGCATATTAGTGTCATGTTGTTAGCATATTACTGTCATGTTGTTAGCATATTACTGTCATGTTGTTAGCATATTAGTGTCATGTTGTTAGCATATTACTGTCATGTTGTTAGCATATGACTGTCATGTTGTTAGCATATGACTGTCATGTTGTTAGCATATTAGTGACATGTTGTTAGCATATTACTGTCATGTTATTAGCATATTAGTGTCCTGTTATTAGCATATGACTGTCATGTTGTTAGCATATTAGTGTCATGTTGTTAGCATATTACTGTCATGTTGTTAGCATATGACTGTCATGTTGTTAGCATATTAGTGTCATTTGGTTAGCATATGACTGTCATGTTGTTAGCATATCAGTGTCATGTTGTTAGCATATTACTGTCATGTTGTTAGCATATTACTGTCATGTTGTTAGCATATTACTGTCATGTTGTTAGCATATTACTGTCATGTTAGCATATTAGTGACAAGTTTTTAGCATATTACTGT
Source organism: Xiphophorus maculatus (assembly GCF_002775205.1). Lineage (NCBI taxonomy): Eukaryota > Metazoa > Chordata > Actinopteri > Cyprinodontiformes > Poeciliidae > Xiphophorus > Xiphophorus maculatus. Next base: position 1,635,412 of record NC_036454.1, read on the forward strand.
CATGTTGTTAGCATATTAGTGTCATGTTGTTAGCATATGACTGTCATGTTGTTAGCATATGACTGTCATGTTGTTAGCATATTAGTGTCATGTTGTTAGCATATGACTGTCATGTTGTTAGCATATGACTGTCATGTTGTTAGCATATTAGTGACATGTTGTTAGCATATTACTGTCATGTTGTTAGCATATTAGTGTCATGTTGTTAGCATATGACTGTCATGTTGTTAGCATATGACTGTCATGTTGTTAGCATATTAGTGACATGTTGTTAGCATATTAGTGTCCTGTTGTTAGCATATTACTGTCATGTTGTTAGCATATTAGTGTCATGTTGTTAGCATATGACTGTCATGTTGTTAGCATATTAGTGTCCTGTTGTTAGCATATGACTGTCATGTTGTTAGCATATTAGTGTCCTGTTGTTAGCATATTACTGTCATGTTGTTAGCATATTAGTGTCATGTTGTTAGCATATGACTGTCATGTTGTTAGCATATGACTGTCATGTTGTTAGCATATGACTGTCATGTTGTTAGCATATTAGTGACATGTTGTTAGCATATTACTGTCATGTTGTTAGCATATTAGTGTCCTGTTGTTAGCATATTACTGTCATGTTGTTAGCATATGACTGTCATGTTGTTAGCATATGACTGTCATGTTGTTAGCATATTAGTGACATGTTGTTAGCATATTACTGTCATGTTGTTAGCATATTAGTGTCCTGTTGTTAGCATATGACTGTCATGTTGTTAGCATATTAGTGTCCTGTTGTTAGCATATTACTGTCATGTTGTTAGCATATTAGTGTCATGTTGTTAGCATATGACTGTCATGTTGTTAGCATATTAGTGTCCTGTTGTTAGCATATGACTGTCATGTTGTTAGCATATTAGTGTCATGTTGTTAGCATATTAGTGTCATGTTGTTAGCATATAACTGTCATGTTGTTAGCATATGACTGTCATGTTGTTAGCATATGACTGTCATGTTGTTAGCATATGACTGTCATGTTGCTAGCATATTAGTGTCCTGTTGTTAGCATATTACTGTCATGTTGTTAGCATATGACTGTCATGTTGTTAGCATATTAGTGTCATGTTGTTAGCATATTAGTGTCATGTTGTTAGCATATGACTGTCATGTTGTTAGCATATGACTGTCATGTTGTTAGCATATGACTGTCATGTTGTTAGCATATGACTGTCATGTTGTTAGCATATTAGTGTCCTGTTGTTAGCATATTACTGTCATGTTGTTAGCATATGACTGTCATGTTGTTAGCCTATGACTGTCATGTTGTTAGCATATTAGTGTCATGTTGTTAGCATATTACTGTCATGTTGTTAGCATATTACTGTCATGTTGTTAGCATATTAGTGTCATGTTGTTAGCATATTACTGTCATGTTGTTAGCATATTAGTGTCATGTTGTTAGCATATTACTGTCATGTTGTTAGCATATTAGTGTCATGTTGTTAGCATATTGCTGACATGTTGTTAGCATATTAGTGTCATGTTGTTAGCATATGACTGTCATGTTGTTAGCATATGACTGTCATGTTGTTAGCATATTAGTGTCATGTTGTTAGCATATGACTGTCATGTTGTTAGCATATGACTGTCATGTTGTTAGCATATTAGTGACATGTTGTTAGCATATTACTGTCATGTTGTTAGCATATTAGTGTCATGTTGTTAGCATATGACTGTCATGTTGTTAGCATATGACTGTCATGTTGTTAGCATATTAGTGACATGTTGTTAGCATATTAGTGTCCTGTTAGCATATTACTGTCATGTTGTTAGCATATTAGTGTCATGTTGTTAGCATATGACTGTCATGTTGTTAGCATATTAGTGTCCTGTTGTTAGCATATGACTGTCATGTTGTTAGCATATTAGTGTCCTGTTGTTAGCATATTACTGTCATGTTGTTAGCATATTAGTGTCATGTTGTTAGCATATGACTGTCATGTTGTTAGCATATGACTGTCATGTTGTTAGCATATTAGTGACATGTTGTTAGCATATTACTGTCATGTTGTTAGCATATTAGTGTCCTGTTGTTAGCATATTACTGTCATGTTGTTAGCATATGACTGTCATGTTGTTAGCATATGACTGTCATGTTGTTAGCATATTAGTGACATGTTGTTAGCATATTACTGTCATGTTGTTAGCATATTAGTGTCCTGTTGTTAGCATATGACTGTCATGTTGTTAGCATATTAGTGTCCTATTGTTAGCATATTACTGTCATGTTGTTAGCATATTAGTGTCATGTTGTTAGCATATGACTGTCATGTTGTTAGCATATTAGTGTCCTGTTGTTAGCATATGACTGTCATGTTGTTAGCATATTAGTGTCATGTTGTTAGCATATTAGTGTCATGTTGTTAGCATATAACTGTCATGTTGTTAGCATATGACTGTCATGTTGTTAGCATATGACTGTCATGTTGTTAGCATATGACTGTCATGTTGTTAGCATATGACTGTCATGTTGCTAGCATATTAGTGTCCTGTTGTTAGCATATTACTGTCATGTTGTTAGCATATGACTGTCATGTTGTTAGCATATTAGTGTCAGGTTGTTAGCATATTAGTGTCATGTTGTTAGCATATGACTGTCATGTTGTTAGCATATGACTGTCATGTTGTTAGCATATGACTGTCATGTTGTTAGCATATGACTGTCATGTTGTTAGCATATGACTGTCATGTTGTTAGCATATTAGTGTCCTGTTGTTAGCATATTACTGTCATGTTGTTAGCATATGACTGTCATGTTGTTAGCCTATGACTGTCATGTTGTTAGCATATTAGTGTCATGTTGTTAGCATATTACTGTCATGTTGTTAGCATATTACTGTCATGTTGTTAGCATATTAGTGTCATGTTGTTAGCATATTACTGTCATGTTGTTAGCATATTAGTGTCATGTTGTTAGCATATTACTGTCATGTTGTTAGCATATTAGTGTCATGTTGTTAGCATATTGCTGACATGTTGTTAGCATATGACTGTCATGTTCTTAGCATATTGCTGACATGTTGTTAGCATATTACTGTCATGTTGTTAGCATATTAGTGTCATGTTGTTAGCATATTGCTGACATGTTGTTAGCATATGACTGTCATGTTGTTAGCATATTAGTGTCCTGTTGTTAGCATATTACTGTCATGTTGTTAGCATATGACTGTCATGTTGTTAGCATATGACTGTCATGTTGTTAGCATATTAGTGACATGTTGTTAGCATATTACTGTCATGTTGTTAGCATATTAGTGTCCTGTTGTTAGCATATTACTGTCATGTTGTTAGCATATGACTGTCATGTTGTTAGCATATTAGTGTCATGTTGTTAGCATATTAGTGACATGTTGTTAGCATATTACTGTCATGTTGTTAGCATATTAGTGTCCTGTTGTTAGCATATGACTGTCATGTTGTTAGCATATGACTGTCATGTTGTTAGCATATTAGTGTCCTGTTGTTAGCATATTACTGTCATGTTGTTAGCATATTAGTGTCATGTTGTTAGCATATGACTGTCATGTTGTTAGCATATGACTGTCATGTTGTTAGCATATGACTGTCATGTTGTTAGCATATTAGTGACATGTTGTTAGCATATTACTGTTATGTTGTTAGCATATTAGTGTCCTGTTGTTAGCATATTACTGTCATGTTGTTAGCATATGACTGTCATGTTGTTAGCATATTAGTGACATGTTGTTAGCATATTACTGTCATGTTGTTAGCATATTAGTGTCCTGTTGTTAGCATATGACTGTCATGTTGTTAGCATATTAGTGTCCTGTTGTTAGCATATTACTGTCATGTTGTTAGCATATTAGTGTCATGTTGTTAGCATATGACTGTCATGTTGTTAGCATATTAGTGTCCTGTTGTTAGCATATTACTGTCATGTTGTTAGCATATGACTGTCATGTTGTTAGCATATTAGTGTCATGTTGTTAGCATATTAGTGTCATGTTGTTAGCATATGACTGTCATGTTGTTAGCATATTAGTGTCCTGTTGTTAGCATATTACTGTCATGTTGTTAGCATATTAGTGTCATGTTGTTAGCATATGACTGTCATGTTGTTAGCATATTAGTGTCCTGTTGTTAGCATATTACTGTCATGTTGTTAGCATATGACTGTCATGTTGTTAGCATATTAGTGTCATGTTGTTAGCATATTAGTGTCATGTTGTTAGCATATGACTGTCATGTTGTTAGCATATGACTGTCATGTTGTTAGCATATGACTGTCATGTTGTTAGCATATTAGTGTCCTGTTGTTAGCATATTACTGTCATGTTGTTAGCATATGACTGTCATGTTGTTAGCCTATGACTGTCATGTTGTTAGCATATTAGTGTCATGTTGTTAGCATATTACTGTCATGTTGTTAGCATATTAGTGTCATGTTGTTAGCATATTACTGTCATGTTGTTAGCATATTAGTGTCATGTTGTTAGCATATTACTGTCATGTTGTTAGCATATTAGTGTCATGTTGTTAGCATATTGCTGACATGTTGTTAGCATATGACTGTCATGTTGTTAGCATATTGCTGACATGTTGTTAGCATATGACTGTCATGTTGTTAGCATATTGCTGACATGTTGTTAGCATATTACTGTCATGTTGTTAGCATATTAGTGTCATGTTGTTAGCATATTGCTGACATGTTGTTAGCATATGACTGTCATGTTGTTAGCATATTGCTGACATGTTGTTAGCATATGACTGTCATGTTGTTAGCATATTGCTGACATGTTGTTAGCATATGACTGTCATGTTGTTAGCATATTGCTGACATGTTGTTAGCATATTACTGTCATGTTGTTAGCATATTAGTGTCATGTTGTTAGCATATTGCTGACATGTTGTTAGCATATGACTGTCATGTTGTTGTCAAATATTAGTGACGTGTTGTTAGCATGTTAGTGACGTGTTTTTTAAACGTTGCAGCTGCAGAGCGTGGCCTCCCTGAAGGTCACCATCCAGCAGAGCAGCGACAGCCGAGAGTTCGGTCCGGCTGACAGGAACTCCACTGCTCTCCACTGTCATGTCTGTAACGTCACCTGTCGCTCCCCGCAGGTGAGAAACACACCTCTCCTTCCTCCACGCTGCTCCTTCAAAATAATGGAGCTGTGAAGAAAAACCCAGAGTGCCGTTTAAAGTGGAAGCCATGTTGGCTTCATGCTTTAAGGTGTCGGCCATATTGGTAGGGGCAAGTTCATGCAACATATGATGTTTTAGAAAACTGAAGTTTTCTGAATGACAATGAACATAAAAGTTAGTTAGACAATAACAAATGTTCATTTCAGTTCTAATAATAGCAATCATTGAGATGAATGTTAAGATGTAGTTTATTATTAGGTTATTACTGATAATAAACTACAAAATTAGAAACATCCCATAATTCTGTGTACAATGAGCCAGTTAAGCTAAATGTTTGCAGAAGCTGTGTGTGTGTCGTCCAGGTGTTTCAGGAGCACATGTCACGGCGAGAACACCTGAGAAAGCTGCAGGACATCACACAGAGCATCCAGCTCAACGCCGGGCCCCTGCTGGACAGGTGCGGTCTCGCAGGGTTTACTGAGGCTTTAATGTCCAGAACCTGCAGTAACAGTGTCTGCTTGCAGGGGGCGCCGGCCACAGGCGCAGCGCTGGTGTGACACCTGCCAGGTCCATTTCAGAGGTGACATCATCGTCCACAGACGGACGGAGCAACACAAGGTGAGAGCAGGAAGTCAGAGCGAGCTGCAGGAAGGAGGCTCCCTCACCGGGGTGTGTGTGTGTGTGTGCGTGTGTGTGTGTGTGTGTGTGTGTGTGTGTGTGTGATCCAGGCGTGTAAGCAGCGGGGGCGACCCTTCTGTCCGGTCTGTCAGAGACACTTCAGGACGCCCAGGAAGTTTGTGGAGCACATAAAGTCTGTGGAGCATAAGGAACAGGTCAGCAGGGGGCAGCAGACACCTGCAGCTGATGATGTCATCACCTGGTCAGATGTCATCACCTGGTCTCCAGCTGATGATGTCATCGCTTGGTCTCCAGGTGCAGCTGGGGGACGAGCAGGAGGAGGAGCTCATCACTGTGGACGCTCTGGGCTGCTTTGAGGAAGAGGAAGAGGAAGTAGAGGTGGTAGATGAGGATGAAGAGACGGCGCCATCTGAGGTTCAGGGGTCAGAGGTCAGTGCTGCTTCAGCCTGTGGCTCTAAAACCTGGAGCAGATTCTGGTACCGACTCGGATTCTTGTCCCCTACAGACTGTTGATGCCAAAGAGTCGGAGGAAGAAGAAGATGAGTTCGATCCTCAGCTGACTTACGGTAAATCCCCCTGGTGGCGGCGCGGCGCCCCCTGGTGGCGGCCTGCTGTCTCTGTATGTGATGAACCCAAACAGAACCGGGTCTAATGTCTGAGCAGGAAGCAGCTTCGTGGTTCCGGTTCGCGGCTTCGTCTGTCGACTTTGCAACAAATTCTTCTACAGAGAGACGGCGGCGAGACACACACACTGCAGGACACACACACACTTCCTCAACCTGCAGGTAACACACACACACTCTTCCTGACCAGCAGTGACCCGGACTGGTGATGTTTAATCTCTGATGGTTTCTGTCAGCGGTTCTGGTTCTGTCCAGAACCGGGTTGGTGCTGACCTTTGACCTGGCTTCCAGCTGTGATGGAGCCTCCGTGCGGGTCGAACACCTCCAACAGCCGAACTCCAAAATATAAACAGGCTGAATTTCTGATGCGTTTGGTTTCACCAAAACCCAGAACAGAAATGTTAACGTGGGTCCAGTCTGGTGTCAGATTAAAGGTTCTGGGACCGGCTGCTGGGTCCAGTCTGGCTGATCTGGACCTGTTAAGACAAACGGCGAGCACCAAGCAGAGGAAGTGGCCTAGTCAAAGACAAGCCAACACAGAGACGGAGCTGGAGAAGGAAAGGATTCCAGATGTAGCCATGCTAGTGCTAAAGCTAATGCTAAGTCATTCTGCATGTTCTCAAGTTTTCATCATTTCAGCTTTTAGCTTCATGTTTATAGAAGCTTCACCTGGAGTGGGCGGGGCTTCTCTCTCTCTCTCTGAGGTTCTGCTGAGGCCTGTTTGGGTCGGACTGGACCAATCACATTTGATGTTTTTTTGTTCCAGAACCACAGAGCTCAGAAACGAAGGGAAGAGGAAGAGGAGGATGAAGACAGGTCTGCCCTGACCTCATGACTCCATTTCCCAGAATGCATCAGGGGATCCTGGCGACGTCATGATGTTCTGAGAACTCGTGGTCTCCACCTGGTGGCCGCTGCAGGAACAGCAGCTGTGTCCCTTAAAGGAGCAGAGCGCCAACTGAACGCTGGGCAGCAATGGAGCTCCGTAGCTTCAGTTTATACAGCAGCAACATCAACAGGTCAGAGGTCAGAAGAGAAGCCAGCAGCTGCTTCTACTGGTTCTACTGGTTTTCCTTACATCCCACTGGGAGGAGACTGAACCAGTGGTTTTCAGACCTGGTTCTGGTCTGGCTCATGTCCTTTTTGGGCAGATTGGACCGGATCCTCTAGAATAATGATCAGAACTTATTGAAATGAGATTAAATTGAACGTCTTCTCACACCGATCATCACCAGGAGTCATTTTTACAAATGTTTTTGCAATTAAAAAGAAACACTGCCACCTACAGGTGGGAGTCAGCATTACATCGCTAACTGATTTTCTATGAATTTCTAAGAAAAACTGCAGGAAGTGACGGATGTACTGTGATGAAAACTGATTTGATAAATAAAATAATATTCAAAGGTTTATGTGTCCAGAGGGCCGCATGAGGAGCTGTGACGGGCCGGATTTGGCCCCCGGGCCTTGAGTTCCTGTTCTGGGTGATGTTTTTATTAATGTAACGGATAGTAAATTATTCAAAGTTGTAAATTATATAAAGTGAATTTTGTAAATAATTTGAAATGAATTTGCAGATTTATGGATGTTTGTTTTGATGAACGTTGTTGGTTGTTTAGTTTTAGTTTAAAGGTGTTTTTACTTTGTAACGTTTGTTTTGTTTTGTACCTGGCGGGCTGCCGTAGCCAATGAGGGCAGGCCTTACTGAGGCCTTCAGGTGCATCATGGGAAAAAGAGAAACTCAGCCTGGTTTGGCTGTTTGCATCTTAAAGATCAGATTTTGTATTTTAATTTTTGTATTTAGTTGCCATGGTGATGATGATCTGGATCAAAGAAATAAAACACTGAAAATCACCTGTTGTTACTGCATGAACGAATGAATGAACGAATTAATGAATGAATGAATGAATGAACGAACGAATGAATGAAAAGCTGCTGCTATTAAAGTTCTTATTTTGAAATTAAAGAGAAATTTTGTGTGAAAACTGAACCTGGATTCTCTAAAGTTGTTTCTGTTTCATGAAGATTTTATCTTAATATAAAACATTAAATATCATTAAGTCTAATTACAGTAAAATGAATAAAATATGAATCATAATGTTACTGTGAAGGAAATGATTCCAGATTTTCTCATCGTGTTTTTGTTCGATGGAGAATCCTGGCCGGGATTCAAACCCACAACCTGCATCTAAACCAGGCTGTAAATATTTACATTTTTTACATTTAATGTAAATATTTACATTTATTTTACCAACAATAAACCAATCATGATGTTTCAGTAAATCAATCCATGAAGTTAAACATCAGTTTTCATGTTTGCCGTTAAAAGAAGGGATCCAGTTTATCGTTCTTCAGCAGAACAGGCTCCTGTCCCTTTAACTGGGAGTATCTGCTCTAATTGGTCACATTTAATAACGTCATTAATTACAGATTCATCTGCTTTACAGTCACTGCTCAGATTTACTATGAAATCAGAAAATGCTAAAAATCTGGTTATTAAAATAAGAATATTTGGTTTTTTTCCTCACTAATTTTGTCCTAATTTTCTATCAACCATCTTGCAGCCAAATTTGTTCTTCAGTTGCACCAGGAGCCACAAATGGGCCCCGGGCCGAGCATGTTTTCACCACAGGGGGCGCCCTGTGCCGCTGCGAGCAGGAGTTGAGGTCAGAGAAGGAGTCAGCATCACCAACATGCCTGAACTGAGCCGGACTCGAACCCGCATCCAGAGCCACAGAGCCGAACCCGGCGCAGGAACCGGCGGACCAGGTGAGCTCCTCTCCGCGGGAAACACGCTCCCTGAACCGGCCACTCTCAGAGCAGGGAGTCGGTCCAGATAAATCCGGTCAGGAAGTTCGGAACCGCGGTCCAAATCTGAATTCGGTTCCGTTTTAAGTCGCCTACTGAATCCGGAAGGACTTCATAATTAAAAGTTAGAAATGATTAATTTTCAGAGAGTAATTCAAAAATATACAATCAATTAATAAAAACTAAAAGCTGCGGTTTGAGCCGGAAGAAGGGCGTGGTCTCCCAGGTGCGCCGCAGGTGTTCAGCCAGTCACGTGGTCCTGACGTCCCGCTCCGGAGCAACTTCCGGTTAAATTCAACAAACTTTGAGCGGAGTGAGGCGGGAGCGTGTCTGACGTCAGATTATTGTTTTAAAAGGCTCCAAGCGATCAACTGCAGGGGGTCAGAAGGTCCGAGGCAGCCAGCTAACCAGGTAACAGGTTTTTACCTGGGTAACCAGGTAACAGGAGGCTCACCTGGGTAACCTGGGTAACCAGGTAACTAGATGACAGTTGGATTTGAACTTGGTTTTGGTGAACCTGATCAGCTCTCAGAACATTTTCTTCATGTTTCATTTGAACATGAACTTTGACCTCTGAACCCATCAGAACCTTGATGCCCCGCCCCTTTTGGGTGAATTCAGAACTTCTTGAAAATCAAATTCCTTTGATAATTTAGAAAATGAAAACAGGTCCCATGTTTAAGGTCCTTTAGATCCAGCCGATAAAACCCATAAAACTAGAAACTCTTGAACTCGTGTCTGAGCTTCAGCTGAGCCAGGGTCACTGAGGCGGCTCAATATTAATGGAAGGTTGAGTGGAGGGAAAAAGTGTTGTCGAAAACTATCCTTGACAGTACAGAACATTTTGCTCTGAGCCTTTTGGTCCCGTTACCATGGTAACGCCTCATGAGCGCCGCTCTCCTCACCAACCTGAAGGCTTCCTGTCGCGCTGCTTTCTGATTGGCTGCTGCTGTTTGTCCTCCAAAACTCCAGACCGATCAATAACTCATAAGTGTGGCAGGTTATTCAGTCCATCGGGTTCTGTCAGGTTCCGTCGGGTTCCATCGGTTCCATCAGTTCCATCGGTTCCATCGGGTTCTGTCGGGTTCCATCGGTTCCATCAGTTCCATCGGTTCCATCGGGTTCTGTTGGGTTCCATCGGGTTCCATCAGTTCCATCGGGTTCCATCGGGTTCTGTCGGTTCCGTCGGGTTCCATCGGGTTCCATCGCTTCCATCAGTTCCATCGGGTTCCATCGGTTCCATCGGGTTCCATCTGTTCCATCGGGTTCTGTCGGTTCCGTTGGGTTCCATCGCGTTCTGTCGGGTTACATTGGGTTCCATCGGTTCCATCGGGTTCCATCAGTTCCATCGGTTCCATCAGGTTCTGTCGGGTTCCATCGGGTTCCATCGGTTCCATCAGTTCCATCGGTTCCATCGGGTTCTGTCGGGTTCCATTGGGTTCCATCGGTTACATCAGTTCCATCGGTTCCATCGGGTTCTGTTGGGTTCCATCGGGTTCCATCAGTTCCATCGGTTCCGTCGGGTTCCATCGGGTTCCATCGCTTCCATCAGTTCCATCGGGTTCCATCGGTTCCATCGGGTTCCATCTGTTCCATCGGGTTCTGTCGGTTCCGTCGGGTTCCATCGGGTTCCATCGCTTCCATCAGTTCCATCGGTTCCATCGGGTTCTGTCGGTTCCGTCGGGTTCCATCTGTTCCATCGGGTTCCATCTGGTTCCATCTGTTCCATCGGGTTCTGTCGGGTTCCATCGGTTCCATCGGGTTCTGTTGGGTTCCATCGGGTTCCATCAGTTCCATCGGTTTCGTCGGGTTCCATCGGGTTCCATCGGGTTCCATCGCTTCCATCAGTTCCATCGGGTTCCATCGGTTTCATCGGGTTCCATCTGTTCCATCGGGTTCTGTCGGTTCCATCGGGTTCCATCGGGTTCCATCGCTTCCATCAGTTCCATCGGTTCCATCGGGTTCTATCGGGTTCCATCGGGTTCTGTCGGGTTCCATCGGTTCCATCAGTTCCATCGCTTCCATCAGTTCCATCGGTTCTATCGGGTTCCATCGGGTTCCATCGGGTTCTGTCGGGTTCCATCGGTTCCATCAGTTCCATCGGTTCCATCAGTTCCATCGGTTCCATCCTTCATTCTGTCCCCAAACCTTTAATGGAAAAACTCTGAGCTGAAACTTGGATGCGTTTCCAGCTTCTGGCCACCAGGGGGAGCTCACGCTGTTTAGACTGATTCACTCCGCTGTTGGGCTGCAGGACGGGTAGAAGGTCCGGTTCCCCTCACAACAGGAAGGTTCTGATGAAACAAAGTGATGAAGATGACTGGAATCACAGGAATCAGAACCAGAACCCAGTTCAGCCAGTTCAGCCAGCCTGATGGTTTCCTAACTGAGTCTGAGCTGGAAGGAGGAAATGAGGATTTTGTCTGACAGCAGAGTAAAGTTCTGCTTCTGGTTCTGGTGCTGGTTACTGGGGTCCAGTTCCCACATCATTCTGCCCAGTAAAGCTCTGGGAACGGTGGACCTGGGCCTGAAGTCTGACCCGGTTCTAGTCCAAATGAACATTTCAGGAACTGAAGGTTCCTACTCTGAGGAACAAAGGTTCCTCAGAGTAGGAACCTTTGTTCTGGTGTGTTTCCGGTACGCCGTAGATCTGACGCTACATCTGCTAACAGTTGCCATGGAAACGCTTCTCTCTGCTTCCGAACGATCTGATGGGAAAACGACGTGGTTATGCTAAAAGCCTGTCAGCAAAGCTCTGCTAGCCTGAAATAGCATCTCAATGCTAACATTTAGCAGCTAATGCTAACGTTAGCATCCACAGTCACATTTCTAAAGAAGCTGCTTGGAAAGAATAAAAACAGTAAATGTCAGTCGAATTGAATCTGCTGCTGATTTTGTGGATATTTTGACTAAAATGTGATCAATTATCTTCTGATATCTAAATATGGATCCAGTCTGCTGGCTGACCTTCCCAGCATGCATTGCTGCTGTCCTGAGGAACGCCTTGGCGTCGTTCTGGTAATTAAAGTGGTTTTTTTTAAGTGTTTTTGCTGAATAGACGCTAAAAGCTGAGCTGCGTCTCCACCTGCTGCAGCACAAGGACGCCGCCTCTGACTGCAGCTTTTCATCTGCATAATGGACGACCTTCAGCAGGACGACCTTCAGCAGCAAACACACGGTGGAGGTTTGATTCCCTGCTGCCTCTGGGCAAGGCAGCAGGCTGTCGCCATGGTGACCACAGCCAATGATTCACTTCTAGTTTTCAGCCTTTCACACTTTTCAGATTTTCTCTTCCACATTTTTATTCATTCTTCTTCTCTTCTCTCCATCCTTCCTTTCTTTTTCTTTCATTCTTCCTCTTTAATGTTTCTGATTTTAATTCAGCTTTTACTTTGTTTTTCCTCCAATTTTCACTTCATCCTCTTTTCCTCTTCAATTTCATTTTTCATCTTTTAATTTCTGCCTTTGAAATCTGATTTCAGAAACCAAACACACACACACACACACACACTCTCTCTCTCTCTCTCTGCTTGTCCTTCAGAGTCTCTTTGCTTCTCGGTTCTGAATGTTTTTCTCTGTTTGCAGCTTTAAAAGCTTTAAGAGAAACAAAACAAAAACTGGATGAAATAAAAACAGTGAGACTCAGAGGGAGACTCGTCTCCTCAGATTGACCCGGTCCGATCCGGTCTGATCCGATCCGGTCTGATCCGATCCGGTCTGATCCGGTCCGATCCGGTCTGATCCGATCCGGTCCGATCCGGTCTGATCCGATCCGGTCTGATCCAATCCGGTCCGATCTGACAACAGATTCACATCAGCGCTGATTTCTGGTTCCTGGTGCCGCAGCGCAGCTCACTGCTGCAGGAAGTTAGAAGACTTTGACCTGAAGGTTCTACAGAGTTCTGTTTCGGAGGGCTGAATGTAACGGTACGCCACACTTTTCAGATTTGATCCTTAAAAAGAATCAAAAAGCAAAAATTCTTTTCCTACCATATTTGTTTCTTCAATAAATGAAGAGTTTGGGTCACCTGGAAACTGAGCCTTTCTGCTCCTCCCCCCTCACCCGTCCCTCCTCCTCCTCCTCCTCCTCCTCCTCCTCCTCCTCCTCCTCCTCCTCCTCCTCCTCCTCCTCCTCCTCCTCCTCCTCCTCCTCCTCCTCCTCCTCCTCCTCCTCCTCCTCTTTATATTCTGCTCATTACTTCGTTTCTCCTGCTTTCTCTCTGAAAGCCTTTTATTCTGATCTGCTGTAATTAGCTGCTACTTTCTACCCACTGAGCCTGTAACTGCCTGATAATGTCAGTGTGTCAGTCAGAGAAACGAGGCTCTGAAGGCTGAAAGCTGCAGCCTCCATCTGAACCGTTCTGGCCTTTTAATAACCTGCGCTCTGATTGGCCGCTCAGGAAAACGCAGCAGCTCTTTGTTTGGTTGTCAAAAACTTCAAACTGGAAAGTGTTCTGGGTTCTGGTTCTGCAGACCCAACAGAACCAGAACCGGCCCACATGGAGCAGGAGAGGAACCTGAACTGCGTTGATCCGGACCAGAGACGGGCAGCAACCAGAACCTGCAGAACCTCCACCTGATGTTTACCTGGAGTCCCTGAACGCACCATGTCCTGGTCCTGGTTCTGGTTCTGCTCTCCATCATTCATTCATGTTCAGAGCAGCTAACTGTTCACCCTTCAGCCTGTCGATTCCCCCCTGCTGCTCACTCAGGTTTCCTCCCTGCTCAACATTAAAAGGCAGCTGTCATTAGCCTCACCGCAGTGTGTGTGTGAGAGAGAGTGTGTGTGTGTTGGGGTGTGTGAGTGTGTGAGCTGCCATTAGGCGCCCACTGCCGTGCGGCTCGGTCCGCTCTGCCCCGCGGCATGCTGGGTAACCTCCTGCTTGCTGCCACTCTGAGCTAAATGACAGGGTCGGCTCCTCCTGGACGCCCCGCGCCGCGAATCCAGCGCTCCTCTCTGCTACCCTGCAATTAACTCCCACAGAGCCGGAGGAGGAGGAGGAGCAGCTAATGTGATGAAGGTGTGATAGCAGCCATGAGACAGCAGCACACTGTACCACCAGAACCGAGGAACCAGGTCGCACAACCAGGACCAGACCTAGACCCAGAATCAGAACCAGTAATTTTCTGCTTGATCTGAATCTGCAGCAGCAAAAACTCAGATTCTGAACATCAATGACACAAGAAACAAACAAAAAAATGAAAGCAGCTCCTTTAATCTATAATTATTATTATTATTATTATTATTATTCCAATTTGCTTTTTCTGGATTTCTGTTTCAGATACACATTAAGGTTTTAACATAACTCCACTCCACCTGCCTAGTCAAAGTCCGGTTCGGTTGGTGAGGTGTGAATCCTAACCGACCTCTGACCTCAGTTCGGTTGAACTGAACTCTGGTTCAGTTTGAATGTGAACGCCAAGCAGCGCAGAAAAAGCTCCAAAAACAGGAAGTCTACTACAGCGCATGGCATTCTGGGTAAATACAATGCTAAAGCTAGCCTAGCGCTAGCAACAGAAATGGCTCCTGGTCTTCAGCCAAAGATGCTAAAACCTGACGCCTCCATCTTGTTTCCATCTGGTGAAACAGGAAGTTGCTCTCAGTGTCTTCAGAGGTTTTTGTGTCGTTTCCTTCAGTGGTTCTTGGTGCAGCGCCCCCACAGGTCAGGAGGGGAACAGGTTGGTTTGGGTCAGAACCACAGCAGCTGGAGGTGGAGCAGATGTTCTGGTTCCAGTAGAATCGGGTCGACCGGACCATCAGGAGGGAAACATTTACAGATTAAGATTTTCTGATACAGAACCTCCATCCTGATCTGCTGCTGGATGTATCATGTTGTTTTAGTTACCTGCTGTGTGTGTGTGTGTCTGCGTGTGTGTGTGTGTGTGTGTGTGTGTGTGTGTGTGTGTGTCTGCGTGTGTGTGTGTCTGTGTGTGTGTGTCTGTGTGTGTGTCTGTGTGTGTGTGTGTGTGTGTGTGTGTGTGTGTGTGTGTGTGTGTGTCTGTGTGTGTGTGTGTGTGTGTGTGTGTGGTCAGATCTCCCTTCAACTCAAACTGCTAAATGAATAATTAGCCAATCAAACATGAGAGCTTGTCCACCAATTAGCTGCTAATTGACCTGAGAGCCTAACCCCCCCTCCGGCTCTCTGCAGCCCAGTGTGTGTGTGTGTAGGTGTCTGTGTGTCTCTGTGTGTGTGTCACAGCGGGCGGCCCACATGGAGCAGTGAATTCATTACTGTGTGCAGGCAGGCGGTTCTGTCTGATGGACAGACTGTGACATCATCAGGCTGGCAGCCAACCAGACGCTGCCGTCCCTGACAGGTCAGCTGATTCTGGACAGGAAGTCAGACACTGTTTGGTAACATACTGACTGTCTGGATGCTGCAGAGAACCCCAGATGGTCATGAAATCAGATTAAAGTTCAAAGTTCCTGATGACCTGAAGTTTCTCATATTTTCACCTCATGATTCAATTATTTCTAAATATCACACTTTCAAACTAAATGTTTAGTTAGTGAGCTAAATGTTGAGCTAAAAGCTGCCAAATATTTCCTCAGCCTTAAACTGACTAAATATTCAGTTAGTAAACGATTTGCTCTGAGCAGCCAAGTGTCTGTAAAGCAATCTAAATATTACGTTTAAAGTTAAATATATTTATAGTAGTTCACTAAATATGAGAATCGTTAGATATTTAGATTCAAAATATGTAAAGTGTGACATGTATAAATGCATTGATAAGATACAAAGTCCTTTTTTCCTCTTATGAGTAAATAACTCAAATTATTTGACAGTAACTACTGAGTTATCAGCACCAAACTGCTCTGCTCAAGTTTCAGCTCGAAAACAAGTTTGGTTCTGAATAAAATGTTTTTGGATTAAATGAATATTTTTTCAGTAATTTTCTCCCTCCTCAGATTCGTTCTCAGACGTAGAAATCTGAACAGAATGGCTCTGATGGATCCGACAGAAACACAGACGCTGACGGAGGCAGAACGTTGAGAAATACAGATTCGTCCATGGAAACGGTTTGTTGTTGAGTCAGAAGCAGACAATGAGGCAGGAGGTGAAAATGTTCATCAGAGCCGAAAACAAAAGCAGCTCCGTCTCCGTCAGCGCAGCGCCGAACAAAAGGCAGCAACACAAAGAGCTTCCTGCAGAGCTCAGGTGTGTTCAGGACAAAAACACTCTGAGGAGGAGGAGGAGGATGAAGGTCATCAACCTGCCGCTGGATCCAGAGCAGCAAATCAGAAAACCCGGAAAAAAACAGCTGCAGAAAAGATCAGGAGACGAAACAGACCGAAGAAAATAAAGTCCAAAAGAACCAAAAACCTTCAATTATCACATCCTAACAACTCATCTGACCTCCACATGACCTCCATCTGACCTCCACATGACCTCCATATGACCTCTATCCACTCATTGGTCATAATCAGAAAATCTTTCTGCTCAAAATGAATGAAGAATAAACAAAAATGGAGTTATTTTTTTCTGACATCAGTTTTTCTGTTTCTGTTTTCTCAAATTTACATTTGGTCGCTGGTACCGAGCCCGGTTCTGGTTCTGATGGAGGTCTCCTCTGTCGCCCCCTGCTGGTCAGGAGGAGTGATGCTCTGCAGGTTTCTCAGAGAGAAACTTAAACTGGTTAGAATAATAAACCGAGCTCTGTGGGTAACTGGACTGAATGTGATTTTCAACTGAAATGATTCTTTTTTTGGGTCGTTAGTTCTGAATTATCGCTGCAGAAATGAACTGAACTGAGGTGAACTTTGACCCCAGAAGGAGAACATTTCCATGTTTCAGAACAGGAACGAGTTTGAACCGATTCCAAAGTTTGGATCTGATCAGTGAATGATCAGAAAGAGAAAATCAGTTTTCCTCATGAAGCAGCTTCACAGAGACGCTGTTCCACAAACCGACGATCAAAATCAAATCATTCAATTACAACACATCTCTGATTTAACTGATATAATTAAATTAGTTGATTGATTAGTTTATGATGTTTGGTTGATCAGGGAGAGGAAGTGGCATCTTGTGTGTGTGTGTGTGTGTGTTGGGACTAATGAGTGAGCATTGTGTTGCTGTCCATTAGAAGTCACGCTGTGTTAGAGGAGCCACTGTGTGAAAACAACTGGGAGTCAATTATACACCAGTTAGCTAGGGTCGGGGTGTGAGCCACACACACACACACACACACACACACACACCATGGCTCAGCTGGGGGAGTTCCTGCAGACAGATGGACCCGTTTTTACAGCGCAGCCCTCGACATTCGCTCCATATTGTTGCGGCACAAAGAGCAGCTGGTTCTGGTTCTGAGAGGACGGATGTTCAGAGGAGGAGGAGGAGGAGGAGGAGGTGATGAAGGCCCATTTTCTGCTCATTACGTTCAGCAACAGTTAGAGAAAACATTCCTGATCTTTGCTGGTTCTGTCTCGGATCAGAGAAACTCATCCAGGCTTTAGTTTCTCTTTAGTGGCTTTGATTCCTGCAGCAGCGTCTCCACAGGTCTGATTGACAACCCAACGGTCCAGAACGCTGCTGCTGGAGTTCTGACTAGAACCAGGAGGATAGAGACACCACCCGGTTCTACACCATCTAGTTCTACACCACACGGCTCTACAGTCCTTCACTGCTGGTAGTTTATAAATCACTGAATGGATTAAAGATCTGCTGTTGGATCAACCTGCTGGTTCTGGTTCTGGATGCAGAGCAGAACCAGAACCAAACACGGACAAGCAGCATTCAGCTTCTATGCTCCACAGATCTGGAACAAACTTCCAGAAAACTGAAAAACATCTGAAACCCTGAGCTCCTTTCAGGCTGGTTGGAGTTGCTTTGGTTATCAATAACTGGAACATTGATCAATATATTGATGTGGATGTTTTGATGGTGGAATTTGATCATTTGGGATGTTTATTGCTTGTTTCATATTTGGTTGTGTTGTTTTATTAAGCCTTGTTACTGAAATGTGCTAAGCTAATGAACATCTTCTGCCACCAGTTTAATGCTCAAACTGGTGCTGACCAGCATTAGACTGTAAATTATGTTTTACTTATGGATAAACATAATTAATCATGAAATTAAGCCAGTTTGTTTTGATAACATCTTTACTTTGGTCTCAGGATGATGTGTATGTGTTTGGTGTGCAGCAGACCAGTCAGCTGGTTCTGCTCTGCTGGTTCTGGTCCAGTTGTCCTGAATGGGTTTCCTTTCTCCTTACTGTTTTGATTATTGGCTTTTCTCACATCAATAAACTTTAGAGATTAATTAATTACATCTTAATGAGGCTGTTAGGCAGGAAGCTGCTCATTTTTTAATTATCAAGAATTTATCCTTCAGATCTCTGACAGATATTTCAGATGTTTCAGGCCTGTAGGGGGCGCTATCAAGGTTCATACTGTGTTTTCCCCTCATGAATAAAATCCTCAGCAGCTCTTTGAATTTCTCTGCCTCTTTTACAGCCTCGGCTCAGAAATGAATAGATGAATATTATTCCGAGGCAGCTCAGAAAATGAAGCTATTGAACGGAGTGACTTTGTCCTCCAGATGAGAGACGAGCGCTAATCTTCTGCCTGAAGGGCTTCTGTTCAGGGAGCCGATTTTCTTTTCACTGAGAGCATTATTAATATTATCGCCGTAAAAAAGGAAGAAAAACTGAGGTCAAACCATCTCTAACAGGTCAGCGCACAGAAAGCCTCTTTTTAGTATAAACATGACCCCTGATGAAGAGGAGCAGTGATCCAGACCTGCTCAGCACACACATACTGGTTTTCTCACCCTTATGAGGACCAACACCAGAATGCTGCTTTACTGGGACCAAAAGCCTGGAAAGCAAAGCTGGACTTTGGTCTAAAGGCTTAAGTTCAGATCAGCTGGTTCTGCTGAGAGCAGGCTGTGGATCCATGTGAGCTGCAGGCTAGTGGTAGAAAAAGATCGTCTTCTCTCTCACGTTTACGGGACACATCTGAAAACATCAACATGCACAACAACAAAGAAATAATTAACTTTGATCTGCAACATACTGAGGCTGATGGACACAGCTGGCACAAACAATGTGATGAACTAGTGTCTTAGCATTAGCTAACTAGTGTACTAACATTAGTTAACATGGGTGCTAACATTAAATACCTAGTGTGAAAACATTAGCTGTGCTAATGTGAGCAATCTAGTTTGCTAACATTAGCAAAGCTAATGTTATTTAAAAAGTTAGCTGGCTAAGGTGTGTAGCTTATCTTTTTCAGGACTGGTAGTAAAATGTTGCTTCATAGATTTCTGCTTCACCAGAAATCTGCAGGATATCTAAACTGCTTTCCTTCCTTTTAGCTCAGTGACTCAAACTTTGAAAACTAAAAGCGATGTGTGTCATAAACGTTCATATCTGTCTTCATGCTCTCATTTTTACTGAGCCTGTGGACTTTCTCCTGCTGCTTCTGTCACTAGGTCGGACTGGTAATCGGGCCGGTCCTGGTTCTACCGGGTCTTCAGCTCTGGGCCTGACAGACTAGCCGGTCCTCATAGAGCGTTAGCGCTGGATGCTAATTGAATTTCATGGCTGTCTTTGTGGCGACCCGCCACCTTCTGCTACTGTTGTCGTCTCTGTGACTGAAAGAATCAAAGTGTGTTTGTGGAGGGAGGGGGCAATAAATGGCTCTTTTCAGCAGCCGTGTGTGTGGGGGGGGCGAGGAAAAATAGGGGGGTAATAGACAAGCCTATATACTGCTGAACAATGGCGCCCCTCCCCCGGCGGTGGCGGGGGGCCACGAAGGATCAAGGCCTTCCAGCCCATGAATTCATTGCTGTTGCTTTCTGGATGAGGAGGCGCGCTGCCTTGTCTTCATCGCTGAAATGAGCAATAAAAGAGGTTCAGGGGGGCAACAGGGTGGGGGTAACAGAGTGGTGGGGGGTGATACGAGTTGGGGGGGGGGGTTAGGGAGACAAGAGAGAAACTTTTGTGGAGGTAGAGAAGGAGAAGAAAGGCAAGGAGTGTGGCGAATGGGGAGTGACGGGCGGGTTAATCTGGCATCCATCTGCTGCCCCCCCCCCATGCTGCAGCCACCGAAACATCGCACTAAATGTTCCTGGACTGGGGCTTTTGTCAGCAACACCCCCTGCTCTCACCCCCCTCCACAAAACACTTAATAATGAGATTAAAACTTCAAATAAATGAAGTGTGAGTGAAAGGAGGTGGGGGATTCCCAGTCCAACCAGTTCATTCACCAGTCTGCTGGTTCTGACCGGGTCTGTGGACTGAAACGTCTGCAGGAGGAAATGATCTCTGAGTTCATGAAGGTCTGATCTCCAGAACCCAGAACCTGTAGCCTGGTTCTGATCTCCAGAACCCAGAACCTGTAGCCTGGTTCTGATCTCCAGAAGCTTTCGTCGGGTTTTAAAACCTTTCCAGTCATATTTGTGTTTTCGATGCAGCAGCAGTGACAGTAAAGATTAAAGAGCATCTGGGGAAATGGTTGAAGGCGCCATGGTGACATATTATGGTCTGTATTGTACACAGAGGGTCAGAGGTCAGGTGATTCTGTTACCACTTCCTGTCTCTGCAGGTCGACTTGCTAATGCTAACGAAGCTAAAGGTACAGAAGCAGATAAAGAATCTGAAATGTCGGACACAGCAGTGGAGGAGACGAGGACTCTTCTGTTTCACCTGCTGACACAGGGGGCGCCACTGAGCCAACGATGTCAACGTTCCTGAGCTCCTAATTGCTAGCTGGCAGGGATACTAGCACGTCATCAGAGCAACCTGTCACATGTTTTTCTGGGAATCAGGAGTTGTGCTTCTGGGTGCCACCACTAGTTGGCGCCCTGTCAGCTGAGATGGCAACTCGGCATTGAAGCGTTTCTGAGGTTACTGCTGATGCTCTGAAGGATTCAGACCCGAGTCCCGGCACGCCACAGGAAACGCTGTTGGTGTTCAGGTATCATCATCATCTTCAACGACCTCCAGGTTTATCAGCCTGGCGCCCTCCAGGCTTGTTTTTATGTCTAGCTGTAGTTCATAATGTCTGCCTGTAACATTTTCAAATTACCCGTCAACTTTAGGCATTTTTCAGCTGGTAGAGCACTGAGCTCAGCGGTTTCCAGATGGTTGGAGGAAGGGGAGCGTCTGGGCCCGGCTGCCAGGCGGTGGAGGGGGTGTCATGCTCTGGGATCAGAGTTAGAGTTGATGTACAGATTGTTGTTTCAGAGCTGGATGGATTCCCATGATGGGATGTTTTCAGGTAAATAATTGAGCGAGGCTGAAGGAGGCGATGATGGTGATGGTGGTGAGGAGGAGGAAGAGGAGGAGGAGGAAGAGGAGGAGGAGGAAGAGGCCTCATGTTTATGTTGTGGAGCTGAATACAGACAGCCTGATTTCAGCCTCCTGTGAGTCTGATGAAGCTCTGCAGACTCTCGGCCTCCTGCTGGGAGAACAAACAGAATCTCATCTGGGTTCAATCTGCTGCACTCTGCCTGCCTTCATCAGCCTCCTGCTGGGCCGGACCCGTCCAGAGCCAGAACCTTCACTGCCATGCAGGATCTAGATACCGATGAGCTGAAACTCATCCTGTCTTTTGATGATGTTCTTCATTTCTTTTCTTTAATGAGATAAAATCATCAGAGATGTTCTCTGTTTCCTCCATCAGGCTGTCTGACCCATCAGCGCGTTCTGAGCATGCTCAGTGGAGCGGACCGGACCGCTGTGGATGGGTCCAGGTCTGAGGGACAGCAGGCGGCGCATCCAGAAAACGTCTTAAATCCATTATTGTGTCAGATACGATCGTCTCAGGTCTGAATGTTCTGACATTTAATCTCCTTACTGGGTTTTTTTCTCGTGGGACATTTCAAGCACCAGTTAGCATCGGCTTGAGGCTAATGCTAAGTAGTGGCTAGTATCCTTGATAGCTAGCATTTTTGTGTCTGTCGTGGATGAAGCACTTGACATGTGAGGAGTGACGGACTACAGCGACAGATTCATGAACGTCACTGAGCCGACAGAATATCCAGAACTTTCCGCACAAATTTATGGTCATTTAGCTGGAAGTTGTTTGTTTTCACTGCCATCTTACTTCTGTTGCTAACTGGTATGAAGTGAGAAACACTCCAAGCAAAAAAACTTTTAGCTTCGCACTTTGGGTGTTAAGGCTGCTTCACGCAGGCAAAAGAAGTTTAATGTCCAAACTTGTTGACTGTCTTGGTTGCTTTTATTTTCCTTTTCAGCAATAAATTACAACGTTCAAACTTTCCTTTGATCTCCTGTCTACTTCTGTTGCTCTGGTAAAAACCAAAGGCCCCAAACCCAAATGCCTGCTGGTCCTTTACCACTTATAGAAAGTGGACTGACCCACATTACTTCCTGTCTGACTCAGAAAGAATAAATAAGAAAAATAATAAAACAAAAGATAAATAAAATCAACAATTATTAACCTGCAAATTAACTCTGTAAATAATACAAAAAATAGAAATTTAAGAATAAACTAACAAAATTCAAATGGATAAAGAAATAAAAAATAAATAGCTCCAACATACAGTTTTACTGCCTTAACTTTCATTAAAAAAGCCTTCAATGTGTGTAGCAGAAACCCTGAGCTCCCTCTGAGCCCAGACCTCCAGGTTCTTTGGTACCTGAGAGACTCACCTGAGCTCAGAGGGAAACTGAATCTGTTTGGTACTTTTAGCTAATTCAGAGTTTTTGTGACATTTCTTTATTTTGTCTTTATTGTAATATTTCATCTTTTCAAAGTAGTTTTTGTATTTTTGCAAAGTAAAACCAAGAAATGTTTCAGCGTTTTTGGAAATGTCTTTGTGTTTGTTTCATATTTTGATGTTTTTAACATTTAGTTCATTTATCTGAACCGCTGGCGCCAAAACAAGCAACAAGCAGAGAGAATCTGATCAGGTTAAAACCCTCGGATCGGATCCAGGACGGACCGAGCCTCGCTGCGCTCAGGCGCATGCGCGGTACTGCGGAGCGCCGCGCCGCGGGGGGGCGGGGCTGGGGTGATGAGGTGAAATGGTCCGTGAACGCACCAGGGCCGGCTCTAATCATCTGGATAATTCCTGTTTTTCTTTCTCCTTACTCATCATCATCATCATCATCATCATCATCATCATCATCATCATCATCATCATCATCATCATCATCATCATCATCATCGGTGCTCTGCCTTCATCTCTGAGACCCAAACAGAGAAAACTGCTGCTTCTGCATCCATCCATCATCCATCCATCATCCATCCATCATACATCCATCATCCATCCATCATACATCCATCATACATCCATGATAATGACTGAAAAAGAAAAGAATCAAATTGTTCTAGTCAAAGTCCGCCATAAATAGAGCGCCATGGCGGCCATCTTTGCTACCATAAACGGCGCTGCTGGGAGGCTACGTTTTTCTTCTTTGGGGATTTAATCGTATTTAATTAGAAACATGAACGATCAGACTAAAAAAAACAGATTTTGTTGTTGTTTTAAATCTTAATTGAGCATCAAGATCTACTGGCAGCTTTAAGGTGTGTTCAGAGTTGCCATGGTTACCAGAAGTTGGCGGCAGATAGAGGCAGACTCTTCTCCTTCAGCAATATTTTGGTTTTATTGTTTCATGTTTCCCTGAATCTCTGGCAGAACCGGGCCGGTCATTACAGCAGAACCAGGAGAACCTCCAGCTGCTTACTACTGGCGGCTGCTCTGATTGGCTGCCGCCTGCCGATGGCTGCTCTGATTGGCTGTTCATGTCCTCACAAGACTCACAGCGGTCCTCACAGAGGCAGACCTCCACACAGCAGACACACACACACACCATTGATCTTTTTCTTGCACTCAAGAAGCAATAATGACACACGCACACACACACGCGCGCACACACGCACACACACACACACACACACACACACACACACACACACACACACACACACACACACACACAGAGAGCTGGTCTTAATGCCACTTTAAGGCTGTAAGTGTTTCCTGTTGACGTCCAGCAAGAGGCTCTTCACCAGACATTATTATCCAGCTGCAGAGACTCCAGGCTAATGCTAAACTGCTAAACACATGAAAAAAATGTGTGTAAATTTACGTTAAACCACTAAGCACACAAAAATCTGCAGAAGCCGATGCTAGCCGTTAAAATTGCCTCTCAGTCTGTGTCTCCTTCCTGTTGACTGGTGTGAGACTCGCTAACAGCAAAGTCCTGTTTCTTTTGCCTCATATTGTCACTTTATAGTTGCTTGAACAGGATGAACAACGATGAAAAGTTTGCTGTGACATAAAGTTAATCAAGTCATGAAAATGGGAATAATTGGTTTAAAAGGTTAAAAAAATGCCAGCCATCTTGAAAAATGCCAGCCATCTTCCCATCAGCCATCAAGTGGAACATCTGAGCATGCTTATTTTTATGCAGCTTTATCTGTTTACAGAAATATTCGGAACTAATAAATGTTGTTTTCTGTTTGCAGGTTTTTAATAGATGATCCAGAGAACTTTTAAAGACAGATCAACTTTACGCTAAAGAACATGTTGGTTCCTCTAACGGTTTGTATTATAATATAATCCTTTCTACTTTCACTCCAGATTTCATCTGATCATTTCTGGATTTTTGTTTTCTTCTCTTTTGGTGTTCATGATTTGGTCTAGGTGGGTCTTTCTGGACCTAAATGCTGAGTTTCTGTCTCCACACAGGTTGGATCTGATGTCTGCCTCAGAGTTCATTATGTTTTCAGCTGATGGAAAAACTGGACAGTTCCTCCAAACTGGTTTATAACCAACTAACTAACCAGCCTGACTGACTCACTGCTAACTAGAACTGACAGACCGACAGACAGACTGACTGACAGACTGACTGACACCGCCGCACAGAATGGAGGTCGACCTTCTTCTTCTGCTGCTGCTCAAACTTCTGCTCTCCCCACCTGTGGAGCTGGCTCGAACACGTGACTCGACGCGGAAGTGGAAACAGCGCAACGAGTTGTCAACAGCTGAGCTATTACAGAGATCGTCTAAGAATACGATGACCCACTCCACAGTTTAGCAAAATAGATTTTGTTTTAAAAATCTGATTTTAAATTTAAACCAAACACAAACATATAAATACAAAAAATAAACAATAAATGATGATGTTTAATGCTGGAGTGCTATAAATGAATATTTTCAAGTCAAATCCAGAGATTAACAAATAGATTCAAACCATTTCTTTAGCTAAAACCTGTTCACCTTGGGAGTTATGAACACTGTCCACGTCATTTGATACTGAAAAATAAAATATTTTATTTATTACGGTTTATAGAAGCTATGTGTGAAAAATTACAACACAAGCATTTGATTGGGTGTGAATCTTTATTGGACACTTTTAAGATGACTGAAGTTTAACAAAGTATTTAAAAAGCTTCTGTTTTCAATAAAATGCTGACAAAAAATAAAGCCAAAGTATTTTGTATAAAAAATGTTTTAGAAATATATCAAACAGTTATGGAAATTTAAAAAAAAATTGAAAAATATGCAATAGATTTTAAATTTTGGGAAATTTACAGATTATATATATATATATATATATAAACAAGTATTCTCTTAATCATACTTCTTATTTATTTTCACAATAATTACACTCAGATACACTTAAAAATGTATTATGATCACCATATATTTCATTCTATTTTATATTTATTTTTGTTTTCGTCCTCTGATTAATAACTTAGTTTTCCGTTTTTAGTTTATTTTACGTGTGTATTCTGGATTTAGTTGCTGTATTTATACCATAAATTATGTATATATTTAATTTCAGCAGGATATTTAATGAATAACTGAGTGAACAGTGTGCATCCATGTTGACGATCCCAGAGAGCATCTGAAAACGGACTCAGAGTGAGCCCTCTCGCAGCTCTTCCTCTCTCTGCGCAGCTAGCAGCGGCGGCTAATCCGGCTAACGGCGGCGGTGATGGCGGAGCTGGTGCAGGGACAGGCCTCGATGAACCAGCCGGGGCTCAAGTCAGACGGCCTGGTCGATGTTTTACAGAGGGCCCGGCAGGTAACAACTCCTCTGGGGCTTAGCACACACCTGTTCCGGGCGGAGCCGCGTTGTTTGGACCGAGTCGGAGCACTTTTCATGGTGTTTGAGCTGTTGCTGCTCCGAACTTCTGCTCCGTCAACACAAACACACTTAGCATGCTAACTAGCTCAGAAAGGTGCTCGGAGTTGGACTTGAGGCCGGTTGGGTCCGGTTTACCGGGCCTGACACGGTTCCCGAGTTAGTTTGAGGGGAGTTTGTGGAACTGTCAGCGGGAACGGAGCGCAGGGGGAGTCGGGGTGGAAGTGACGGGGGGAGCGGGACTCAAGTTTTGGCCACACGTGTCAGAGAGTCTGCGGGGCAACCTGTTGGTTCCGAGCGGGCAGGAGGAGGGGAAAGCCCGCTCACCGGTGGGCTGCTTCTGGACCCAGCCACCGATTCTGGTCCGGGTAGGGGGTCCAGACCCGGTCGGCAGGACGGAACCCCCTCCCGCACCGCTCCCTGTGCGGGCGGCTGCTTACCGTGAGGTGGGAAGGTAGAAAGTAGGCTGGGTTATGCAACAGCAACAGGGAGGGGAGGGGGGCCTGCTGCTGCACCCACTGACTCACCTGTTCAGGTGGCTCCACACGCCCGGACCGGGACCGGGCTGGGGGGTTTCAGCCGGGGCTCTGTGGAGGTGGGCGAGAAGGTTCTGGAGCTGGAAATGGATCGGAACCACAAAAACAGAACCATAGACTCAAAAAGGATCCAGGCCTGGCAGAGACCAGGAGAACCATAACCGAGCTGGAAAAAGAACCAGAACCTAACAGCAGAACCAGAATTGAGCTGGAACCACAAAAACAGAACCGAATCGGTACCAGAACCAAACGGGAACTAACAGCAGGACCAACCAAACCCAGTCAGAAGTAAAGTTTCTTCTTCTCCTCTTTCCTTCAGAAAGGAACCAGAATCTGATTTATAATCAGAAATAGTTTATTTTTCTCCAGCCAGTCAGGTCTCCATAGAAACAAACGTTTCCAGCGTGTCGTTTTAAAAACCGTCGCTCAGGATTGGTTTCAGAAAAGTTCTCTCCACATCAACAAATCCGTTGATTTAAACATGCCAGTCCCACAGGGGGCAGTGTAGCGCCACACTAACACCTGTCAGCCAATCAGATGGCCTCAAAACAACCACCACTTCCTGTTAGGAATGAAACATGGCGCCCGGAGATTCATCTGTAGGTGGAGCTTCGTTTAGAATATAAAGATAATAAATCCAGATGATGTTGATCTGGAATCGTTTCAAAGCCGATATGTGAATATTAATTAGCTGACCCCATCTTTTCTCACACACAAATACAGAGTTTCTCAAATGTCCAGGTTGGTCAAAGTTTTCATAAATTATAATTTTTAATTATATTAAACTGA
The DNA here is from genome assembly GCF_002775205.1 of Xiphophorus maculatus. Taxonomy (NCBI): domain Eukaryota; kingdom Metazoa; phylum Chordata; class Actinopteri; order Cyprinodontiformes; family Poeciliidae; genus Xiphophorus; species Xiphophorus maculatus. Next base: position 1,663,022 of record NC_036454.1, read on the forward strand.
AATTTTGTTTGGATGAAAAGCAAAATTCATAAAATATCTTTGTTCTCCCAGATATCAGGTGGACTAAACTATAAAACAATAAATCAGTTTATTAATGGCAGAGTTTCTCCTAGTAAACCTGCTCAGCCGGCGCCGAGGCGTCGGCCATGTTTTTATACTAAAACATGTTAAAGTGACAGAAAATGTAAAAATATTACTGGGTTATTAAATGTTACTGGAAAACATCTCCAGTGAAACAATATTTAAACCACAACTAGTATCAAAAACAACAAATAAAAAAATTAATTAAGATGAATATCAATTATTTTCACTTCTGTTTAATCCAAATTAAGTCAGCGGCTCCATGAGGCCCCCAGGGGCCATAAATGATCATATTAACACAAACCACAGATACATAAATGTAACATTTATTTATTGAGATGAGCAATGCTGCTGAATTTGATTTAATGGTTTCAGCATAAATAGATTAAAATATTTTAAATTGTTTAACATTTAAATATAAGATTTTAAGGAGCTGTTTACTTTGTAAAAGTTCAGACAATATTCATAGTTGGATTATTTTGTTACCATAGCAACAATCTTATGCTGTGAGTTTAATCTTTGACTTTGAGCTGTTTGTTCATAAATACAAATGAATAAACTGTAATTATAACTGATTGTTTTCAGGTTGGCCAGTTAATCTACTCTCTCTCTCCCAGATTAAATCAACCCAGAAGCTGTTAGAGGTGCTGATGGTTTTAGCAGCAAGAGGGGCCCCTAGGTCAGATTCTGCCCCAGGCCTCATGCAGCCTGGGACCGGCCCTGCAGGATGAGTTCAATCTGCTGCACTGAGATTTAATTTAATGCTAATGTGGCTTTAGTAGCTCTAACATTTCTATCTGTTGAGTTTTAATAAGAGCCACAGAAACTGTTTTGGTTGCTCCAGTTTATGGACGAGTTTCTCTGATCTCTGGACTCATTAACTCTGTCTGACTAAATGGACAAAACATCTGATATGGTTTGATGCATCGTAACCGGAAAAATATTACTAAAAAAATATATATACAAACAGCGTGATGCATGACTATGAGGCAAACGTGAAGCTCCTCACTGGCTGAACCTGCATGATGAGGTTAGCGCTGGTTAGTTAACCGCTAATGCGCCAACCAACCAGGACACAGACATGAACTGTACAGGGCAGACAGCGCCACACGCTGGGCAGCTGTTGAGACGGAAACGACCCACATAATTCGTTGTTCACAAATATGAATCATTCTCAGCACTCCATCAACGCTTCACTGGAAGCCACTTCAAGTGATTCCTGCGGTTCATGTAGAGCTAACACAACCAGAGCTAACACAACCAGAGCTAACACAACCAGAGCTAACGCAACCAGAGCTAACACAACCAGAGCTAACACAACCAGAGCTAACACAACCAGAGCTAACGCAACCAGAGCTAACGCAACCAGAGCTAACACAACCAGAGCTAACACAACCAGAGCTAACACAACCAGAGCTAACGCAACCAGAGCTAACGCAACCAGAGCTAACACAGTGGGTTTAAACTACCTTGAGTTCTCAAAAGACACATGATTCCTCACAGGGGGTTGATGTAAATATCCATACAGGTAAGCCTGTGTCCAGTTTGAGTGAAAGGAAGCGCGCGATCCCGCTGAGGTAAACTTCAGAGATCAAGCAGAGGCAACGGGCCGAGGCGCCAGCGGCGTGACTGGCCCACATTCCCGGCTTTAAATGCATCAACTATAAACTTATCCTGTAGGAATAAATTTGTTCCGCCAGTGAAACGCTCAGAGCAACAGAGATGGTTTCAAATTCAAATAAAAATTTATTTATTTTTTTGGGATTATTAATTTTTCTAAAAATAAAAACAAGCAACAAGGCGTCGCCCTGCGGGTTACCTGGAACGGTTTAAAACTTCCAGATCTTCATGTTTATTATCTGAACGTGGAAAATATCAAAAAACAATAAATTACTGGATCAAAACCTTTCCTCTCTGCTGACTGTAATTAGACTGGTTCTGGTTCTGTTGGGTCGCAGCTTCCCACTCAGACCTGTAGTTTTACTGCAGGCACACAGGGGGCGATACGGAGCTGGCGTGTTGGCCGTCTGCTCAGAAAGAGGAAGAGGGTTCCAAGATGTTTTCAAAACCGACAGAAATGTTCCTGATGATACTGATTTGGTTTTTAGTTCTGAGCCAAAAATCACAACAAATTCTTTAAATTAAAAAAATTCTCAATTATTAAATATTTCATAAATTCTGTTTATCATATTTAAAGTTAACTAAATAACTTGAACGTGACTTTTATTATTATAATAATAAACAAACATGGCCGACTGGGCAGCAGCAGACGATATTTAACAGAAAAACTAAAACCGTCTCCGTCGTCCTTCTGACTTCCTGATCCGCCAGGAACGCCGATTCTATGTTTTGGTCACTTCGCTCTCTGATTGGCTACCCGGGGCGATGGTCATGTGACAGCGATGCAGCGTAGGATTATGGGATGTTTAACTGAAGCAGTGAAGGCGGTGCATCTCTGTTAGCCACCAAATATTGGCCAGACCGGCCTAATATCCCAGATCAGGTCTAGATCAGACTCGGCGTACCGAAAGCTGAGTCGCATGAAGAACTGATAAAAAACGTTTTTAAACAAATCTGACATTTTCCAGCTGGATTTCTGCGCTGTGACTCAGACAGGAACGTAATGTTTGCTAGTTATGTTCAGAAAAACTTGTAAAACATACAAATTTAACTTTTTTTTAATTTATCCTTTGTGTTTTCAAGAGTCATTGTGTGCTGAATAAGTACCAACTTGCTAATTTCTCAGTATCTGTTCTTAGAATCAGCTGGTACATAAAGTACCGAGTCTGGAAAACGCTGGCGTTTATGTAAAATCTCCAGGTTTGATACGTTCAACGATGATAAACTGAGTTTTCTCTTTTTGTCTCAGATTGTGGGGAAAATGGGGGGAGAAGCCATGTCCCACCTCAACAGCTCCTCAGGAAGCGTGGAGTCCACGCTCTACTACCCCGGACAGAAGCGACCCGGAGAGGACGGAGGTGAGCCGGACCAGGGAGCGTGCCTCATGTTTGGCCTCCATGATGCTTCTCAAACCTGAGCTCAGCTGTTAGCTGCGCAGCTTCTGAAGACCTTTGGTTCTGAAGTGTTAACGGTTCCAGATTATCGATTAAATCGTGTTTCAACTAAATTGAAACACGATTTAATCCTCCAGACCTGTAGGTGGCGCTAAGCATAGAGTTTGGGAGAAGGCCATATAGCCTCCACATGACGTCTAACACACCGTCTCCCTGACAACGGGGGCTCAAAAGAGTTTAATGTTCCTGTGTGGGCGGGGCTTAGGCTACAGCGAACAGCGGCGCGTCACGGTATAAAGCAAACATCCGCTCTGGTCCGGAACGGGTCCAGACCGGGTCCAAAGAGTAGTTAGCACCGTTAGAATGTTAGCACAGTTTCTGGAGAATGTCTGCAGTGTTCCTCAGTTGTGGGAATTTTAGGTCTGTTCTGTGACCTTTGACCTATCAGAAGCAACCATGTTGTTCCTGTTTGCAGTCAGTGAGACGGATCAGTAGACGTGATCTAACGGTGGTTTCTCTCTCCTCAGTGGGTAACCAGCTCCCAGCCATGGGCCATCAGAGGTAGGAGCAGCTGCTATTGATCACACACACACACACACACCCACACACACACACACACACACACCCACACACACACACACACACACACACACACACACACACACCCACACACACACACACACAGCAGGGATCCCATAATCCTTTGCTCTCAGCTCCATGTTCTGTTTGCTAATAGCGCTCAGTGTGAGCTGAGATCATTATAGATCCATCACCTGTATGTGTGTGTGTGTGTGTGTGTATGTGTGTGTGTGTGTGTGTGTATGTGTGTGTGCGCGCGCAGGGTGATGACAGAGGAGTACAAGGTCCCGGACCGGATGGTGGGCTTCAGTGAGTATCACCCTGAGGTTCTGGTTCTGGTCGGCGGCGGCCCGCTCACCTCTCTGCTTGTTGCTCCTCAGTTATCGGCAGAGGCGGCGAGCAGATCACCAGGATCCAGCTGGAGTCGGGATGTAAGATCCAGATCGCCTCAGGTGAGTCCGGAATCGGCCCAGGACCCGGTTCTGACCCGGTTCTGACCCGCTGATGGCTGCTTTGTGTCTCAGATAGCGGAGGGCTGATGGAGCGGCCGTGTTCACTGACCGGAACTCCAGAGAGCATCGAGTGAGTGTCGGCGGGCTGACCTGGTCCGACCAGAACCGGTTTGTCTGGTTCTGGTTCCTGTGGACCCGGCTCTGTAACGGTTCTGGTTCTGTCCAGGCAGGCGAAGCGGCTGCTGGTCCAGATCGTGGAGCGGTGTCGGAACGGGCCGGGTTTCCATGGTGACGGCGACGGCGGCGCCGCGGTGCAGGAGATGCTGATCCCGGCCAGCAAGGTGGGGCTGGTGATCGGCCGCGGCGGCGACACCATCAAGCAGCTGCAGGTAGGACAAACCGGACCGCCGGGGGACGGGTTCTGCTGAGCCCGCCTTCAGCCTCTGGTTCTGGTTCTGCCAGGAGCGGGCCGGGGTCAAGATGATGATGATCCAGGACGGGCCGCTGCCGACCGGTGCCGACAAGCCGCTCCGCATCTCCGGAGATCCCTACAAAGTCCAGGTACCGGAACCTCTACACTGAGCCGGTTCTGGGTCCGGACCCGGTTCACGGGCCTTACGAGGTGACAGGAGGTCAAAGGTCATTGTTGGAGCAGGTCGATGCAGAAGCTACAGCAGTCATGAATCTGGATGAGTTTAGATTCAGGGTCAGAGGTTCTGTCTGGGTCCAGAACCTTCCTGGTACGAGCGAACATGGAGTCCTCCGTGCTAAACTTGGTTCTGGTTCCGATCCACAGGCGGCCAAGGAGTTGGTTCTGGAGGTGATCCGGGAGAAGGATGGGGAGTTTCGGTCCGGACGCAGCGACTTCGGAGGCAGGCTGGGCGGAACCAATCTGGACGTAAGACCGGCCCCCGGCTCCAGAACACGGACCGGACCGCCATCTCCACGCCTCGCTAACCCCAGGTCCAATCTGTCCACAGGTTCAGGTTCCGAGGTTCGCTGTCGGCATCGTGATTGGCAGGAACGGAGAGATGATCAAGAAGATCCAGAACGACGCCGGGGTCAGAGTTCAGTTCAAAGCAGGTCGGGGAACCGTTGGAAACGGGTCGGGGAACCGTTGGAAACGGGTCTTGAACTGTTCAGTTCTTAATAAAAGCAAACTTCCACTCCAGACCATAATAATAATCAATGTTCCAATAATTGATCCGTTTTTAGTTTTAAAGACAGAAGCTGAGTGTCTGGTTCTGGTTCTGGTTCTCTGTGTTTGATGTTTAACATCCCCCGGCTGAGGGAAGCGGTTCTGACCTTTGACCCTGGCTGTATTCAGATGATGGCATCAGTCCGGAGCGCGTCGCCATGGTGATGGGTCAGCCGGAGCGCTGCCAGCACGCGGTCCACCTCATCAACGAGCTCATCCAGACGGCCCAGGTAAGCCTGGTGAGACCAGAACCGGCGATGTAAGAACCGGGTCAGAACCGCCCCTCATCCCTCCCCTGTGTCCAGGAGCGGGACGGCTTCGGCTCGGCCCTGCGGAGCTCCAGGGTCAGAGGTCGCAGTGACTGGACCATGGGCTCTCCCGGCCCGCTGCAGGAGGTCACCTACACCATCCCAGCTGATAAGTGCGGCCTGGTCATTGGCAAAGGTAGGCGCACAGCCCCCCCGGTCTGAATCGGGTCAGAACCGGGAACAAACTCTGACAGCCACAGAGAGGAAAAACATTAACCATTCAGTGTGTGGGGCGCTGTGGTGGCGCAGGGGCAAAGCACGGCCCACGTATTGAGGCCTTGCTCCCCGTGGCGGTGGTCGCGGGTTCGAGTCCCGGCCTGGTGACATTTGCCACACGTCTTCCCCCTCTGATCGCCCTGTTTCCTGTCAAACTACTTTCAAATAAAGGCCACTAGAGCCAATAAAACCTGTAACAAAACTTTAAAAAAAACATGCAGTGTGTGTGTGTGTGCAGTGTGTGTGTGTGTGCAGTGTGTGTGTGTGTGTGCAGTGTGTGTGTATGCAGTGTGTGTGTATGCAGTGTGTGTGTGTGCAGTGTGTGTGTGTGCAGTGTGTGTGTATGCAGTGTGTGTGTGTGTGCAGTGTGTGTGTATGCAGTGTGTGTGTGTGTGCAGTGTGTGTGTGTGTGTGCAGTGTGTGTGTATGCAGTGTGTGTGTGTATGCAGTGTGTGTGTGTATGCAGTGTGTGTGTGTGTATGCAGTGTGTGTGTGTATGCAGTGTGTGTGTGTATGCAGTGTGTGTGTGTATGCAGTGTGTGTGTGTGTATGCAGTGTGTGTGTGTGTGTATGCAGTGTGTGTGTGTATGCAGTGTGTGTGCAGTAACCAGCAGCCACATGGTGACATTCATTTCTCTGTGTGGCTTTTATTTTGGAAGCTGCGGCTCGACCGTCTGAACCTACACACACACACACACACACACACACACACATTCTGCGTTCATATTCCATGTTTTTTTTCTACTCTGAAATAAATGGAGCTGAACTCTGAGACCCAGGAGGAGAAAAGATATTGATTATTTTAGTGATCAATTATTCTGACATCATTTCATTCTGCAGATTTTTCATTTATGAAAAGTTATAAATAAAAGACACAATTACACTAATAATTGACTTCCTGATTTAAATCATTTTATTGATTTATTGCCTGCCGATCAATAACTGGATTCCTTTAGTGGACGATCGAGAGGAGCTCAGTTATTGATTATCTGATCATTAATTGGATTGAAAGAATCTAAAACTGAAGAAATCTGGGAGATTTCCAGGTTTACCTGTAAAATGTTTCTCTATTTTCTTCAGTTTTGGTTTAATTTCTTTCAGCCGATCCTTTTTTAGTTTCCTCCAGATATTGATTATTGATTACTGAAGCAGTGAGCGGTAATCGACTGATCAAAGTTTTTTAATTTAGAAAAACCAGAAAATGTTTCAGTGATCCGTCAGATCTCCAGTCAGAACCAACAGAACCAGAGGCAGGTTATGATATGAGGAGCTCCTGGTTCTGATGGGTCCACACAAACCCAGTCAGAACCAGGAGCTCCTCATGAGTCCAGCTGCTCTGGTTCTGCTCCTGGTAGAGTTTTTGGCTCAAGTCCAAGTCCAGGTCCAGGTTCTGGTGAACAGGAAGTGACGTGTGCTCCTCCCTCCAGGCGGTGAAACCATCAAGAGCATCAACCAGCAGTCCGGGGCCCATGTGGAGCTGCAGAGGAACCCGCCGCCCTCCACCGACCCCAACACCCGGGTCTTCACCATCCGCGGCTCCGCCCAGCAGATGGAGGTCGCCCGCCAGCTCATCGACGACAAGATCGGGGTGAGCCGCCGGAACGCGCCAAGCTGGGGGTCCGGCCCGGGTTCTGGTCCGGCCCGGTCCGCGCTCACGCTTCCGTCTCGTCTCCCTGCAGGGATCGGGGATCATGAGCAACGGAGGATTCGGCTTCGGCCCCTTCACCCAGGGCCCTGCTGCCCACCACAAGTAAGGACCTCTGACCTCTGACCTGTTCACTGCCTCCCAGCCAATCAGAGGCTCCATCTTCAGGTGTAAACAGGAAGTGAGGAGCTGAATGTCGTGGATCGGTCCAGAGCGTTTCCTGATGGTTGTTTACAAAACAGAAAAATAAAAATTAACACATTTTCCAACAACAATCAAAATACAAACTGTTAGAAACACTGCTAGATCCTCCTCTGTAGATCTAAGGATCATCCTCTGTAGATCTAAGGATCATCCTCTGTAGATCTAAGGATCATCCTCTGTAGATCTATAGATCTATCAATCTACTGGTTTTGGATCAAACAGCTCAAAATCTGCTGTTTCACCACCAGTCAGAAATCCCAACTTGTTTCAGATTACAGTCAGATAATCTGATCTATTTCAGATTATTGATTAGATTTTCGGCTAAGTGTGATCTGACGACGTGATTGGTCGGTTGTAAGCAGGTGTTCATCAGGTGTTTGTGTCTGCAGCAGCGGCCAGCCGTTTGTGACCGGTGTTTGGGGGAACACCTACCAGACCAGCTGGCAGAACCCGGGACAGCAGGACCCAGGTGGGACCACACACACACACACACACACACACCCCACATCCACAGCTCTGGCTGCAGCTGCCTCCTCCTGCCTGGGTTAGTCGTGAGTTTAGAGAAGCACCAGGTTGGTGGTCAGAAGCTCAGAGCTGCTGGTTTGCAGTTCAGCGGCTGAAGCTGTGTGTGTTTGTGTGTGTGTGTAGGTCACAGTTTGGTTGTGTGTGTTTGTGTGTGTGTGTAGGTCACAGTTTGGTTGTGTGTGTTTGTGTGTGTGTAGGTCACAGTTTGGCTCAGACAGGACAGATGGACTACTCCAAAGCATGGGAGCAGTACTATAAGAAGCTAGGCAAGTGCACACACAGACACACACACACGGATACTGTGCAGCCTTCTGAGGGAAGGGAGAGTTCACCCGGCAGGAAGCGGCTGCTGGACGGCCAGAGGCTGACGGTGTGTGTGGGTGTGTGTGTGTGCAGGTCAGCAGAACCAGCCTCAGAACATGATGACGGACTACAGCAAGGCCTGGGAGGACTACTACAAGAAACAGAGTACGACTGCATGAACGCTCACTTGTTGCTCACTGTAGAGTCCAGTTCTGATCCGGTACGGCCCACTTCCCTCCACCTGACATGTGAAACCGTGGCAGCTGCCGTCAGGGAAGGTCACGTTAAACAGAACCAGACACACAATCAATTAGGATGGAGGTCCGACGCTAACACGGCGTTCTGTCCCCATGGAACCCGCTAACTCTGGGGTCCGCTAACTTGGGCTATGCTAACTCTGGGGCCCGCTAACTCTGGGCTATGCTAACTCTGCTCTACAATAACTCTGGGCTACGCTAACTTGGGCTACACTGTAACATGAGCGGTTCTTGGTGTCATGGTGGTCTTGTTGTTGTTGCAGGTCAGTCGTCTCAGCAGAGTTCGGTGCCAGACTACACTGCAGTGTTAGCAGAATACTACAGACAGCAGCCCTACCTGTGGAACCCCGCCCAGATCCAGGTAACACCGGAGGCTCCGCCCTCCTCCGCCGGGCCGCGGTGAACCCGCTGAACCACCGTGTCGTCTTGTTTCCGCCAGGATCACTAGAGGCTCCTTCGTCTCGGGCTCCAGGCGTCGGACGGTCGTTGACAGCAACCAAAACGGGGTTTCCAAGCAACGCTCTGCCGCTTCTTTCTTCCTTTTTGTAGAGAAAAACTAAGGATTAACTGAAAAATCACAAACTCTTTTCTTTCTGTTTTTTAACCTTACAGAGTTGATATTTTGTCAGGCAGATTTTTTTGGACTAGCCTCTGGTCTCCACAGCATAGACCTGATTTTCTTTTTTTTTTTTTTTTATCAAACTTGAACTTAAAGATCTATCAGTGTGGCTTTGAACAAAAACAAATCCAGTATAATCTATATTTTGTCTAGTTTTATTTTTCTGATAAACGGTAAAAGGCTTAGCAGTCTTGAGTAAGAAAATCAGATATATTATTTTGTTCATGATAATGTTTTAAAGCATGCGTCAGATTGTGTGTTGACTCTCAGTTATCTTTTTTATTTTGGCATAGAAATATTTTAATAGCGTTGGATGGAAATGTGATGTTTTACCGTCAGAGATAAAACTGTATTTTGTACTAAATTTTTGCTCGCTGGGTCTTTCTACTCACCTGATTTCACCTGTTTGGTCGCCATCTTGGAGGTGCAATGACACGATTGTTTTCTTTGGTTTGATGATTCTTCTTCCTGTTTATCGATAGTGAACTCTCTAGGTTTTATTATGTAACGATGAAACAAGTGGCGATCATATTGTTGTCTAAAGCCAGATCTCTCTGTGGTCGAAGACGTTTCCTGGCAGGAAAGAACCTCAGCAGTTCAGCACCACTTTTTATAAAAACAGGAGGATATTCCTTGTTTTCTTCCACAGTGAAACTGAATTATTGCTGTTAGTTCTGCTTAGTTTGTGTGGAGAAACGTTGAAGCTGGTCAGTGTTACCTCAGCGGATGTTTGCTGAATGAATGTGTTTAGGTGAATGTAGCTGAGTGGATGTGGGAGACGAATGGACGCTCACGTTCTATCAAAAAGTCCTAAACCAAGTAATCAGGTGAGCCTGATGGTTTAACATGTGAACACTGTTTTGCCTTGACAAAATTTAAAAGAGCTGACAGAATAAAAAGCTATTGATCTTTGACATTTACTGATATTCTTTTTCAACTTGCTAACAAACTGCCAAACGTGGAGCGCTCTATGCACAACTTTGCTTTTTGTTTGAACCAACGAAGCTCGGTAAATCTGGCCTGCCATGCGTGAAATGTTCATGTTTTCCTCCCAAATATGCAAATGCAACATTTAAGTTAACGGGAACTGAAGTAACAGCAGACGGCTCTTTTCTAACCAGCAAACTTAACGTCCCTTTATTGGCTTTGACTATTTCTCTCCAGTAACATTTTAACAGACATTAAGAAATTAAACAATCATTAAAGTTAACCCTCTACTTACTTTCAGCAAAGAAATAATGTGAATATTCTGCAATGGAAATAAAAATAAATGTAAAATATCTGTTAAACTTGCTGATATTTTAACTTCCTGACAGAAGCTGAGCTTCATCTGCATAATCTTTAAACAAAATATTTAGATGTAAACCGTCAGATTTTTATCTCTGTTCTCAATATGCAGGTTTATGCTAACCTGTGATGTCATCAGCTCACAGGTTAAAGGTCAGCTCTGACTTTACAGTTAACATCAGAAATAGATTTTAAACTCAAAAAAATCAAACTAGATTAAATCTTGTTAAACTACAGGAGAAAAATGATGACTTTTCTAAATCCAGTTGTGAATTTAATAAAATAATAAAGTGAGAAACAAGCAGCAGCAGTCGGACTATCAGCATTTTAATATTTACTACGTTTCATTTTTAACATCCTAACTGTTGTTTCAGTGTGAACAAAAACTTAAATACTGAGTAATTTAACCCCAAACCAAGCTAGCTTAGCTTCATGCTAAGCTCAGACTCATCGTCATCCTCCACACTAACCCTGCATATGTACGCTCATTAAAATTTAAACATCTTACCCAGGTTGCATATCTTTGACATAATTAGTGTTGATTTTCCAACTAACTGTAAAAATGGGTCCAGATTTCAGTTCTGATGTTTCATTTTTAAACCGAGGAGTTAGCATAAGGAAGAACTCGTCTGTGGATTTGAAATTAATAAGCTACTAAAGATTTTTTCAATATTGCTAGGAAAACGGACAAAACCAGTAATTAAATGGCTCCAAAGAAACGGCTGGTGTAAATGGTTAAATATTAAATATTAACTCCAAAATGATCCGTTTTAATTGATGAGCTGCCAAACCTGCTTTGAGTTCAACATTTTCCTGCCTGGTTTAACAATAATTTAGCTGAAAGTGGTTTAGCTTAGCTACCAGAAGCCGTTAGCTTAGCTTCCTGAAGACATTAGCTTAACATTATGTGTATCCGAGCGGTGCTGATTTATGCTTTATCTGTGTGTGTGTGTGTGTGTGTGTGTGTGTGTGTGTGTGTGTGTGTGTGTGTGTGTGTGTGTGTGTGGTTATTAAGGGTTGGTAATGTTCCTCAAAAAGTAGTTCTGTTGTTTTCAAACTTGCACAAATGTAAATATATTTTTGGCTTTTCTTATTGAAATTCAGCTAATTTACTGTTTAAGCTTATTTGATGCAAATTTGGTAAAATTTAAAGACTTGTTCATTTTATTTTTTAAGAGATGTCAGTCCTGAAGTTTTTAGTTTTGTCTATTTTTTGAAATCTTTGTTTCGATTTTTCTACAAGTTTAATTCCATCTGTTGCAGTATTTCAGGTTCGTTAGCCAACATGTCCTGTTAGCTGCAGGTTTGGTCCTCAGATTATTAGCGAGCTGCAGTTTGCTGGGTTTGTTCGGTAGCCATGTCTGCGCGGCCAGCCGGCGGCGGCGGCGGCGGCGGCTCTGTTAGCGTCGGACCACAGAGAGGTTTGTCTTGTTTCCGGAGATCTGGCTGTTATTGAATCAATGGTTCTGCTTTCTGTGTGATGATGATGATGATAAAGACAATAATAATGAGTTCTCCTCTTCAGGGGTTTATTTAAATCGTATAAATATTCAGTTTGTCGATGAGACGCTTTGGTTTGTGTACATTTCCTCTGGCGGTGCTCTCCACTTAAAATGGTTTGTTTCTGTTCTACTGTTTAATTCACATGTTGTGTTTAACCGATCTGCGAGTGTGTGTGTGTGTGTGTGTGTGTGTGTGTGTGTGTGTGTGTGTGTGTGTGTGTGTGTGTGTGTGTGTGTGTGTGTGTTTCCTCAAGACTGCTAGGTGAACTGCCTCCTGCTCTGACCCCCCGGAGCGCCGCCCGTCCCGGCGCCGGTTTGGTTCCGACCCGCCTGTAATTGGGCCAGAGATTAGCTGAAGCTCCGCCCCTTTATGGCAGGGCGGCTCCGGGTCGGGCGGCGCCGCATTGTTAAAACAGCTGGAGTGGATTCATGCCAGGTGTCCGGTTCTGGTTCCGACAGCTGCGACCAGAACCGGAGCTGCGCGCACCGGCCCACTTCAGCGTCCGGCTTCCTGATGGGAGTCGGGTTCTGGAGGGCAGCTTCTGGTTTCATGGTTTCTGTTCTTTTTCTAATGGACAGACGTCCGACTGTAACCTGCAGATTTTTCTATTAGATTCTATTGACAGACAGAACCGGGCCGCGGGCTGCTGTTAATCTGAGGGCTAATAAACCGGATCCTTGTTTCTGAGTGAAAAAGTCTCTGTGGGATTTTTATGGTTTCAGGACAAACTGAGGAGCTGGAACATCTGGAGCGTTTTGTTCCTGATGTTTTACACCACATAGATCTAGATCTATAGATCCGCATTCGTTCATTTTTAATGTTCATTTCTCTCCTGGCAGCCAAACTTTGTTTCTGACATTTTTAAAACTGAAGACGTTTTTCTGGCTTCATTTTACTGTAAACCATAAAAAAAGCTTCTGAAATCAAAACCTGTTAAAATTTAAGCAGCTAATTTTTGTTCTTAAATATGAATAAAAACATTAAAATGAAGGAAAAACCTCTTCAGCTCTGGACGTCACATCTTCAACTTGGGTCAGATTTGGTTTTATGAAAATTATGGATGAAATTCTGCTTGGCTCCAATCAGCGAACCAAACTTGTGTGTTTTGGGTCAGAACCGGCCCGCGGCCCGCCGCTTGAGCCCCGCCGGCCGGAGGTCGGTGTCCTGACATGAACACGGTTCTGATCATTTATTCATGCTCCCTGAGCGGCGCAGATGGTTCTGGTCGGGCTAACGGCGTGATGTCATCGGGTCGCTAAAACGTTCCTGTAATCACCGCCGAGCGGCCCGGGGGCCCGCGGGCCGCCGGGGGCCGCTGGGGCTCCCAGGAAGGACTCGCCGTGGAAACGGATATTTACAGGAACATGAACGAGGAAGTTCTGAAGAATCTGGACCGGTTCCAGACGGGGCCCAGAACCCTGCAGAACCGAAGAGGAAAAGGAAACGGTTCCTGATGAAACCGGTTAAATTCGGGAATAATAATTATTATTATGATTATTGCTGTAGTTCTGGTTCCGGTCCGCAGTTCTGGTTCCGGTCCGCAGTTCTGGTCCCTCCAACTGAAACTGATTGTGATGAATTTATTAATCAGAACCAAAGTTGTGAAGGTTCTGGTCCGGTTCTGGATGTTTTCATGATGGACTGAAGCTCTTCATGTAGCGACGGAACCGGCCGGTTCTGTTTGTGGTTTCAGAGTTCTGGTTGGACCCAGGGGTCCGGTTCGGCTAATGCATGCAGCTCTGCGGTCATAAAGTACCGGAAGGAGTTCGGTAAGTACCGATGAAGCGGAGACCTGATTAAACATTAACGTGATGGGGATCTGGACCCGGTCCAAATGTTTTCCCTGAAGGGGCCCGGCGGGGCCGCGCCGGTTCTGACCCAAATGTTCTGTCTGAGATTATACTGAAGATTTACCCCGAACCGTCTGGATCAGAACCAAGGATTGGACCTGGAGGGATTCCTCCAGAACTTCAGTTTGAGACGACCGGAACCAGAACCGGATTCCTGGTTCAAACTGAAGTCCAGGTCCAGTCGGAACCGGGCGGGTTGATCAGCTCAGCCGAATCGGGTTTATGAGCTTTGAGAAACGAATCTTTGATTTCTCTCCTGAATTTGTCCCGCCAGACGGAACCGAACCGGAACCTGGAATCTGAGGTGAAAACGGAAACAGGTTTTGATTTTTCTGTTTATGACTTTTATATTTTATCATTTTTATATTTTATCATTTTTATATTTTATCATTTTTATATTTTTAATTTTAAATTTTCTCTCTCTGCTGATCGATGAAGTTTTCCTGGTTCTGGTTTTCGGGGTTTCGGTTCCAGCAGAACATTTCGGAACCGCGAAGTTTTCCTGAATGTCCTGAAGGTCATCGGACCAGAGGCCGAACCAGAACAGGTTCGGAAACATTTCTGGAGAAAAGCAGGCCGATGTTTGGGTCATAGAACCTCAGCAGAACTTTTTCCAAATGAGATTTAATTGTTTTTTTTTTTTAAAAGCGGGATGTGGGAAACCGTCCGGAACCGAGGACTCTGGGTCCGGCTCTGATGTTCTGGTCTTAGTTTAGTTCTGCTGGTTCCGGAGAGAAGCTGAAGCTCTGGACCGAACCCTCCTCCTCCCCTTGGTCGGGAGGAAGGTGGGTTCGGTTCGGTTCGGTTCGGTTCGGTTCGGCTGGTGCAGCTGACTGATGATCATTAAAAGGTTTTTAAAGCGGATTATTAGCGGCGCGCGCTGCGTCTGTCCGCCGCATGAATACTAATGAGGCTCTGCGCCACTTAATCACGTTAGCGGAACAATATTATTGCGCCATTTGGGCTGATTCCCAGCCCCCCCCCCCCCCCCCCCCCCCCCCCGTGTCTGTGCGCGTGCCAGTCACCTGCCGCCCCCTCCGCCTCTGACTTCCCGGCGTCTTTTCGGGCTGAAGTGGCTCGTTGTTGCGGCGGCGCGGAGCTTTTTGTTGGGAAGCTCATTAAAGCGGGTCCATGCGGCCCAGACGCGCCTCTCCATTAACGAACCGAAACGCCCGGATCCGCGTGCGTGGAGCCCCGCTCTGCGCCACGCAAAGAAAGGAGGGAGAGAAAGGAGGACGCAACCTTTCTCTCTCCTACGAATTGAAAAAACATTTGCAAATCTGCTTTTATTCCCGGATTTTCTCCCCTTTCTCTCCTCTCAGACTCCCAGGACAAAAGCGCCCGGTCCGGCCCGGTCCGGCCCGTTCGACTTGGTTCGGCCCGCGGCCGGCGGGGCGGAACCGGGGCCGACGCCGGGAGAGGATCCGAGAAACCGGGCTGCAGGGCTCGGTGACCCCCGGAGCTCCGGGAGGAAAATTCATGATGTTGAAATTATGTTTTATTTTATTTGTAGGAACTTTTTAAGTTTATATTTATTTTATTTACTGGGATAAAATATTTAACTGTGGGATTATAAAGGATTATTCTGAGTTTTTATTTTGTTTGTTTCGCCAGAAATTCAATAAATTTGAAATATAAATGAAATATATATTTATTTATAATATATATATGTGTCGATGTATTTAAAAAATAAAAACTCGCAGACAAAATAAAACTACCGAGTCTCAAACATCAACAGGTTTCTGGATCCGGTCCGTTCAGGTTCGGTTCGGATTTATTTCAGGTTTCATTTAAAATTTGATTCTATTCAACATCCAGCTTGTTTCAACGACAGGCGACAGTAATGTGTGAGAGAGTGTGTGTCGGTGTGTGTGTGTGTCGGTGTGTGTGTGAGAGAGAGAGAGTGTGTGTGTGTGTGTGTGTGAGAGAGTGTGTGTCGGTGTGTGTGTGTGTCGGTGTGTGTGTGAGAGAGAGTGTGTGTGTGTGTGTGTGTGTGTGTGTGTGAGAGAGAGAGAGTGTGTGTGTGTGTGTGTTCGGGGGGGTAATAAATGTTTAAAAGCTCATAAATACAGATCAGAGTGAAAGCGGGAATAATTAATGCCGGTGTCGGGAGGAGGAGGAGGATGATGAAGAGCAGCTGTTTCTCTGTAATCTGGCCTCTAATCTCATGTTCTGCTCCGTCACTCAGCCTGGATTCCAGCGCTGCTGGTTCCGGGAGGTTCGGCGGCTCCATTTTCTGAAGCCCAGAGCATGACGGAGCCTCCCCCGGCGGGCCGGTGACCCCCGGTCAGTGCTGCGTGTTTGGGTTGTGTGTACCTGCTGGTCTGGGTCAGATCGGCTCTTTCCGTCCTAATTGAGCGTGAGACCGCAGCGGAGCCAATAACAGGCCTCCTGCTCTTCCTCCTCCTCTTCCTCAGCGGCTCCGGTATAAAGGCCCCCCCACTCTCCCTCAGCTCGGTTTTCCTGCAGAACCTCTCGACTCCTGCCAGCGCCTCCCGGGCTGCAAGCGGCTGGATCTTCTTCACCGGTGAATCCAGACCGGGAGCTTCCGCCCAACTTCCGCTCCGCCGCCCCGGTCCTCCTGTCCCCCGCCGCCCCGGTCCTCCTGTCCCCCGCCGCCATGGGCTCCGTGCTGCCCGCCGGTTCCTCTCTGGCCCTGAAGCCGCAGCAGCCGCTCTCCCTGGCGGACATCATCACCTCGGACATCCTGCACAGCTTCCTGTACGGCCGCTGGAGGCACGTGCTGGGCGAGCAGCCGCCGCACGCGCAGCAACATCACCTGCAGCACGAGGAGCGAACCGGGCCGAGCGCGAGCCCCAGGACCGCCTTCACGGCCGAGGTGCTGGCCCAGTCCTTCTCCGGAGGTGAGATCAAAATAATAATAATAATAATAATAATAATAATAATAATAATAATAATAATAATAATAATAATAAAGTTAAAACACGGAATCATCGCGTTAATTCATATTTTAGGGACTTTAGATGAAAACGTGATTCCGTTTTTATTCCGTTTTTATTTGGATTTATTTTTAAACAGAATTTGATCTGAAATAGAAAAACGAAGGAAAATATTTTCTGCTCAAAGTTCCGATCCATTAATTTGATCAGTTATTGAAACTTTTCTGAACATGAAGATGATTTTTCCAGCGGATCTTCTCTGATTTCTGATTCTTTTTTTTTTTCATTTTATGGTTTGATTCGTTTTTGTTTTTTGTAAATTTCGTTAGAAATAATTAAGAAGAAAAATTTTAACTTTTGTTTTGTCATTTTTATCTTTTTCTGTCATTTTGACGGAATTATTTCTGTTTCTGTTTCAGGAGTTCAAAGGCGGTTCGGGATCAACCCGCCGCTCCGGTTCCGGTTCCGTTCTTCTTTTCTCGAATTTAAATGTTTTTTCTGTTTCTGCTGGTTTGGCGGACCGGACCGAACCGAACCGAACCCTGACATCCACAGAAGCCGAACTTTTCTTACAGTTTTTTCTTGCTTTTTCCAGTTATTGTCATTTGGTTCCGATCCTCGGAACTGGGTCGGGGTTCGGCGAGCAGCGGGAGGTTCTGGTGCCGCTGAGCCAGAGCCGAACCTGGTTCTGTTCGGAAAGAATCTGAGCTAAGTGAAGTTCTGTTTGTGTTCAGAGGTCCAGAAGCTGTCCAGCCTGGTTCTGCCCAGCGAGGTCATCATCGCGCAGAGTTCGGTTCCGGGTAAGCAGAACCTTTACGGAATATTTTATGTTTCTGTGAAACTAAGCAGAGATAATATTACACGCTGTAGAGGTTCGGTCCGGTCCGGTCCGGCTGATTGGACCTCTCTGTGCTGCAGGAGAAGGACTCGGGATTTTCTCCAAGACCTGGATCAAAGCCGGAACCGAAATGGGTCCATTTACCGGCCGCCTGGTCTCACCGGAACACGTGGACCTGTACAAGAACAACAACCTGATGTGGGAGGTGAGGCCCGGCCCGGTTCGGTCCGGTTGTGCCCGGTTTGGGTTGGTCCGGCCCGGTTCGGTTCCGTCCGGTTCGGTTCGGTCCGGCCCGTCATACACACCTTAACCTCCGGTTGTGTTCGCGGATTTCAGGCTTTTCGGAACATCTAAACACTTCCAGCAGAACCAGTCAGAACCGAATCAGAACCAGTCAGAACCGAATCAGAACCAGTCAGAACCGAATCAGCTCCGGAAAGATTCTTTAAATGAGCCGAACCTTCAGCGGTTCTTCCCGCTGCAGCAGCGATCGGAACCGGTTCTGGACTTCCATCACATCAAAATATAAAAATATCAGTTAAACAAACCAACGGTGTGAAATTTATTTCTGTTTTATTTTCTAAACATAAATAATAATAAATATAACATTTAATTTTTACAGGAGCCGAAAAACACAAAGAATCAGCAACAAAATTTATAACTTTATATTTTATTCGATTAAACATTAAAAACTTGTTTGACTGTCGGATCAAAATTCTGCAGAAAATATTACAGAAAAAATAAAAGAAAATTTTACTGATTTTGTTTTACAAACATTTCAGAAAGAAAATCTTTGCACATTTTATACTAAAAGAAAAACTTTTGACATTTTTAATTTTTATTAATTTCTCTGCAGTCAGAAAATCTTGAACATTTTTTCAGCCACGTTAAATAAATAAAGTGATTTTAATGAAACTGGTTCGTTTTATTAAAGATAAATATCTTTAATAAAATCATTATTTAAATAATGAGTTAAATTCAACATGAGCGACTTTCTCACTGCCGACCCAGGGTTCTACAAACCGCTGCCGAACCTTCAGAACCGACGACTTGGTTAAGTTTAGGGCAAAAACCCGCGCGTGACATGTTGACACGAAACGGAGCCATGGAGTCAACATGTGACGGACCGACCGGAACATGACGAGCTGGGAGTGAGAATGGGCCGGGTTCTCCAGATCTTACCGCTAAAAATATTTCTCTAAAACCAAACATCGTCTGGAACTCGAACCAATCGGTTTCTGATCGGTTTCTGATCGGCTTCTGATCGGCTTCTGATCGGTTTCTGATCAATTTCTGATCGGCTTCTGATCGGTTTCTGATCGGTTTCTGATCGGTTTCGGGTCGGTTTGGTCTCCAGGTGTTCAATGAAGACGGGTCGGTCCGGTTCTTCGTGGATGCCAGCCAGGAGGACCAGCGCAGCTGGATGACGTACATCAAATGCGCCCGGAACGAGCAGGAACAGAACCTGGAGGTGGTTCAGGTCGGCAGCAGCGTTTTCTACAAGGCGGTGGAGGTCAGAAAATATCGATCACTGATTATTGGCTGCAGTTCCAATAAACATGGAAAATAACAGTTTAAAGTTATTCAGACTTTAAACTGAAACACAAAATAATTTTGAGTTTTTTTTCCTTTTAGAGCCAAAAGATTATTAAAGAAATAATAATTATGAAAAATGTTTTTCTGTTTGGAATTAAAAAAATAATATTATAAAAAATAATCTTTCTGAATGTAAATCTATAAATATGGCATCTTTAATTTCTTTTCATTTTTGATTTGTTTCATCTGTGAAAACAGTTATTGAATTAAATTTCAATAATTCAGGTTTAATATGTTGGTGATTTTTGGTTTTTGTAAAGACGCAAATTTACTAAATCAAGCGATTTAATAACGAAACTGGAAAATTAAAACATGAGCAAAAACCTGCGAATGTAAGGAATAAATAATAACATTATTACTAATAATAATATCAATATTATTGATATCTAATAATATAACAATATAATAGAAATATCCTTTATTATCCCTCAGTGGACAAATTCAGGTGCAATGGCAAATTTTCACTAAGATAGAAAAATAATAAT